>NC_139518.1:44130474-44708945 GCF_947247035.1 Vipera ursinii
AGATGTCCATGGAGCAGGGGCCACTGCAGAAAAAGCTTGCCTCAACCATATGGTCTTGCCCTATTATAAACATGAAAAAGTGAGTGAAAATTACATTGTAACATGGCTTCAAGTTCCATGTTTTTGTAGGAAAATCAAAATTCATTCCAGTGGTCCTAAATATTTTTCACAATCTAGAAAGCAGTCATCTGGGTCTGCTAATTTATGCAGTTGGATTGATAGTTTATTCCAGTACTGAGGCTTATGTGAGGACTATATTGAATACTGAAGCATAAGAGTGTGTGTGTGTGTGTGTGTGTGTGTACTGAATGCATACTGTTTATACCTCTTTATTCATTAGAATTTTTTTTCTTTCCCCTCTTTCATTACGGCCGAATTACGGTTGTCATCCATTTCCAGTGGTAAAACAAAGAATGCAGATGTACAATTCTCCATACCAACGAGTAACAGACTGTGTGCGTGCTGTGTGGTGCAATGAAGGTCCAGGAGCTTTCTACCGAAGCTATACCACTCAGCTGACCATGAACATCCCCTTTCAGGCTATCCATTTCATGGCATATGAATCCTTACAGGAGCACCTCAACCCCCACAGACAGTACAACCCTAGTTCTCACATGGTGGCAGGTGCCTGTGCAGGTGCCATTGCTGCTGCTGTCACCACACCTTTGGACGTTTGCAAAACATTGCTGAATACACAGGAAGCCTTGGCACTGAATACCAACATCAGTGGGCACATCACAGGTATGGCTCACGCATTCAGGACGGTGTACCGCGTGGGCGGGCTAACTGCCTATTTCCGTGGGGTTCAGGCACGTGTCATTTACCAGATGCCCTCCACAGCTATTGCATGGTCTGTGTATGAGTTCTTCAAGTACATCTTAACAAAACGAAAGGAGGAACGGTTGTCCGGGAAGTGAAATGCGTTATCAGATTGGCTGGTGCCAAACTCAGATGACAAGCAAGACTTTGGAATACTGATGCCGCCTCTTGCCTGCTGCTGCATTTTGCACAGCCCATTGTTCTCTCAATGGAAAATATACAGCAAACAGCAACTTCACCTGCTTTTAGCTTATCATCTAACGAACATGCCCCAGGTATTGGATACAAATAAAGACCAGGGTGGAAATACTGTAAGCGTATTGGAAATTGGGGTGATAGCCTGCATTCTCAGAAATGATTGCAGGTAAGAGTTAGTAGAGGCAGAAGAAGTGTTAGCTAAGCTGTTGTCTATTAGCACTCACTCAGACCTCATGCTCTTTGAGAAGGCTTTGATTGTTGTGGCCCTTGGCACTTCCAATAAAGTCTGCTTTATTGTCCTAGGCCTTGTCTCTTTCTTACCAGATGTACCAGATGATTCTGAGCATTTCTTTGTGGAAGAGGGTGGGGAACGTACAGCTTTCCTGATGGTGTTATATTCCAATGTTCATTAGTCACAGCAAGCCTGTCCTTGGAGATAAGATGAATGCATTGTATTTGTATGACAGGAATTGTTTTATCTTCTCATATGAAGAGGTGGAAGAAAAATAGGATTCACTTTCATAATGCTGAATGTTGTATGTACTGTTGTATGTTGCTGAATGTACATGGAGATCCAATGTTCTCTGTTGGATACTACTCAAAGCATTTGTGACTTTTCAACACCTAGCACAGTATTCAGCACTATTGCCATTCCACCTAATCTCGATATGTATCAGAATAGTGAAAAGAGACACTGTCTGCTTTAAATTGTGGTATCCTTCTACGGACTTGTTAGCATTATGTTAAAATTACACTCTGGAAAAGTTACATAATACATGTATGCATGGTATAATTTGTTTGCATGCATATACAGAAATGTGTACCAAAATGCAATTGAACAACAGGGACAGGTGGTCTTGTAGAACATATTTCTCCATTAGCAATATAAAATATGCAGCACTGCATTAGCTTGTGTTTGTAACAAGGCCTTTTTCTGTCTCCACCAAAGAAATACAAATTTAATAGAAGGGACAGTAATTCTGTAATTATTAACATTTAACATGGAGTGGCCTAATGAAGTTAACGAACTGAACTTCAACTTTACAGAACTTTGGATGTTGATAATGCATTTGTCTTTATTAGGAATGAGTTGTGATTAGCTTTCCTTCATCTCAGGGCTTCGAAACTGACATTTCACAAGGTGGGGACTTTATAGAGGCAATAAATATAGCAATGCAGTTAAGCCAGTGTTTTTTAGTATGATGTTAATAGTTCTGTCAAAATGCAACATAAATCTTTGTATAGTATAGCGCTCTTGTCTGCTTCAGATGAGTATATCCCAACTTTGCATTCCTAGCAATGCATCAATAGGTGTGTGTGTGTAGGAATTTCTGAGCCATAAGTTGAACCAAAGTAGGAAGTAAAATATTTTCTCTTCAAAGTGCCCTTTTGTTCATGCATAACTGCCTTGCTGCATCTTAATTTATCTTCTACTGACTTATCTTTTAGCCTTTGCTAGAGAGTTTTGTCCTGGGAAATGTCTTTTTATTTACTGTATATTTGACGATGTAGTCAGATAGAAGCCAGCTGGGTATCAATTGTCATTGCTGTTCATTCTATTTATTCTTGAGAAGAATATTATCCTTGTCCGCCACTGATATGTGGAGTCCTTAGGGCTCTCTGAGCTTGCTTGCTTGCTTGCAGAAGTTTGATTATTCAGCTAGGTAATATCATCATGACACTGCTGATGTTGCCTACCTGGTTAATGAAACATTAGGAAGCAAACAGCCAAGTTCTGAGAGCACCAACGGTTCCACAGTTCAACCCTGAGCTACATATATCCTCTTCTGTTGGAATTATTTGATATATTTAGCATCGGGAGAATTATTCCTGCTGTAATAATTATAGTGCTAGGCTTCTTTAAAAAAGCATAAAATACAAAAATATTATCTGCTGGATACTATGTTTCCATTAACTTCCATACTACTGTAAGTAAAAAGTAAATCTACTCTAGCAGTGAAGCCGTTTAAGATGCAGTTATTACATTAGCCAATAGGTGGGGATGTTGCCAAAGGTACCGCTCCCATCCTCTTTCTTTGTGCTCTGCCTGGAGAATACAATATATTGTATCGCTACTGTCTGCGTTGATGGAATCAGGAAAGAGCTGCCCTTTCAACGAGCAGTGCCATGGATTTGCACGCCAAGAAAAATCCAGCAGTTGCTGCTGCTGCTGCTGCTCCATCATCTAGCATCTATCTATGAGTTGCTAAGGAAACCACGGAGCTGGATTGAAAGGCAGCTGGCCTTAGCATTGCAGCCTTGTGGCAATAAAGTTATTCTGGGCTCTCCTTAGGACGTGGGACACAAGATCACGAATTCTCGCTACTGCTACCGTATTGTTCACGGAGGGCGGGAGGAGATGATCATTCTCTGGTTCCACAGAGGGCATCTTCTACAAAATGTTGGACTGCGTGCATTCAGGCTACTCCGTGTACTTGCTGATTGCCAATCAGAGTTCTCAGAGGGCAATTACAGGGCTTCTCCTTTGGGATTAAAGCCTCTGTTGCTTTTCTTCCTGCTCATGAAAAAAGCAATCTAACTAGGGCATTTTTCTCCTTTCCCGGAGGGTGTGTCTTCTGTTGCGGTCCAGTGGGTTAGTGTTTCCTCGACCTTCAAATTTTAACTACAACTTTGCTACTCTTTGGCCCTATCTTTTACAAAATTGATTCGCTGTGTCAGTAATCTTCCTTCTCTCCCAGCCCCTCCTTTTCCAGATATTTTAAAGATCAATTGTAAAATGTCAAGCCAGATGTAAAGAGAGAGTGGAAATGGGAAGGCAAAACTGCCAGCAGTAGAGTTACTTCTTCTCTTGTCTTGCTCAGCTCCAAGAGGTGACTAAAAGGAAGCAGAGGCTGGGAGTTTCATGGCTTTATAGTTTCAAACTGGATTTTGATCTGAACTTGATCATGAATCTCCACTGAGACCACTGTGGAAACCACTGCTCCTGATACCAATTGTGTGCATGTGCATCTTTGAGTCCGTTTTGAATCTTGTGATTGCCCGGACAGGTCCCTGCATTATTCTTGGCAAGACTTCAGAATCGGTTTGACATTGCCTTCTTCCTAGGGCTGAGAGAAAGTGACTGGCCCATGCCAGCCAGCTGACTGTGCCTAAAACAATGTCTAGGATCCTATCCTAGATATTTGCTTTATAATCTCCTCCAGCAGAAGCTGGGTATAGCTCGAGAACATTCCTGCAAAAAGAGTTGGTGTGCTCTGAAAAGCAACTCTTTCAGAACCTGAATGGCAGGATGCTACCATTTGCTTTGAGTGGCAGGATGCTATGATTATAAGAATTGGGAAAAGAAGAACTGGGCCAGAGGAGCTTTTGATCTGATTCTATGTTCTAATTATTACAGATCAGTAAATCAATAACAGATCAACGAGGACTGAGAGAATCCATAATGTTTCTACACAAACTAATTCACTGAAATCTGGTGCCATAGAGGTGTTCCACAGTTGGTTGCCTAGGTGCCATCTCGTCACAGAATGAGCTGCTCATCAGTGAAGAAACTTTCTCTTTTCCCTGAATATTCAAGGATCTCAAGGATTTGTTACTGGCATCCCAAGGGGTCCCTTCAGGCCATCTTCTCCAAAGGGATCACAGATTCAATGCATCTCAAGGGAACTAGGCTGCCTTAACATTTTAATATAAATGTTTATAATTTGTGGAGCCTTCCAGAGTCATTTGGTAGTGGAGTTAAATTTAATTTGTAATGCACTTTTCCCAGTAGTGACAACCACATGGGATTATTAAATATTAATTATTTAATTCTTCCATGGTCACTTTGTTCATGTAGACCGGTACTTTCTTCTGCTTGGGCTTTATTTTTTCAGAGAAAAAACCATTTATTTATTTGTTTGTTTGTTTGTTTGTTTGTTTATCCATTCAGAGAAGTTGCAACTATGCAATCTTTCAGAATTAAGGGACCTGGAACAGCTACTATTTCCAGATTTCATGACCCTATGTGGGGTTGTATAACATCTCCACTCAAAAGTTAATCTAGGTTTGAAGCGTTACACTTTTTTTCTTAGTGTCTGCACTTCTCCAGCTGTGTCTTCAACTCTGACTACTGGAATTATGGGTACTGATTTAGAGCTGCAGTGAAACACTTTTGGAAATTTAACTACTTGAGTAGTTAAAAGATATTACCCCTTGCAAACGGAAAGACAACATGGTGACTGCTGCATGGTCCCATCCTGAAAATTTTTCTCTTTTCTTGGGTAATGGGGTATTATAGAGGAGTAATTCAACTGTAATATGCCCCCAAATTACTATACTGTAGTAGTATGTTGTACAGCCTCATCCCATTGCAGATGCAGATCAAGCACAGGAGCCTGAAGGCAAAATCAATAGATGGCAGGTCAGGTGATAGACAACTATCCCTATATCTATTAAATTGCATTGCTTGATCATTGCAGTTGTTTGTATTTATTGTGTTGCAGCAGGTTTTTATATGAAGAGTGAGAGCAAAATGTAAGAATAGGTATACTTAAGAAATTGGTTAGCCCACCACCATTACCGAAAAAGATTTATCACCTGCAGTGGACATGGTACAATATATCTTGCAATCTCCATAATTCATTCAAATGTAATTTAACTCCCAATTCAAAAGGGGTAACAATGCCTATATACATTTTTTTTCTGTTCCACCTTGTCTGATTCTTGGAGACAGCCTGAACAAGTCCCTGCAGTTTTCTTGGTAAGGTTTTCAGAAGTGGGCTTCCCATTGCCTCCTCCCTAGAGCTTAGGGAAAGTGGCTGGCATAAGATCAACCATCTGGCTTCATGTCTAACCAGGAGCCAAGTCTCCAGGTTTCTAACTTGATCCCTTAACCACTACACCAAACTGGCTCACAGTATTGAGTTACTGAGAGGCATTCGAGACATTTTGGTAGAGCTGAAAAAAAACCTCTTTCATCAGATCTAAGCTAATGGCTGCAGATGCCTTACCCATCTCCTTCTGAACCGGTTGGTCTGTTCTTGCCTGTGTTCATTTGATTTGTGTCTCCCAATGGCGGGACTGGAGCAATGCTACATGGAGACCTTAAAAGTGTTCTTATTTCTTACTTGTAGAGCTGAGGCTCAACCTCAGAGGGTCTCTATTGTTGTAGTGCGTGCACAAACCTTTTTCTATCCTTCTGGAAATTTATGAGGTCAGTCAGAGGATTGGAGAGAGAGGCAGAATAGGTAGGTAATATGCAGAATAGGTAGGTAATATGCGTTTGTTCCCAAAGCCTCCCCATCTCTTCTCTTGACCCTTCAGCACCTTTTCCGTTTCAAATCCTAACCAAGGCAAGTTCTGCATTGAACTGGGTCCCTCCGCCCTATCTTGCTCTAGGCCTGAAGGCTTAAAAGGGGGGACAGGACAAAACTGCCCATTGTTTGTCCGCCCGAGCCCAGCCCAGCGTGGGGACAGCGCAGGCCGTCAATCTCGTCCCTTTGTCCCGAATCCCAATTCTACAAATGCCGCTTCTCAGCCCCTTCCCGGCTGTTCCTTTCCCGGCCCTGTAGCCACAATGGACCTCTCTGCGCAGCTTGGCACCCTCTTCTTGCCCGGGACAAGGGAATTACAGTGGGCCTTGCCGAAGGGGCTGGAAGGACAAACCTTTGGCTCCGGAGAGCCTGGATCCGCACCAGCAGGAGCGACAAAGCACACCTCTCATCTGGTTAAGCGAAGTAGTTGCTGCGGGCGTTGGCTCAGCGGCTTCGGGGATTAGGACTCGGCCACTGCTCGCCAAAGCCAGCGAGTGGGCTTCTAGGGCGACGCTTTAGTGCGGGTTCCCCCCCTTCTGTCGCCTTTCTCAACCTCTGTTCGGTGTAATGAGAGATTACTCTGGTTTAAGATTAGCTAACACGGAAAGGGGGAATGGGGGGTCATGCAGGTGAATTCATCCGCCAGGAAGGCCGAGCCTCGTGGACTAATCCTGCCTCTCACTTATTAGACTCGAAGCGGAAAGAAGGGGGTGGTGGAGAGACTCTGGTTGCCTTCGCCAACAGGGCGTGCCGTTAAAGTGTTGGGGGGACTACAGTTCCCACCAAGAGAGACTCACGGCATTGTGGGGGGTCAAATACATCTGGAGGGGACCGCTGTACCCGCTTCCTCCTGTCATTCCCCAATCTGGGCAGTGAGGTGCCATGGGCGTGGCATAAGGGCTTCCGAATTACAGAGTCGTCCCCGGGGGCGGAGGGCTAAGCCTGCGCAAGGGACTGGCACCGACTTATTCGCTCTGCCTGGGGTGGAAGCGGGCCACACGGGCCGCGTATTTCCGCCTCCTCCATCCTTCCGCGCCAACAGACCTTCCCTGCCTCTCCATAGCAGGGCCGGATCTCGATATTGCACCTGGTTTATTATGGCATCCTTTTAACTCCTCGCAGTGTGGCTACATCGATACATTTAATACACTGATAGCAGGAGGGGAGTCGAGGGAGGCGGCCTTTGCTTTGTATAAGCGAAGCAGCTTCTGGCAGCGCCTGGCCTCTGTTTCCCCACTGCAGTCCAGGCGCGGAGCGTGGAGACTCCCGGGTTGCTCCTGCCCCTGCCCCGTCGGAAAGCTTCGGGGCCTTTGTGGAGGCCGGTGGGGGCTCTCCCTAGGGCAGTCCAAACAGAGGATCTGTTCTTGTCGATCGCGGCGATCCAGGTTAGCTCCGAGAGCGGCCGAAGTGCTAGACACCAGCCACGGACAAAAGGTCCCTTTCCCCCTTCGCCGCAGGCCGCTTCTCCGGGCGTCGCTCACTTTCTCCCCAAAGGGTCCCAGCCCGGCCGCCGAATGGCTGCGGAGGATCATCGGTCCTTTGGGCCGCGGTATTCCAGGAGCAGCGCCGCCTACCAGGCCCGGATGCCCTGAGTGCAGGAAGAACCGGCGGCCCCCTGGTGCAAGGGCTGAGCTCCGCTGGGGAAGCCGCCCATGTTGACATAGGGCCCCGGCGATGGCTGCACCGAGGGGGCCACGCTGTTCCCCGCGGGGTAGTTGCAGCTGTAGCCGGCGCCGTAGGCTGCACCGGAGGAACCGCCGTAGGCATAATTAGGGAAGCCGTTATACGCGTAGGAGGCAGCGGGAGGGTTGTAGGGCGTGCTGTAGGCCTGCGAGCCGCCCAGGCAGGGCTTGCCGTCCCTCACCAGTACCGGGACGGCCACTCTGCGTGGCGGCGGCGGCGGCGGCGGCGGCGCTGGAGGCTGCGGGGTCGCCCCCGCCGCTGGGCCGCCGAGTTCCAGGGCCTTGTCCTGCCGCTGCCGCTTGCACTTGTAGCGCCGGTTCTGGAACCAGATCTTGACCTGAGTGGAGGTGAGCTTGAGGCTGCTGGCCAAGAGTTCCCGCTCGGGAGCAGAAAGGTAGCGCTGCTGCTGGAAGCGCCTCTCCAGCTCGAAGACCTGCGCCTGCGAGAAGAGCACCCGCGGCTTCCTCCGGCTGCGCGCCTTGGGACGCTCCGACGCCGCCTCGGAGGGCTCCTTGCCTGCAAAAAGAGCGGAAGTAGAGAGGAGTAATCGTGCAAGAAGCCGCGGGGATTAAGGGTGAGGCAGCCTCTCCTGAGCCCGGTTGTTGCCCCTAAGCCACTGATTTCGGTGCCGCCAACGCCTGGAGATACACCTAGCAGGAGGCCCTTTTCAGACTTCTACACACCTGGTGCCCTTTCCATGTTCTGGGCAGGAGTCTCAGCAGTCTCTGCCAGCATGATGCAGGTCATGGGAATGGGGTGATCACCTGTTCCCTGGGATGAATGAGCGTGGAGGGAATCCCTCTCCTAGGGAAGCCTCCCGGGTCTTCTACTAAGTGGGGCCTGGATTTGTCCCAAAGTCCCTCTTGATGCAACCAAAGAAAAGTCAGGCCACAACACAGTAAATCCTTAGGTTTCCTATAATGATTTGCTGCACAAAGTTTAGTATAAATCTCACAAAGAATTCATATCTTACTGAGATCATGCTTTCCACTCACCTACAAGCCACTGTGATTGAATCCACACAATATACTAATCCGAAAACAAACTATCTTCTGGGTTAATCTCTGTTTTACGGGATTACGTCCCAATGATTACAGACTGAAGATTCCATAAGAGGCTCAAAAGAACCTTTGGACTTTTTTTTAAAAAAAAATCAGGCAAAAATAAAAATGGAGCAGAACAGCATTCTGACCTGATGTAACAAGTGCAACAAGACCAGACCAACCAGGAGCCCAATCAGGTTAACAATGTACATGTTGGGTCTCCAACTGCACACAGCTCTAGCCTCAGGACTTGGAAATGAGAAAGCAGGCCTTGGAGGCCCAGAGCTGCCTGCCATTTTCCTTGCCCTGAGCGAAAATCAATCATTATTTTCTCCTCGCTGAAGGGGACTGGTCGCTAGGAAGAAGTGGGAGCTGGAAGAAGGACATTTGCTCACTAGATAAGAGAAGGACAATTTCAGTATATCTCCCCTCCTGCAAATCCAACAGTTTCCCCATCGCCTGGCAGTCTAGGCCTGGCAGGCCCATTTGTTAGAATTTGTTAATTCTAAACAGATCAAGAGTAAACTGCTTTCCACACTCCTGAGCAAAGTTTGGTGGCCAGATTCTCCCCTCTTTGGTCTAGGAGAGCCTCTAAATCTGACCTCCTTTCTCTAACCTAAGGAAGGCCTGGCCTGGGATCGGTGAGTTACCTCCTCACTCTTTGAGAGGGGCTGGGTGGGCCTGGGGGAGAGTAGAAGTTGCTTTGTTGCTTAGCTTACAGCCAGTTTTCTGACAAGTGACTTTAATAAGGGCTGACTCTCCAGATGGTGGGCACAGGGGTGCATGCCCCCGCACAAAGATAACCTGCGACCTTTCCATTCAAATAAACCAGATTGGTTTATTTGAACGGAATTTCATAATTTCATAATTTTAATTTCATAATTAAAAACCAACCCCCTCCCCACACGAGCCTTTTAGGGACACAGCCCGATACATTGACAATAGCGATCATAACCCGAGTGCTTCCACAGCCGCCAGCCTTTTCCAGCGACCCGCAAGACAAGCTACGCTCCAAAGCAGCCTCCATCACGTCCCCATCTAGAGCGGCCTGAAGCGAACTTGAAAGAGCGAGAAGAAACGTCTGGGAAAATACGTGCCGGGAAGATGTTCCGCGCTCAGCATCCCGATCTGCTCCGGCTGACAAAGGAATTGTTCGGACGCTCCAGTGGAGGGCAGGGCAACCTGGACGGCTCTGGGCCATTCGAGAAGGTCCGGAGCCGTCCGCGGGGTTCGGCGGGTTCTGCTCCTGGACCCACAGCCTCCCAGGGTGGGGAGCCCCAGAGCTCTGCCCACCTTCCTCCCGGACTCACCGGTTCCCGACTCCTGCGCCGGCTCTGCCTCCTCTGCCAGGCCTTTGGGCTCGCAGGTGCCCCGCAGCACCGCCTGCACGTAGCCCCCGGGGGAGAACCCCCCGTCCGCTCGGCTCTTTGTCGAGGCCATGGGGGAGGAGAAGGGCTGCTGCTCCTCGCTCTCTTCGTCCTCCTCTCGGTCGGAGAAGCGGCAGCTCAGCAGGCAGGAGGCAACGGCGGGGGCGAAAGGCGCTTCGAGGGGGCCTCCGAGGCTCTGCTGCTGCTGCTGCTGCTGCTGCTCCAGTTTCAGGATGTCCTTGACGGAGAAGGGGGTGGAGGTGGCGGGGCTGGGGAGCATCCTGGGCAGGGAGGCGGGAGAGAGGGAGACGGCCAGCCCGGCTGGGGCAGAAGGGCCGCGCCCGGGAGCGAAGCCAGGCGAAGTGGCGTCCATGCGAACGCGGCGCCGCCTCTGCCAGTCCCCGCCTCGGCGAGGACCAGCAGCCCGTTCTGGACTCGGAGCCGCCTCTTCGGCCGAGCAGGGCACGTCACGGCGAGGAGGGGCCGGGCCGGGCCCCCATTGGAAGGCGGGGAGCGGGAGCGGGAGCGGCCCTCCGAGGGAACCTGCCCAAAGGTGAACCGGCCGCGGGGAAGAGCCGGGCCAGCCGGACCTCCAAGGCTTCGGGTCAGAGGTGACCCGGCGGGCGCCTGAAGACCGAGGGGGCCCGGAGCCTCGTGCCCGGCCGCTGGGAGCTTGGCATCACCAAGACCGCCGCCCGGGCAGGGTTCGCGGGGATCGGGCAGAGCCGGCTGAAACCAAGAAGTCCCGCTGACTCCACCTGGCCCAGCCGCTCCGCTTCACCGCCGGCCCTGCCGCCACTCCAGGCCCGGCCCGGGGCCCGAGCGCGGGGATCTCCCGCTCGGTCCTCGGGAATTTGCTTGGAGTCGCCTGGCTTGGCTTTTGCGAGAAGACTCGGAGGGACCCGCGGAAGAAAAGGACCGGGTGGGGCGTCCCCAGCGCCGTTCCCTCCCCCCCCAACCGGCTGGGTAAGCGGGAGCTGCCTTGGAGGGTGATCGGACTGCTGCGGAGGCGGGCGAAGGATGGGTAACCGGGGCCCCTGAACCGTGAGAGCCTTGTTCTTATTCCGGGAAGAGGAAAGGAAGCTTCCCAAAGGAAGGACAACGGCCATCTGCTTTTTGTCACCTGTGACAAGGCTCTTCTTCCCCATCCTTTTGAAGCAACGGTACTAAAGAGAACAATGGCATCCCAAGGACGGTTACGAGAGCTGGCACCGCTATCAATGTATGCATGGTTGTTAAAAGTTGTGGATTGCCTCGCTTTTTTTAAAGATCCGGACGTCATTGCAGGTCCCACGATGAAATGCATCTGCTGGTTCAGAAGCAGTGCATCTGTGGGTATGTGAATAAGGCTAAAAGGGATTGGCAAAAGCTGTGAGTTTCCTACTCCAGTTGTCTGATCTATTATGGAACAGGAATGCTATAGTTTTATTATTCCTAATAATAATCACATTATTTATAAAATCTATCTAGGAGAAAATGTCACTATAGCTGCTGTAATCTTGTGTTCCACAATTAGCTGTGATGGTCAGAATTTATCCTGATGTGCATGCAATATGAATAAAAAGGTCCAAGTTTTCCTTTCCTTTCCTTTCCTTTCCCACAGATGGCTGAGGAAGGGCAAGTCTGAGAGATGGGAGGAAGGTACATGGACAATTCTGAGAACCCCCTTACTCATTTTCTAGTTAACTTATTATAATTCTTTAGTGTGGCTATTCAATGACGTCACTACCGATGGATAAAATGGATTAAATTCGTGCGAAGTTTCTTGATTTCCCTCTTGTTGGCTCTGCTGTTCTCTCTTGGGAATTGTTGCAGAATTCACGAGCAGAGGGAAGGGAAGGAATGGGAGGCTCTACAGCCTGGTGCAGTGAGTGTTGGGGAGCGAAAATTCTTCCCAGGCTGTTTCCTAACTCCACCCTTCCAGCTCGACCAGCTGGCCCCTTTTTCCGCTGCCAAGACTTCTTTTTTTCTTTTCTCTTCTTTTCTTTTCTTTTCTTTTTCTTTATTTCTCTCTCTCTCTCTTCTTTCCTTCCTTCCTTCCTTCTTCTTCCTTTCACCTTCCCTTCCTTTCCCTTCCTTTCTCTGGGGTGGGGCAAGCTAGAGAATCCCAACCAAAAATAAAAACCCACAAGGTTCCTGTACCAGCTCTCTGCAAATAAACAGGGTTGAAACAGGGCTATACAAAGAGACTTCCCAACTTGTACGAGGTTGCCTTGCAGGAAAGTCAATGGTATCCACGACTTCCTGTTCTTTATTTTGCGGTAGCCATTACTTAAAATGGATCCACAGAGTTTAATAGATTTGATTTCCCCTTGATATTAACGGTGCTGAGATTTTAAACCAGAGGTACAGATATAATTATAATTAGGTGGCAGGGCCCTCAGTAGGGAACAGTCTGTCCCCCCCCCCCGTCCCCGAAGGAGTAGGTGACTTCCTTTCGATAGGAAATGGATGTAACTGTTCATCAGTGATGTTTGCAAGGATTCTTCTGCCGCGCGGGTTATAGCACCTTCTTACGACTCTGCGCAATATAAAGATGGCGATGGGCAGCATTTTTACTTTCTCAACAGTAATGTTGGTAATTTCACTGAGCAAATGGAGAGCAGAAGACTCTTCTGCTAATCAAGGGAGGTTCAAAACGAACAGGGGAGCAAAGAGGTATGGGAGGTGTAACACGGACTCCAGAGGAAAAACAAAAGCGGGTCCCCACGACCTGGCCACGAAACCATTTCATGAAAACTCTCTAGGCTTAGGCTGCAGACGTCCCGGACACTCATTGCGGATTTTTACCCTGCTTGTTGCTTTCTGTGATCAGGAATAGAAATGCTCCCATATCGGAGTGGCTCGGAAAATCATTGAGATCCTGATGGAGATCCCTCAATACGGTGCACTTATCCTTCTCCATTAAAGCCCGTCGAGGCCTACTTGTAAATATTTTTGCTCCTCTAAATGATTTGATCCGGAGACGGATATAAGGCCTGGCGATTTGCTCCCGAACCCCAGAGCCTTAGCGCATTTTCGGAGGGAGATTTCCCATCTGCAAGAGACCAACTTTGGAGAGAAGTATTTCCTGCCAACTTTGCTTTGGGGAGCAATCTGAAGCACAGCTAAAGTGCTGCAATCAACAGGGTGATTTCCTTTTCAGTAAACATGTCTGGGATCTGGCTGAAAATCTGTTACAGTTGAGAGACCAAAGGCTATTTAAAAAGATTTACAGAGAAATTAGCTTGCTATGGAAAAAAATAAAAATGCTTTCTGCTGCTTTGGAATGAAGTTCTTTTTGTCGCTATCTTAGTGGGTAGGTGCCAGTTTAGGAATAGGGAAGCATATTGTGCGGAAGTTTTAATTTGTTTTTAAACGAACCGAAGAAAACGGTAGTAGTAGGTGCATCTCTCTCTCTCTCTCTCTCTCTCTCTCTCTCTCTCTCTCACACACACACACACACACACACACACACACACACACACACAAACTCGAGATGGACTCTAACTGAGGAAACACCTCGACAATTTAGGACAAGCAGAAAAAGACTCAGCACCAGCAACCTGTAAAAAGGCGCGATCACCTCGGGGGCCCGCAGATGATTTGGCATTGGAGGGATGGCGTAGATATGTACAAGGTCGAAGCCAGCAAGTTTAGGAAGGTATGGTCGCCGTGTAGGAAGCACAGCAGTCGCTAAGAGGACACTGCCTCTTTCCTCAACTCTAGGCCAGTTTTCGGAGTTGCAGCTTCTCGGTGGGTTGTCTCTTTTGTAGCTCTACGGAAATATTCCACCATCAGGAGTAGACGATTCACCGAGAGCAGAGCTAGCGGGAATCGGCTACGCCGTAGTCCTGAGAGCCAAAAATGCGAAGGTTGGGATTTTTCGCTGGGCCGCCACGAAATGAAATTCTCTGGAGACACCACAACGGAGATTCTTATGAATTAGAGGTTTCACCAATCGGCCGCTGGATACACCGCCCTATGCCTGACCACGTTCACCGTCCCGAAACGAAAACATTACAGTGTTTCTAGAAAGGAAAGGCTAGAACGGTCAACAAGCCGAGCCAGTTGTGGGATCTAGCCCGGGAGCGGGTTGATGCAACCACGCATATTGATTGCATCGAGCCGCGTATTTCTGAGGTGCAAGGAGATTTAAAAGATTCCTGAGGTAACTGTACTTTCCCCACTCCTCCAGTTGAATAGACTCTGGAGAAAAACTATTAATCCCCTTTCTCTCCAAAACCATCGTCGGGCAATGGAGGAACTGCGAAGCCACTTTCAGCTTCCTCGCTCCAGCAGAAGGCAGTCTTTTCAACAGAAATTCCTTCCTTCCTTCCTTCCTTCCTTCCTTCCTTCCTTCCTTCCTTCCTTCCTTCCTTCCTTCCTTCCTATCACCCCTGGCTGCCTTGTCTTAGTTTTTTTTGAAATAACAGAAGTCTAAGACAAACGGGAAACGTCCAAATACCTCCGAGGTATCTGAAGAGTTTTCTCCCCCTCCAGAAACTGAAAAACTGTGCTTTCTGGTATTTTTGATCTTTAAATTGCCAGAAAACTGTTGTAAATCTCACCTGAATGGAGGAAGTTATCCTTTTCTTCCATCTTCAATTTCAGGGCTGCAAAATGGGGTTATTGACCTTGGTCTTTTAGTAAGAAATGCAAGAAAACAGCGTTTGAAATGTATTAAACGTTGCTTGCCATCCTATCCTCATTTAGGATTGCACGCTTTGAAAAACACTTTGCTGTTTTATCATCGCCATTCTTTTTCAACTGATTCAGCTGATTCAGCTGCGCCTGAATGGCCTACCCAAGAACCTCGGTCTACTTTGCCCAACTTGATCGGAATCACCTTTATCTGAAGCACGTTTGAAACAAAGGAAGGTTGACCTAGGTGCAAAATGGAGAGCCTCGTGCCTTGCTCCCAGAAAGGCTCGCTTACGAAAGCAGCCTTAGAATTTAAAGAGAGAGAGAGAGAGAGAGAGAGAGAGAGAGAGAGAGAGAGAGAGAGAGAGAGAGAGAGAGAGAGAGAGAGGTGGGGGAAGGACGGACGTATTTGGTAGGTATGAACGATTTGGGGAGCCAAAGGAACATTTACACGTGCACTTTCTGGATAGGAGGAAAGATACGGAAGCACCTTTTAATATCGAAGTGAGAAAGAAGCTCGTTTAGCCGCCCGGCCTAGCGGGGGGGGGGGGGCGGCCCCAAACCCTTCTTCGCCTTGATCGGAAGGGCTCTCCAATACACCCGAAAGGGACCCGCTTCCAAGCCCGCAGCAAGGCAGAAGCTCTGGAGACGGAGCCGCGAAGCTTTCGGCGCTACAGCCTCGCGTTCGCTTCGCAGGCGTCCGGCCGAAGCCCTGTCTCTCTCCGAGCGCGCCTGCTCGTCCGTTCCCTCACCTCGGCTTTTCTAACTTCACGTCGCTGCTGCTCCTGCTGCTGCTGCTAATGGTTATTGTCTCGCAGGGCCCATTAGCCGCTTTTGTTGCCCATCCGCCCTTCTCGGGCTTTAGCGCTGCCTTGTTGTCGCAGCCGGCCCGCGCACTGTTTAGACAAGGGATTAAGGTAATGGATGGAGCCGGAACCCTACGGAACGAGGGGGATGGGAATCGGAGAGAGAGAGCGACCGGAGTAGGAAACCCCTTCTCCGAGGAAGGAGTCCCTCTTATGGCCCCCTTTAGCTCCATGAGTCCGTGGGCCCAGGTGAGACCCCCGCAGCCCCCGGGTCTCCAGCGCTCAGGTCCCAAACAGACCCAAGGAAACGCGAAAGCGCCTCCCTCTTAGTCCCACCTGGATGGACCCCGGCGATTCGCCCAGGGAGGCCTCGGCCGGGCTCAGGCTTCGTGAAAGAAGTTCGCGAGGGGAGCCGATTTCCTCCCGCCTCGCCCATTTTGCTTCTCAAGGCGTCATCAAGGCTGAAACGGTGGGGAGGGGGGCGGCGGAGGGGGGGGAAGGGGGGGTTCGCTTCAAGAAACAGGCGTTGAAATCCCTGCTTAAATCTCAGCGGGGACCAGTTTAATCTTGGTCAATTGCTCTGTCCGTGAGCTGAGTAACCAAATTAGTTCTATCTGCATAAAATTATTTCTTAAAAATGTAATCATTCTAATGGGAAAAAATGTGTGGAGTGGATATTCTTTTAAAGAAGGGTTGCAGGAATGAATATTTGAAAAACGACTAATTGCATTAATGTGCGTGTGCCTGTCCGTGTGTGCGCGCGCGTGTGTGTATGTATGCATGGATATAATGATACAAGTATGCTAGGTTTTTTAAAAAACAAATGTGGCAACTTCTGAAAGAAGTGTCTCCTAAATTTCTAATTCGAATAGTAATAAATTGGCCATACACTTTGCTAGACACATTTTGCTAGAGAGAAGTTCCTTGAGAATGGGCCCCAAGCAAGAATCCGAAGGCTCGGAAGACTAAAGGCTCTGATCCGGGTGACAGAACCAGATTGGGTCCTGTAAATTAGCAATCGTTTCCCGCTCCCCCTACGGTCAATTGTTGGCGGGAATCGGGACTTTCTCCGTGCTTGAAAGAGCCGAGAAATTACCTGCAGAGTTTTCCCCGCTGTAGATTCATACGGAGGAATTCTTTTGAGAAGTTCGCAGTGCGCTTGCGCGGCAGTAGCTTTCGCTCATGGCGCGCTGGTTGTGAAATTGAATGAAAATGCAGGGGAGAGTCGGGCTAAACGACCCAACTGCTCAGTCAGCGGCTGTGTCCGCTTCGGGGGCTGGCTTAACTCTTTACGTCCTCAAGTCCTCAACTTCTACGTCCAAAGATCTGGGCATCTGACATAGTCGGAGTCACCTGCGGGAATGGTACTTTCCCCTTTGTCATTAAGTCCACAACTTTTCTTGAGTTATTGTTGCATTTTGTTGGTTTCTTGATACAACTGAAACATTAAAATAAATGAAAACAATACACTGATTGCGACCCGAACAAAATTAATCATTTTTATTTTTCGATGTCTGTGGAGATTCTCAGTCATCCAGTTCTTGGTTGTCTTAAAGCTGTTTTTTTTTCCAAAAGGCATTTGGACTTTGTTTTTTTCCTAGAGGAAGGCATCTCGCTTCTCATCCAACCACTTTGTTAGGGGAAAACAAAGTCAGTTGCCTATTGAAAAAAGCATCTTTGAGACATTTTTATTTCTCCTTGGTTTCAAAGCGGACCTTAAGAAGATGTCGAGGGGCCTCCCTTTAGAATCAGTACGATCCCACTTGAGACTAAGCTGGCTCGGGGGGGAAAAGGATGCACAAATGATCAGGGTTTTATCTTCCTTTGCCGTTTCTGTACAGGTGTGCATACTGTGAGGAGACACCCGTGAATAGGCAAAAGGGGGAAAGGCGGCACTGTTCCCTTCGTCCAGTGCGCTCCCACAGGGAGGGTCTTCTCAGGGTTCCGCCGGTAAGAGATTGCCGGTGGACGACACCCAGGGATAGGGCCTTCTCAGTGGGGGCGCCTGCCCTTTGGAACCAGCTGCCAGTGGAGCTGAGGACTGCCCCCGACTTCCGTTCATTCCGCCGGGACCTGAAGACCTGGCTCTTCGAGCTCTCTGGCCCAGGCTGAGGATTAATCTTATTTTAACTGGGGTTTTATTTATACAGGGACAAATGTAATTTCTTTTAAAACTTGTTTTTAACTTTTGTATCTTGGTTTTTAATTACCCTGTAAACCGCCCTGAGTCCTTCGGAAAAGGGCGGTATATAAATATAATAAAATAAAATAAATAAATAAATAAATAAAATCCGTCCAGTAGCTGTTATTGCCCTGACCCTCCCTTCTGATTTTGCTCTCCCGAGCTGGATCGGTCCAACGGCTCGCTTTCGGCATCCACCCCCCCCCCCCGAGATGCTGGATCACGATTCTGTTTCCCGTCTCCTCGAACCACTTCCTCGCAAAGAGTTTCCGCGTCTCTGGAGCCCTCGCTCAGGGCTCCCCGGCTGTTGCCCTCCAGATGCGCTAGGCCAGCATCACTTTCCATACCTTGGCCCGAAATTCGGCGGCCCTGGCGGAAGGAGGCAGACTCTGTGGGCTCCCTCATTCCCAGCGCTGCCAAACATCTGGAACTCCCTCGCCCCTCGAAGCCGCCTCGCCTGCGCAGAGTTTGGCGGCGCCTTTGATTCAAGGGCCGGTTCAGACGGGCATCGGGGAGATGGAGTCGGTCTCCCACAGCTAAGCGCAGGTCGGACTCACCCCTTTGAGTCTCCCTGATTATTTTACAGAACTGGCTGTTGGCCGGTGGTCTCTGGAAGCTAAAGAGGCGGCGGACACCTTCACTCTTTTCGTGGGAAGCGAAGGTTTTCGCCAGGCCTCGCCGCACCTCTTGCAAGTCAGTGGGGTGCAGGGGGCGCCGGAGCGTGAGTGCTCTGCTTCTCCCCCTCCCCACCCCACCCCACCCCCAAATCCCTTCCCGCTCTACTCCGTATTTATACAGCGCCCGCCCTTGTGTAAACTCAGCCCAGGCCGTGGTTATTCTCAGGCCGGATCTGTTTGTCCTTGGCTGTCAGCATCGCCCGATGAGAAACTGCTCTTCCCGGCGAACCGGCCGCACTGATTTATGTGGGAACCCCTGCACCGAGGGAATGCGGAGCTGCCGGGCGGACGAGCCTACGGGAGGCTGGGCCGGAGGAAAACCCGGGAAGGCTCCGGGCTGGCGGGCGGCGCCTACTGGTCTCCGGATCTGCCTTCTCAGCCCAACAGCGGCTTTCCCTTGGGCTGAGCCTGGCCTGGTCTGTCCATGTGAGGAGGCGGCTTTCTGGGAAGGGCTCCTGGGCGTTCAGACCCGGAAAGAGCTGGCACCCCGAAAGAGCTGGCATTCCTCTTTAAGTTCGTCCTTCACACCCAAGACCTCAGGTCACCATTGGCCCCCTGCTTAGAGCTCTCCCAGTTCCTTAGTCTTCAGACTGCCCGTTTCCCAATCAGCACGAACCTTTGGTGTGATGTCCTGGGATTCTGGAGGGCACCAAGTTGGAGAAAGCCAGTGTAGAGCATGATGGACTTACTCACCCGAAGGACTTCCTCTTCAAAAGTGAAGTGAAACGGATGATTGTTTAAAAAAAAATTCAGGATTAGCAGGAGTTACTTTATAAAAGACTGGGAAATCTTTTCCAAACTTTTTGCTGAAAATGGGGGGAAATGAAATGTATTTGTTGGATTGGCTAATTAAAAAGTTAAATATGGAAAGAAGGGAAACATTTTAATTTTAAAGAGGGAGAAGAAGTAATAAGTCTGTAAAGGACATCAGAAGTCACTTTTTAAAATATCGTTAAAATATCGTTTTTTCCTCTTTCTATCTGTATTGTCCTTTGTTCTTTTTCTCTTTTTAATTTTTCTTGAAATAATTATTGGTGGGTTTTTTATTTGTATAAAAATACCTAATAAAATCATTTGTTAAAAAAGGAGTAGCAGAAGTTACCACATGCCTAAATCTGCCCAGTGTTTCATTATCATTTTTGCTTAAGTTTTGAATGAATTCTCTTTTCTGCGGGATTACACTCCAAAGAGCTGCCTGCCACACAATGCAACTATTGGGAGAAATATAGCTGAGGGAGAAAGAGTACGGTATTCTCAGATACCAATTGCTGTCCATACAGCTTTTAAACAAATTGATGCAATTAATAAATAAGGTGTTTATTTGTATAAGAAACATATGTGCCTGTTTTGTGCTCCTGATGATTAGGGCAAGCAATGGCAAATTAAAATGCCTCCAGGTTTGTTCACAGGTAGATGGGAAAATCTGATTCATCTTATCTACTCCCAACTGGGCAACATCAAATAACTTAAAACCAAACGCATTGCACTGTTTGTTGCAGAGAGTTTATGGATCTTCTTCACAGAGGATGACGAATGCATCTCCACCATGATTTTTATTTATTATTATCAAATTTATATGGCTACTCATCTCACCCAGAAAGTGATTCTGGGTGGCATACAAACAATCCAATAAAACCAGTAAATAAGTGAGAAAACATTAGTTAAAAATTTGCTGTGCACAATTAGGCATTAGGCCTGATTTGATTAGTAAGTTAAGTAAGGTCACATTCAAGACCTTAAGTCTAGATTGCAAGACTTTGACTGGCAGAGAATAAAATTCAGTTGTCAGAGAAGACAATTCACATGCATATTTCATCCTATCCCAAAGGGTTAATGGGTGATACACATATGCTGTCTTTACTACCAGATAGTGAGCGATAGATTGTCCAAAATTGCTATGCTTCCTAGATAAAATACATGTGTGTGTGTGTGTGTGTGTGTGTGTGTGTGTGCATATACTGTACATATATTCATTGAAGGGGGATAATGCTTTCAGTATAAACAAATAACAGAAATCAACAAATAAGGGAATTATCCATTTCCCTTACCACACTCCAAATTGTTTTTTTTCCAGGCAGAAACTCTGGGACCTGTAATATTTATTTGTGAACCTATCTAGTGTTGTGATTAAGGCATCAGGCTAGGAACCCTGGAGTCTGTGAACTCTAGTTCTGCTTTTGGCACAAAGCCATCTGGGTTACCTTGGGCCAGTCATTTTCTCTCAGCCCTAGGAAAGAGCAATGGCAAACCAATTCTGTAAAATATTGCCAAGAAAACTGCAGGACCAGACAGTCTCTGAGAATCAAATATGATTGAACAAATACACACAAAAGAGACACAGAAAGAGTAAATTCACACACACACACACACACACATTCAGTTCATATATTCATACTCTCTGTAACCATCTCATTTCTACCCTGCAAAAAGTAATAGGAAAAAAAGTAACAAGAAAGAAAGAAAAATTGGATAATGAAAAATAGAGAGGAACAGTGGAAAGAAAACCTGTTAAAAAAAATCTACCAACTCTTCATTTGGAGTGTGAAGAAAAGATTCATGTAATCAGTCCTTCAGCAGCACAAAAGTTTTCATTGGCTAAGCGTAAATTTAAATTGTAATAACCAATTTGTAAGAAACATAATTCATCCCAGACTGAATCCAATTTAATTGTGCTGGCTGCAAAACTCCTTTAAATGTTTATTTTTAGGATTTTTTTAAAAGAGGTTTTAAGCAGGCAGCTCTTAATAATGGTTGCAGTAGTGTTAGGAACAGAGGGTAGATCTAATGTGTAAAAGCTATGCTCAGAATCAAATTGCAGGAGTGTGAAAAGGTCATATTGTCACTGAGTCAGAGCAGGGTAGGAAATGTCTCAACACAGAGACACTGCTGGCTGATTTTATATGGAATATTTCATGCCAGTTGTGTATCTAAGCTGCACAGAGCCATCAAGCTACAGGCTGTTAAAGGAGACAGTTAAACATTCTTCTTCTGAAGTAGTAGCGCTCATAAATCACATTTTAACAGCTTGTTAGATCACAGTTTTCCAGTGTCTGAGGCCCAACTCAACTTGGCATAGGGACCCAACTCCTGTTCATAGTTAGTTACCTATACAAGCTTCTTGCCTTTGCTATAGGATTGCATTTGAAAAGCTTGTGAGATACAATGTGTGATGGTCCAAACTGTCAAACAACATTATGCCCCATCCATTCTTGCAATGGTAAATTATGAATCAAATGCACTTTAACAGAGGTAAGTGAGAAAAATCAGAACTAGATAATGAGCATGTTTACTGTACATTGATGCTACTATGATTTTACTGATGGATGAAGTTTGTATCTTTTAGAATTTCATTCTTGGCAGAAATTCCACAATTGTAGTTTTTTTTTCCCCCACCATGAAGAAGTTGCATTTGCATTTTTGAGAAGTCTTATTAAGACAAGAAAGAATGCCTGTGTTATCATCACTTATATACAGGTGAACAGTTTAACTAACAATGTGATTAGCCATCTATTGGGCTGCCGATAGATTGATATACAGATGGCCAAATCATTGATGTGAGTCAAGATATAATTGTCAACATAACCTGGCATTTATGACATGCAATAAATTGACTCTTCTTTCCACATTGCTCTTTATAAAGGCTAGACACTGAATGGTTTCCTTGACAAGCGGGCTAGGCACTTTGAGGGAAAAACCAATCAAATTTGCAATTTTAGACTACATGATGTACAGTCATAGACAGCTTGTGGTATGTTCAGGGCCCTGTCTAACCAGATTCTTTTTTCTTTCTTTTTTTGGATATAGTTCATCTTGTTTAAAGATGATGAAATGGAGAAAAAAGGAGTTTAGGTTTACCAGATTTGGAATTGTACTTTGCTGCCTATTGTTTAGTCTGGTTAAAAGAGTGGATGACTCTCCAAAATAAGAGGTTACTCGATCTAGAGAGCCATGAATTAAGATTTGGATGGCATGGCTATTTATGGTATGATAATATTAAAGTAGATGTTGATTTTAATAATCATTTTGTTAGAAGTGCTATTCGAAGAGTTTGGAATAAATATAAAGTAAAGGTCTCTGCAAAGATGCCTCTTTGGGTATCTCCCAAGGAAGGCTGGTTTTTTTAAAAAAAGAAATGGTAGGGAGGCCAGACTGGTGGGCTTATGGTCAAATAATATCTTTCAATCATGGTGACCCTATCCTCAAAACTAAAGAGGAGTTGGAATCAGAAGGACATGTTTGCCCCTAGGTTTACATAGCTAAAATTGAAATAAAGATTTAAATTAGATTTTAAAAGGTATGGATTTGGGTTTTTTTTAAAAAATGAATTGGAAATCCTATTGTGTGATAGTGATGAACACATTATTGCTAAGGTTTATAAATTACTATTAAAATTGAACTTGGAGAATGAGTATGTAAACCATTGTATGATTCAGTGGGCAAAGAACTTTGGGTATAAAATAATGCTTGAACAAAGAGAGAATATGTGGCCAAAAAGTCTAAAATTCACATTAAATTATAATTTAAAAGAGAATTTTTATAAGATGATATACTGTTGATATTTAACCCTGGACAAATTGTCAAGAATGTATAAAGGCAGCACAAATGAGTGTTGGAAATGTAAATGTAAAGAAGGAACTTTTTATCATTTATGGTGGACATGTGACAAAGCAAAGAAATATTGGAGTAGGATTCACATCTTAACACAGAAGATTCTTAAAGTGAATATAAAGGTAAAACCAGAGATTTTTCTTGTAGGCTTAATGGATAAAGAACTTGGGGGAAAAAGGAACTTTGATGTTATACGTGTTGATGGCAGCAAGAATACTTTATGCACAAAAATGGAATAAAACTTTGATTCCCACAATGGATTAATGGCTGTAAAAGTTGATGGAGTCAGCAGAGATGGCTAAATTGACTGCTTTGATTAAGAAAAGAACACAATTTTGTTTCTACAGTACATGGAGATTACTTTTTGATTTTGTGCTTGAGATGGAAAAAAATGAAACTTTGATTTTGGGTTTTGCTGATTATGTGTTTGTTGTTATGGCTAGTCTATATTATCATGTAAAAGTAAAAACTTGAAGTTTTATATTATTACATTATTCTACTGCACCAAAAGGAGTCAGAGGTCAATGCTTTTCTATTTATTTTACCTTTTACCCTACACTTTTCTCCCCCCACTTCCTCCCTTAATTTCCCCTTATTTTCATTTTCATTTCTACTTTTATATTTTATATTTTGATAAACTAATAAACTAGTAAAGATTTGATGAAATGGATAAGGTGTTTGGATCTCACTTTTTCCTCATGGTTTATTATATCTTGTAGAAATGAGGTGCTCAGATGAACCTGGGGTGTTATAAATTGCTCTTTTCAAGAAGTCTAAGGATCTTTAAGAGATACTCTAGTGAGCTCACTTCTGGAAATAAAATTCATTGGATCCGGAAGATAAATTATATTCCCTTTGGTAAGATGACTGAGTATATACTAGCTAATTACGGTAGATTCAGTCTACTTCTATTTGCAGGTCTTTATGTTTTGTTATCTTCTCCAGTTCTTTCTCTTCTCTTCTGCTGTCTCCAGGTACTGTCATGTCCACCATGCAGATCTTGTCTTCCTTATCGGCAATAGTTAAGTCTGGTATGTTATGTGGCAGGTGCTTGTCTGTTTGAATTCTAAAGTCCCAGAGTGCTTTAATTTCTTCATGATAATTTGTAAACTGCCCAGAGTTACCTTGTAGGGAAGATGGCAGTATAAAAATTTAATAAATGAATAAATAAACTCAATGGGGTTTTTGCTTTTTAGCCAATTGTGATTAAATTAGCTACAGGTAAGTATATCAAGCAAACACAGAAATTTTTAAAATTAACTCTTAGGTGCAACTTTTCTAAGGGAGCATATGAAAATACAACTGACAGATTAAGTTTTATTTTAAAATGTTTATAACTTGCTTTTCTATTTATAAAATACATATCCAAAGCACCTTAAAATTTATCTAGATAAGAAAAACGGAACCAATAAAGCAGTAGCAAAAATGGAAAACACTGCATAGTACAGCAAGATAAAATTACACTTCTTTTCCCAAAGACTTCATAAATGATGACGTATTTGTCATAAAGATCCCATGTCCTTAGCAGCTGGCAATATATAACCAATCTTGAAAAAGCCAATTAGAGTTGCCCTCTTAATCCCAAATTTGGAGACCACTAGGACAGCCCGTAACTATGATCTAGTCTTGGAAGTTTAAAAAAATATGTCCTGGGAAAAGTTAATGTGATTTTTCCTTTATATTATTACCAAGGAAATAATGTAAACATGCCCATTAATTATCAGCAATCAGCTCAACTTAAGGTAGAAATATCAGGAATCTAAGAAGTCACAAAACCTGAGGAGGAGAAGGAGGGAATAAAGAAAGGAACCCATTTTATATACTTACTTATTCTGGTGGCTCAGAATGAGGAAAGGCTCTCCATTGTTGACCTTAAATGAGGCAGTAGAAGATACTCAAGAATCCAATAATTTCCTGTGATATGATAACATTATAATGCAAATGATGCAAATTTTTATAATATGTCTTCTTTCCCTAACCATTGATGCTGCTTTCCCATTTAAGCAATAGAGTATGAGAGTCAGTATAGTTAACTACATATCATTGTTCATATTACTAGCTATTGAACCCCTTAGATTTTGTGGTTCCTGGATGTTATCATTTTGGGTCTTTTTCAAAGGCAGCCCCACACACAGCACAGTACATTAATCTAATATAAGCTAGAGAGTTTCAAGCCATTACATGGATTATACTGATTAGGTCAGATCTCAGCAGAAAAGATTTACTGAGTATATGTCAGCTCTATTATTGTGCTGTTAAAACACACACACACATAACACAAATCAGACTTCTAAAGTGTATCTGGGGCTGCTGTCTTCTTGGATCTGGGAAAAAAAGTTACATTAGAAAGGATATGTTTTGTTGGATTAGTTCTCTTAGACCTACACTTTTAGTCTTTGAACTACAGTTCTAAACACAATGACCAGCCATTCTTAAAGACTATTGGGAATTGCAGTTTAGCAACATCTGGAGACCACAGGTTGCTTATCTTGTGCTTGAACATACTGAGATTATAGAATGGACTGCAGACCCTAGACCTAGAGAAAGGAGTAACATTATTTAGTGCGGAAAGAAGCCTAAGAGAATGAGTTTAAAAGGCCGAGCTAGAACGTTTCTTTTTCCAGATGTGATAGTTTTCTATGTGCACATGTATGTTGTTTTGCCTGGGGAGAATTCAGAAATGGTACCCTGGTTTGAATTGCTATAAACTGCTAGCATTCTGCCTGGGCCAGGGATGATGATGTGATCTGTAATCAGTATGGATAAACTAATAACAGCTCAGATGCTTGGATTTGGAGGGAAGCTACCCCACCCCTTTCCTACATGGCATTTTTATGATTCAAATTCCTATACTGTATAGAGAAATGTACACATTTTCCCCAAGTTAAGCATTTTGTTGTGGCAGGAGGAAATTTCTAGGAGGAAATAGAACAGGACAAAGCTTTAAGCCTAGCTCCCTGGTGCACAGCCTGGTCCAGATAGAGGCACTGGCCTTCTGTTATTAATATGTTTATTTTAAATAATAAAGATTGGGACATCCTGAGCACATTTTGGCTCTGTCTTTTAGATTTGAAAAGATGCCGAATTGTTTTTCAGGCTAGAATGGGTAGGCAGCTCACTTTAACTTAAAATATAAATAGACTAACACTATGTATCACTTTTTTGGGAATCTTTTCAAGAAACATTCCATATAGGCAATATAAACAGTAAAGATGAGGGGAAACATATGTTTGTAATTTTATTTAGGTTTACTTAGTAAACGTCTGAGTCATTGTATCATCTATGCTAGTATTTCGTGCCCTGTAGATGTGCTAGATCAGGGGTAGGCAACCTTGGCTCTTTTATGACTCATGGACTTCAACTCCCAGAATTCCTGAGCCAGCCATGCTGGCTCAGGAATTCTGGGAGTTGAAGTCCATGAGTCATAAAAGAGCCGAGGTTGCCTACCCCTGTGCTAGATGATCAGCAAAAGATACTGGGAATTGTAATCCAACATATTTGGTGGAAAGAATTATAAAATACCAGTCCAGGGGAGAAGCAAAATACAATTTAATATTATTTATGTTAAACAAATTACCGTATATGTAATAATTAAATTGAACATTATAAATCTATTTTACCTCAGCAAATATTACCTCAGCAAAATAACAATCACCTATTTCAAAATTGTCCATATTTTATCATACAGAAAAATGGATTTTATTCTGCAAAATGAGCAATATATGGAGAACAACTATGGCATTACATTATATTGCTTTGTCAATAAGTGTACAGTACGGTAGTATCGCTTTTTCTTCTGATATTTTTGTTCACTAAGTTTTCCTTGAGAGTCTTGCCCCAGGCTATTTCTGTAGAGAAAGGACCCGTGCTCACCACAGGATCAAGACAGCTTACACACGTATGCACTTCACCCAATCCTGCTGACAACATGGAAAGCAGAAATGGTGTGTGTCCTTGTACCAACCTTTGGGTGACCTTTCAGGGACATTCTGGGAGCCATTGGAAAGAATTTCTCATTGTGTTGTCTAGGAGTTTCCAAAGAATTAGTCAGCAGGCTGGAATCGGGCTGTTTCCCCCTCCCCACCACCCTTTGGAGCTGGACCAGTTTGAGGGAAATGTTGCTAGGGTGACAGCAAGTTGTGATGGATGGACTGAACGTGGCTGCAGAGTGGCAGGGCTGCTGGTCAGTTAGCCAGGCCTGTGTTTATAAGAAGGAAGAGGCTGTTTCCTGGAGTGAACATAATGCAGCTCTAAAAATGGCAGGGGAAATACATCATGTAAGGGGAGGGCTGCTGGGGAGCTGAAGACTAGAGCAAGCCTTCAGGTCAAGGTGCCTGTGACAGGCTTTTTAATAGACTGTTTGCGTGAGAGTTTGCTGCTGTTTCTCTCTGTTTCTGCCTTCCTGATGGCAGCCAAAGGCTGAGCCAAGATTCAGGGAAGGCCTTTTCTAAATTGCCTCTTTCCAGGGCTGGCTGATTCATTTGGAAGATAAATAACCAATAATGTCTATTGTTTAATGCTCGTTAGTGACACTACCTCCCCAGAGTATTGGTCTTTGGTCCTATCCCATTGCAAATGGAGAATCTGAGACCTGATAAGGTAGACAGAGTTCAACTGTCAAGGAAAGTGTAAAATGAATTTTGCTTTGAAGGGGACAAACATTGCATTGCCCTAACCTTCTCCTCCCATCTCTACTTGGGCTTAGCCAGCTCAGTAGGCAAGAACTACACTACTCTGCATCATATAGTGCTGCATTATATCAAGTATATTTCCACGCTCTTAATTATGAAAGCACAGAATACACATAAATAGCTATTATCTGAGACAACAAAGCAACTAATTAATTCACTGTCTCCTTTTCAGAATAGATAGTGTAGAATAGAATCATAGTGCTGGAAGAGATCTTGGAAGTCTTCTAGTTCAACACTCTGCCCAAGGCAGGAGACCTTAGACCAGGGGTCGGCAACCTTGGCTCTTTTATGACTCGTGGACTTCAACTCCCAGAATTCCTGAGCCAGCATAGCTGGCTCAGGAATTCTGGGAGTTGAAGTCCACGAGTCATAAAAGAGCCGAAGTTGCTGACCCCTGCCTTAGACCAACCCGGACAAATGATTTTCCAATCTTTTCTTGAAAACCTCCGGTGAAAAGGGAACCTTCAACTCCAGGAGGTAAGCCATTCCACCGATTGTTTTCACTGTAAGGAAATTTCTTCTTAGCTCCAGGTTGGCTCTCTCTTTGATGAACTTTGCCATACCTTAACCATTCATCATACAATTTAGCCTCCAGATCCTTTATCATCTTTGTTGCCCTTCTCTGCACTCTTTCTAGGGCTTCATTTTCTTTTTTATATCTTCAACACGGTATGCCAAGTGTGGCCTCATTAGCGGACTATAAGGTGGTACTATCTCTTCTTGTGATCTGTTGATGGGGCCTGCATTGCATTTTTAAAACTAAGTACTATAAAGATTTCTAAAAAAATGATTTGGGTAGATTCTTGGAGAGTAGATTTAATAGCTTCCAGCATGTCTCTTGAAGTTCAGCTACAGCAGCTAAAGATAAGCTTGCAATCCCAAAATAAACTGACTTCAATTAAATCCCATTTCATAGAGAAATAGATTTCTTGACATGTGTGGTGATTCAGGGGCATTTCAGGAAATATATAAGGGCTACTGTAGGAAACTTCAGTTAACACATTTTTCCTCCAGCTATTCCACCATTACTGTAATTTATAAAGCAAACTGCTGCAATGAGATTCAATTGTCCCAGGAAATACCCCACTTCTGGCTTGAGGCTGGATTTCCTATTTTGCCTTCCCTATTCTGTGTGGGAATTCTTTGTACAGTATTAGCATTAATTTGTTGCCTTGTAGCATAGTTTACTCACTTGTCTTCCCAACTGAACCTTAATAATTCATAGTTCTACATTGCAACTCTTTTTGTTATAAACTGTCTCAACCTTAAACATTTTGTTGATGCTCAGTATATCTTCATTTATTAACTTGGTTTCTACAATCATTCTGCTGCAAGCTAGAGTTAGTGCTATTTGACATCTGTGTTTAGAGAACTGAGTGAAGGTAGAACGTCTGATTTTTTGTTTGGGTTAAGAATGGTGAGGAGGAAGGAGAGCAATTACCATACCTGCTTCTGCACATCTGCTAGGGCTTTAGTCCATTGCTCTAAGTCCATCCTCCATTTCCTCCTCCATGTGAAAGGAGATCTTTTCAGGGCAGTTGCTCAAGTCTGAAGGTAGCTGACCTCTTTCTTCTTCTCCAGCCATTTAACCTTTTTAGCTTTTTAAGGGGGAATCTTTTAAGGGGTATGACCACTGTGGAATGGGACAACCTGTCATGGCCTGGTCAGCGTGGATGGGTCGGCACGGAGGGGTTAGTGGAGCCGTAACACTGCTTGACTTTACTCTGCACCTTTGTGTCAGTTTTACTACTAACTGTAAATTGCACATCCAGACTTTATCTTAAAATAAAATATCTTATTCTTCCTCCATCTCCCCCCAAAACCTTGCAGTAAAAATACAACTATATTTAAGTAATATATAGTAGAACCAAGTCCAGCAAATAGTTATCAAGAAACCCCATTGTAACATCATTAAAATTAACATTCATTCACTGATTTTATAGCATTTCATTTGAGAAGAAGTGCAGCATATAACTACAGTACTAGTATTATTGATAATTCTATCTGTTGAATAGCCTAATTCTGTGCATGTCTAATTGGATGACCCAGCTTTCTTTAGTTGGACTTATTAGCAAAAAAAAAAAAAAAGCATAGGCTTGTAGTACTGAAATTAGGAAATCCACCTTGTACCATAAATTGGCTTGTGGTTCATCTTGTGATTTTCTATTTTCTCAATAGGAAGAGAAATCATTATTCTATTCCATTGTGAGACATACAAAATGCTATCTGAATTTCCATTGTTTGGCTATAAATTTTTAAGCAAGCAGTGTTAGTCAGCAAAAAACATGCTATGATATGTCTGTCAAGATTTCTGTTATATAGCACCATCAGGAAAATATTCATGTGAGTATCAAATTTAACCTCATGCCACTATGCCTTGTTTGGGAGAATTGACTCAACCATAGGTTAAGTACCATAATATTTGACCAAGGATCATCTTGATTTGCTTAGTACAGTCATATGGTTTGTTTTTGAATGTTTTTTTAGCCTGTATTTTAGAACAGTTCACAGAGAATCAGCATTAAAAGATAATGGCTGACGGGGTAAGAAGACCTCATCCTCTCCTGGCTCTCTTAGTTTTGGTTTTAGTACAATTTTCAATAATATTTTAAATTTTTTAATTATTTTTTACTTGTTTTATATTGGTACTGGTCATTCATAAAATGGAACACAACATTTTAAAAATAGTTTGTAAACTGTCAAATTATTATTTTCACTATCTTTGGAATGTTAAATTCACTATTTATCATCACTGCTTCCTCCCATGTGTGTATGTGTGTTTGTGTGTGTTGTGTGTAGTTGTGCATGTTTATACAGTATATGACCTCATCTGAGAATATACTCGGTGCATCTGATAAAATGATTGCATTCCAGAATTTTTAAAGCTACCTCTGTTATTTTGAAACATTTACTGTTACAGTGATTCCACCTTCTTGAGATTCCAACCTAAGTATAGTATTCAATTTTTTTGTTAGTAATGGAATTTAGTATTATTGTGGTCAGTGTAATTATTCTGATCAGAAATGTAATGATCTCCCTGCCCCCAAATCTGTCAGTGTCATGTTGTTACTCAGGGCTGCCCTGTCTTATGAGTCTTTGCTTTGAACTTCTGGTCAGATCCCTTAGATCAAGTTATCTTTTCATTCCCAGCCACACTTTTCCCTGTACCATTTTAACATAAATACAGATGAATAAACAAAAGACTGTATTGCCGATGGAAACTGTTTAGAGATTCCATGCATTCTGACCAGGATAATTTTATTTAGCTTGTGTAACTTCTCTTAATCTACATTCTCTGCTACACTCTCAGATTCTTAACAGTTTTGGAGGCCTTCTGCACTTCCTACTGTCCTGTCAAAAGCTCAGTTAAAGAACTAGTCTCTTTTGAGTCAGGCCTGAGACCTGGTGACGCCATATCCACGTCAATGTTGCTTTCTTGCAACAATATGAGCTATACTGACAGAAGGAGCTACTGTGACAGTTAGCAGTACACAGGTTTTTCCTTATAAATTGTCTTGGTTGCCAATGAAAATAGTTGTGCTTTTTCCCCCTCGGTGGTAAATATTACTAGCCTGCAGATATTCCCTTGGAACATGTTAGATATCAGTGAGCAAAATTTAGTAGTAAGCACGGGGCATGACTCTGCTTGTCCGGGATCATAGCCTGAAGGGTGCTGTCCCGTGGCAGAATGAGATGTTGGGTTTGAGACAACATTCTCCTGTCAATCTTTACCAGTGATTGGCCCAAAGCAGCCTCTTGTTTCAGTAGACAAAGGGAAGACATGGGTGTTTCCTTCACAAGGATGAAGCATGCTGAGTGAAGCTCTAGGAATGAAACTGAGTCACTTGACTGATACATTATTTATTTATTATTTAAAACATTCAAATAGCTGTCCATCTTATAGTGAACTCTGGGTGGCTCCCAACCGTTATAATAGCATCACCATACTATAAATATATACATATATCTATTAAATAGTAAAAAACAAAACCCTGGCATCATAATGAACTTTAACAAGCAGTCCATCACAAAAATTCTCATCAATCTCACTCTACCCCAGCTTGAAACAGCAATTTAAACAGCGATTTAATTTTTTTAATGTACTTTGCTTTCTTAAGCATGCTTCCCAGACTCATTATGTGAATGGGTGGCTATGCAAATGTGATAAATAAATAAAGAAGCAAACAGTAGCGAAATAATTAAACTTGTTTTTAATATCCTGATTGGATTAAGGGATCTCACATCAAAGGGTTTTTCCTTACGCTTAGCTTACATCTGTATTTTCTGTTTGCCCCTTTGGCAGTTGAAGATACCCACAAGGTGAAGAACAGATGACATTGTACTCCAACCTCTAGACCTGGCCTGTTTTCCATTCTAGGCCATCTTAGCCATTCTGAGGGATTAGTGCTTCATTCCAACCTAACAACATCTCCAGCTCTGACTGGCTATAGTATCTGGCAGACCCCCTCCCCTCCAGTAGCTGATCACTGCCCTGTACAACCTTTTCAGTCGATTGGCAACTTCTTTTTTTTTCTTCTACATGATCCAAAGATAGTTCAATAAATCCACTGGCTAAATTCACGCGCACACATGCCCCAACTACCCTACCAACACATCTTCTTTTCACTCTTATATCTTCCCTCCACAGGTGGGAAAGACAATAAGCAAGGAAATGGCCTTAGCCCAGACTGAGCGACAATCTATCCCTGTTGTCAACCCACCATAGATTGGGATTTATTAAACTGGCTTTAGAAATAGTTGTGCAATGAATTTTGTATAGCAATAGCACTTAGACTTATATACCACTTCACAGTGCATTACAGCCTCTCTAAGCAGTTTACAAAGTCATCATGTTGCCCCCAACAATCTGGATCCTCATTTTACCCACCTCGGAATGATGGCAGGCTGAGTCAACCCAGAGCCAGTGAGACTCAAACTGCTAAACTGCTGGCACCAGGGAGTGAGCTTTCTAACCACTGCACCACCAGGGCTCTTGGATATAATATGATGCTTGAACAATGGGAGAAGATGTGGACGAAAGGTTTAAAATTTACATTAAACTACAATTTAAAAGAAAATTTCTATAAGATGATGTATCTCTGGTATTTAACACCAGATAAGTTATCTAGAATATATAGGGGAATTTCAAATGAATGTTGGAAATGTAATGTAAAGAAGGAACCTTTTGTCATTTATGGTGGGCATGTGTTAAAGCAAAGAAATATTGGAGTAGGATTCATATTCTAATACAGAAAATTCTTAAAGTGAATATAAAGATAAAACCAGAAACCGTTTTTTTCTGGTTTAATGGAAAAAGACTTGGAAATATTATTTTTGGAACTTTAATGTTATATATGTTGACAGCAACAAGATTACTTTATGCACAAAAACGGAAGGACATTTTGATCCCCACAATGGACGAATGGCTGCATAAGTTGATGGAATTAGCAGAGATAGCTAAATTGACTGTTTTGGTTAAGAAAAGAAACACAATTTATTTTGTTTCTACTTGGAAACTGCTTCTGAACTTTCTGCTTGAGGTGGAAAAAAATGAAACTTTGATTTAGGGTTTTACTGATTCATCATATTACTGATTCAGTAAAACCCAAAATCAAAGTTTCATTTTCTCCCCCACTTCAAGCACAAAGTCCAGAAGCAGTTTCCAAGTAGAAACAAAATAAATTGTGTTTCTTTGTCATCATAGAAATGGCTAGTTTATACTATTATGTAAAAGTAAAAAGTTGAGGTTTGATGTTACTGTTTTATTCTACCACACTAAAGGGAGTCGGAAGTCAATGCCTTTTTTTCCCTTTTTCTACTTTCCTTTCTACACTTCTCCTTTCTCCTTTCCTTTCCTTTTCTTTCCTGCTATTTGCTTTTGCTTTTTTGTGTTTTATATCAGAAACTAATAAAAATGATTTTAAAAAGAGAAATATCTGGGAACAGCGCATGAGACAAGAAATGTGCCGCTAAGAAGTTTCTACTAGGCATACAGCTGCTTAATAGGATCAGGACCAAAATTGTTAACAATATATTAGCATTATTTTTCTGTTTGGGATTTTCTTCATCACACATCTGGTTCTCTGAAATACCCACTCAGATTCAAACATCCAGTTAAAAGTATTATCATGGCTGATAAGCCACACTTCCTGCTTTTCATGGTGGGAAGATAATTCACTGTTTCTCAAGCACAGGCCCTTAACCTACCTGCACAACACCACAAAGGCAACCTCTGCCTGTATTTTCTTGCTTTGCATCAAAAATATAGTACAATAATCCATGGAAGACAAGCAGTGGAAGACTGCCACAAGAAGATGAGAGGTGGAAGAAAATAGCATTAGAAAAAATGCACTGTTTAACTATAGATAATTTCTAGGTGGACTTAGGTTTAGTAAGCTTGGCGCAAGATACGTTAAGTGAATGGTTCAAAGAGAATGTGCTGTACAAAATTCTAGGTAAGAGGCTTCCATTCTGTCTCTATATTCTATATCTCTGGAGAAGGATACCTTGGGAGATAGGATTAACCTATAAAATGGACATAGCTCCCCTTAATGAGGGATGGTGGTAGTGGATTTAAAAAGCTCAAGTCAAGGCTTCTTAGTCTTTAGATATGCAGAAAACCTACTGGGAATATGAGATAATCATATGACAGATGCTCAAGTGGTCCTTAGCTGTACTGTTATGAAGGTGGTGTTTCCCCCCCCTTCTTCCAGCATCATCCAAGATTAGATTTGAAGAAAGTCAGGTGACCAAGAGTGACTGGAAACAGAGGCAAAAGAGGCAAAAGATGAGCAGGATAAACCTCATCTATGAGGACAGCAGATTTCACAGTGGAATTATTTTCAGCCAACTGGAAAATGGGAAGACAGCACTTCACCTCAACTATGAGAGAGGCCCTAAGCACAGATTTTAAAATGTGATCTGGCTTAACATCACACATAAAACTTGCATACAGGTTCTATTTTTAAAATTGGAGAATTGTGGAAGAATGATGCTTTACATTTGCTGTTCCATTAAGCCCTGTATGTGTAATGTTAAGGGGGAAAAGTTGGCTAATTATCCAGTGCTACTTTTATGCTCTGTGAAAGGTGTGGTGCTATTGGAAATAAAATTGCCTTTACCACCGACCAATAAATCATCTCTGGAGCTAATGCAGGCTGTAGAGCAGACAGAACTTGGAGCTGGGTGTATGTTCAGAATGAACTGGGCCTCGTCCCAGACATCTGGTGGGTCCCCTTTCCTCACTAATCTTGACATTATCTCCCAAACAGCCATCACTTGTTTTCTTTGGCCAGGCATCTTATTTACAGTCCCCATCCTGCTTATGGTTCATGGTTTCATTTTTCTCTTGATGTTTACAGTGATCCTTCCCAAATATTTGTGACATGATTTTATTAGGGGACACAAAGAAAATCCAGACAGTCACCATCTGGTTCAACATCTCCCACAACTATCAGCCTTGTAGAACAGGCTTGAATCTTGGTTTGGTAAGGATTTGGCTTCTACTTACTTTCTGTTAAGATTCATATGGTTGCATTAATTCAGAGAAAAATTCCTAGGGAAAAGGCGCTGGCATTTAGTTTTCTTTAAATTAAGAAAATTTGATGGGACTTACTGCATCTTATATAATATTTTCTTAACTTACAAATAATAATATAATTAATATAATATAATATAATATAATATAATATAATATAATATAATATAATATAATATAATATAATATAATATAATATAATATAATATAATATTTAAATAATAGCTCAAGATGGTGAACATATACAACATATCTTCATCCTCCTATTTTCCCCATAACAACCCTGTGAGGGGAGTTGGGCTGAAAGAGAGTCACCCAGCTGGCTTTTCTGGCTAAGGCAGGACTAAAACTCATGGTCTCTCACTTTTTAGCCTTAACCTCTAGATCACACTGACTCTCAAATTGATTTAATGTGATAATTTTGAATCCCAACTTTTCACCAAATGAGCATTGCCTTCAGAAGTATAAATCTCCCTGTCCTGGCAGCACCAAAATTGGACTGGTATGCAAAAAAGATAAGACTCCTGTGCTCAGTAATATGAAAGCAAGATCTATATGTTTGGTAACCTAAGCCATTCAGTTCTATGGTCAACCTTCGGAAAACATAGTTAAGGATCTGTGACAAATTCCTATAATCTTTTTATTTCACTAAGGGATTATAGTGGTGAACTTTATTCTGTGGTTGAGAAAATCCTGAGTCATTGATCTAGCAATTGAAAAAATGACATTGATAGATTAGAATTCTCTTAGCATTTTTTAAAAATCAAGCAATAATATCATCTTTCTTTTTAAAAATATATATTTGGTGCAGTAGCTAAGACAGAGAAAAAAGGCTGTTCTCTCCATTGACCATAGATGTGTCTGTGCACCAATCATTCCCAGCCTAAACCTTGGGAATGCTGTTTCTGAGAAAGAAACCAAAATAATCTTTAGTCTGAATTTTGCCTAATGTCACTTCTTCAGATGCAGATTTTCAGTATTTTTATTCTATTTCTGCTTGACAGATGGTGATGATCTATGATGGGAAACAGAGAGCATGGTTACTTGTAATGTTTCACCAGTCTCCAGTAGAAGTTTTGCAAAAGAATGATTGCAGTCCAGGATTCCCAAACAAATGTTGGCAACTTGTTTTCTTTCACACTTCCCATCATTTTACCATGTATGCAATTCTCTTAAAAGTTATATAACAAATCCTTGATTGCAGGAGTTCCTTCCTTTTCCAATTTGGCTAGCATAATTATAGCTTTGTTCATAACTTAGATTTCCATATCTGAGTACAATCTGTCCAAAGAAAAGCACCTTCTAAACCCATGTATTTAAATGGGATTTCATCATGTGTTTGATTTATTCATTGAAAATAACGGGAATTTTAAAAATGCGAAAACTGTATCTCAACATTAATGTGGCTGAAGGATTGACAGGCAGGCCACAATCTATAATTTTTTAAAATTATCTGAATCAAATTATATACTATATAGTAAGTACATTTAAGTTTAATTTTAACTCTTGTTTATAAACTGTTTCCTGTTTTGCACCTTTTGCCCTCAAACTAGAAATTGCATTGCAGCCCCCCACACTTTGTATTCACATTGCTTCTCTTGTCACCCCCATTTGCTCAACTTCTCTTCTTGCTGATTTGACTTTTGCTCCAAAGACGTATTATGGAATGGATTTGATAAAGAAATGACAAGCATGCAAGGAATATAATAATAATCTCTTCATGCTGGCATTTTTTTTTTAAAAAAACAACAACATTAACATAAAAGTGAGCCCGGAAAAGTGGGATATGTGTGGCAAAGGGGCCGTGGGGATGAACAGTCCTTGTTTTCAGGGACAGGGATAACCTTTTCTTGCCAGAAAAGCCTTGCTTTGCTTGTGAGAATGTGGCAGCCTTAGGGGAAGAACAATGCCAGGGCTTTTGTGTCCAAGCAGCAGTTTATCTCTAGGAATCTCACCAGGTTTCCTGGGTCAGAGAACACCTCTTTGTTTTCCGCAAACACAGGAACAGGCCTCTAAGAAGCCAACCTGCACTCAAATCACTTAACTTCCATGCAATGGCAGAGGCGTACTGTACTCACTTCCCCCTGGCCCTTCTCCGCTCGAAGAGGAAGGGTGAGGAGTTGAATGGAAACCAATGTCATTGGGCAGATTAGCCTGTTTCCTTCATTCATTCCCAATCCTGAATTTGCACTCTCTCGCTCACTGGATTTCTTAACTTTTCAGGAGGCAATATTCTCCTTTAGCCTCCTCAGCTCCATCCTGCAGGACACTTCTCTTGAGAACCTGCAGTTGCACTGAGCTATGTCTTCTTCCCATTATTCTCAGCAGTGGATGTCACTGTAGTATGTTAAGGAAGGTTGCAGAACATTAAAAAGACAAAGCAATGGGAACACCCATTGGTGTAACACTGCCACATATGCCTTCACCCTTGAAGTCCACAGTTAGGGAATAGTACTTCACTCAACCCCTCATGCTACTAGAATTGGGGCAAAAACTGAAGTCCTCTCCTCTCTTGGTCAAGTTTGTACCTTATTTTATACCTTATTTACCCTATTTTATACCTTATTTACCCTATTTTATACCTTATTTACCCTATTTTATATCTTATTTACCCTATTTTATACCTTAAGGCAGTGTTTCTCAACCTTGGTACCTTTAAGCTGTATGGACTTTGACTCCCAGGATCCTCAAGCCTGCTTAAGGCAGAAACACTCCCTTAAGGAATTTATTTCCCAAGCACTTCTTCTCATAATTCATATGATAAAAAATACTACAGTAATATTTAATCATTTGCTGCCCTTTCATGGCTCCCCCAACTAATTAAGAATCCTTAACTAAAAAGCAGCAACAATTTATCCCATATATTGAATGAGAATGGGAACTGTTTTCAGCTGCTGCCAGAGGCTTGCTACAACAGAATCTCCTATTCCTTATCTGCCTCAACCATCTTTATCCTCAGGTTTTTAAAAAAGAAATGTCCCCAGTGTAGCAAGCTCTGCTGCAAGCTTAACTCTATCTTGTTTCCTGCTTCAGCATTTCTAGTAAATAACGGGTGATGCCGTGACACAAATCCCAGTGCTTAAAATGGAATGGCCACCCACTGCTTGATCCCTTAGCTGGGGCAAAACTATGTTTGTTTGAATTCCTGGATGACTAAATACTTGGGATGATTCTGCCCAAACTAGGGAAACATTTTTTTTAAAAAAAATATTAAATTGGCTGCATCTTGTCTTAACTTCAGTTGACCCTATAAATCTCTTTCTTCAGCTTCTGACTTGGTGGCACTTTTCTAATCTTCATCTGAACTGCTGAATCATTCCAGTTCTCTCTTTTTGTCATCCAGAGATTTCCCCTGCCTGTCCCAAAATGTTTCATATATTCTTCAAGCATCCCCACTGATAAATCAGAGATTTGCCTCCAACTTCTCAATGAACAAAGACAACATAAAATAGGAAATTGCACTTTCTCCCACAAGTTCTTTCCCTGGTCTATGTCTTTCCCTCATTTCCTGCCCATCATCTGACTGTTCTGATGTTAAGTACCACCCGTAAGATGTGGCAAAAAAAGAGATTGATCATTGCATTGAGAAGGGTTCGGTACTGCATATTTACTTGCAGATGTGTATTTCTTGCAGGGCCAATGAAAATGACTTTATGTCAATGGATAAAGGAGAAAATATCAAGGAAGGAACCTAAAGGGGTGTTACAGCATCATCATCTCCCATTTCCTTGACATTTTAAAATCTACAAAATAATTTATCCAATTCTTCTGGGACATTATAAATGATTTCTTTTCCTATTTTGGTTATGAGCTTATGCATGGTAAAAAAGTCACTTGTATCAATCAATCAAATCTTTGTTTCAATCATAGGCTAATGTAAGAAAAATTAATTACACCCATTTTTATCACTAATACATATAGAAGACAGAAGATAACTGAAAATTATGCTTGCCAACACAATACTATAATATTGAAATGCTAATATATATCTATAAAAATAAAAGATACATTTACCCATGCCCTGTACACATAATTATTTATTTGCAAATTTCACTTGCTTCCAGGCAAAATCTAGCAATGTTGTACGTATGTAATAAATGGTTCCTTATCTGAGAAATCAAGAAGAAAATGTTCATTAAAATGTTCATTATGATCACATTTGTCAATATAGGAAGAATGAAATTTTCTTGAGTACATTGGTAATAGGAGAAGTATAAAAGTACGTGTGTGATGATGTTAATAGTGTCTGTGCAACACGGACTGGTTTTCAAACATTTGAAGTCTTCTGTAAACTTCCCATTAAGAATGCCACGGGATAAGACATCAAGTCTGGCTCTGAGAAAGACTCTTTGCTGTGCAAGGGAGTTCCTGGTAATTACGTATCTGCTCAGTTTCCATCTGGGATAAGTTGTGTGAGCTTCAGTGCAGATTGGAATATGCCTGACCTTCTGGAACTCACTGTCTTTCTCTGATGTTTGGCTTTGTCAGTATGTACTCCTGATGAACCAGTTACTAAAGTGGGAAATCACACTATGTGAGTTTCCCCCAGATTGCATGTGCCATGGAGACTGAAGTTGGTCTGTCAGTCCTGATGGGGAGAAAAAGCATTTGAAGCAAAAAAAAAAAAAGAATTAACAGCCATCTTCTCTGTTTGGTTCGAATTGACGAGGACTCAGAGTGGTTAACACTGAACGAGTTTATTGAATACACAAAGTCAACTGTCAAATGTCAAATGTTGCAACCCTTTTATAGAGAAAGCGTTTGAACTGTAACCAATACAAACAGTCTGTTTTCCCGCTCCTTGGTTGTGGCGTCCAATGATTGCACCTTATTTTCCCGCTTTAAACCTTGCAAAGCTGCACAGTGTTTGCAATATCTTTCATGGCTTATTGCTAACTATTTACATACACAACACCCCTTACCCCCCAGTTGGTGTCATTTCTTTACAAAGTCCATTAGGTATTTTGGTGGCCTATGTATTCTAGAAGGGTATCTGTTACTTTGGCTGCTAGGGACCCTTCTTCCTGGTTGACTGCTTGGCTGCTGGTTACTATGCTGGTTACTACTAGACCTGGGCTCAGGGTTACTGGCTTCAGATGTACTGCCTTGTGTATTAGGTTGTGTTTGGGATTCAGTTGTCACTGGCCTACTTCGCAGGGGTATTTCCCAATCAATTGGACTGAATTGTTGTTGATGGGCATCAGGAAATATGTCATCTTGCCCCACCACTACACCACTTTCAGGCCTAATGTTATCTGTACTGTTTGCCCTAACTGAGCTTTGGTCCCCCTCAGCTGGCACACACCCACTAGATCTTTTCCTCAGCTGGTCTATGTGTCTTTTACAGACCCTATTCCCTTCCCCCTCAATGATGTATGATAGGGGACCTAATATTTCAGTTACCACCCCAGGAATCCATTTATCCCCTTGGGCGTAGTTCCTGGCCCAAATCAAGTCCCCCACTTCAAATGTTCTGTTAGGAATGTCTAATTCAATGTTTGGTTGGAGTCGGTCGGGGTGTAGTCTGTCCAACTTGGTCAAGATTTTTCTTCCCCACCTCATTTCAGCTGGACTTTTCCCTGTAGCCGAACAAGGGGTTGTGTGTTGAGCCAACAAGAACTCAGCTAGTCTCTGATGCCAGTCACCTCGAATGATTCTTTTAAGCGCGTCCTTCGTGGTCCTCACGTTCCTTTCAGCCAATCCGTTGGTGGAGGGGTGGAAGGGTGCAGAAGTCTTATGCTTAATCGAGTTGGCCTTGAGGAAATCCTGAAATTCAATAGATGTGAATTGTGGCCCGTTATCAGACACTATTAAATCCGGCAACCCATGAGTGGCAAAGAGGCCCCTTAATGCCTGTATTGTTCTGCCTGCCGTTACTGAACTGACCGGTACTACTTCTAGCCATCTAGAGTAGCTGTCGACCACTACAAGGAACGTTAACCCCTGGAAAGGTCCAGCGAAGTCAATATGAATCCTGGACCAAGGATTCCTAGCTAGCTCCCATTTATGTGTGCGGATGTGTTGTTGTTCAGGCCTGGAACGTTGGCACAGATGGCAATTGGCAACGCACTCCTCTATGTCTTGGTCCAATCCTGGCCACCACAAGTGACTCCTAGCTAGGGCCTTCATCCTTACTATTCCAGGGTGTCCCTCATGCAATTCAAATAGAATAGCTGATTTGTGGATTCCTGGGATTACTACACGAGTTCCCCAAAGTAAGCAACCCATGTGAACTGATAGTTCATCCTTCCTTCGGAAAAATGGACTGTATTTTACGTCTGGGTTGGCGTTGGGCCAACCGCTCATGACCCAGGCCATTACTCTCCTTAAGATGGGGTCCTTATTGGTTGCCTCAGCTATGTCTTTAGCAGTTAGGGGCAGATCAGGAATATCTTGTAGGGACATTACTTGTCCCACTGGGGCAGGGTCCTCCTCTGTTGTGCTAAGGGGCAATCTGCTAAGAGCGTCTGCATGACCCATGTCTTTACCTGGTCGGTATTGGAGGGAAAATGAATATGCTGAGAGGAAAATGGACCATCTCAGCATCCTGGGAGACATAATTTGGGGAGTCTGTTTATCTGTGGTAAACAGTCCCAGCAGGGGTTTGTGGTCTGTCAGTATTGTAAAGTTCCTGCCATACAGGTAGTCGTGGAACTTTTTAACTCCTGCCACTATGGCTAAAGCTTCCCGGTCAATTTGAGCATAGTTCCGCTCTGCCTTGGTTAGTGTGCGGGAGTAGTAAGCAATGGGTCTTTGCATTCCCTGGGTGTCTAAATGGCTGATTACTGCCCCAACGCCGTAAGGCGAAGCATCGCACGCCAGGTAGATTGGTCTATTTTCTATAAAGTGGGTTACAGTTGAGCTACTGGAAAGGATATCTTTTAAGGTCTGGAAACTCACTTTGTGCTTGTCTTGCCAATGCCAAGGGGTCTTCTTATCTAAAAGCCTGTGCAGTGGTTCTGCAATGGCAGCCTTATGTGGCACAAAAGTGTGATAAAAATTTACCAAGCCTAGGAAGGCCTGTAGCTCAGCCTTGTTCCTTGGTTCAGGAGCCCCTTTTATTGCTTTAATTTTTTCAGGGGTAGGGTGGACTCCGCTTTTGTCAATCCTGAACCCCAAAAAATCAGTGGATTTAACCCCTATGCTACATTTTTCCTTTTTTAATTTTAATCCAGCCTTTCTAAATCTACCCAGTACCTGTTCCAGCCGCTCTACTAACATTCCTTCATCTTTTCCAGCTATTAGGACATCATCAAAGTAAGGGCATACTCCAGGTATGCCCTTTAAGGTCCTCTCCATCACTTCTTGGAAGATGCCTGGAGCAGCTGCAATCCCAAATTGCAGTCTGTGGACTCGGAACGCCCCCTTGTGGGTAACAATTGTTTGCGCCTCTGCAGCCTCTTTGGAAACAGTCAACTGTAAGTACGCATGCGCCAAGTCGAGCTTGGCGAAGATGGCGGCGTCCTGGATCGTGGCGAGGACCTGCTTCACCGTCGGGACCGGGTAAGCGTGCTTTTTCATTCCAATGTTGAGGGTCGCTTTATAGTCGGCGCAGATCCTCACATCCCCATTGGGTTTGAGGGGTGTGACGATCGGCGTCTCCCATAAACCGCCCTCAACAGGTTCTAAAACTCCGAGGCCTACAAGCCGGTCGAGCTCGGCCTCGATTTTTTCTTTTAAGGCAAAAGGTACCCTCCGGGCCTTTAGCCTGATTGGATTTACTGAGGGGTCTAGGTTAAAATTAATGGGGGGCCCTTTGTACTTGCCTAGGGATCCATCGAATACGTCTGCAAATTCTTTGCAGACGGATTCGAGGGTCTTATTTCTAATTACAGAATTTATTCCCCCTATCCAAATTCCCAGGGCAGGAAACCAATTAAGCCCTATTAAGCTAGTCCTATTCCCCTCCGTAACTACCACATCTAAGACCCCCTTAAATCCCTTAAAATTAACTCTAAGGCTGGTCTTTCCCTTTACGATTATTGGACTTTTTTGGAAGTCCATTAATTGAATATTTGTTGGGCTAAGTGGAATTCTTTTTCCACTTAGTTGTTCAATTTTTTCCAGGGTTTCAGTGGAAATTATCGACACTGAAGCCCCAGAGTCGATTTCCATTCTGCAAGGAACCCCTTGCAGAAGGACTGTGATTTTTAATTTTCCGTCCGGAAAATTGTGCCCCCTTCCCTGCCTTTTCCGATTGACTCGGGCCACCTCCCCTGGGTTTAAAAATTTCGCCCGGGATCTAGGGGTCTCCTTGCCACTAGCATTGGGGGTTACCTTACCCTCTGGCCACACATCGACTTCATTCAGACGGGAGTCCCGGACGCGGTTTCTGCAGATGGCCTGGATGTGGCCGGTCTTGCCACAAGCCCTGCACTTGGCGGTGCGGAATCGGCAGGAAGCGCGGGGATGGTTGCCGCCACAGCTGCCGCATCGGTTCTGGGTGTCGTTGTCGCGCGGTCTGGTTGCGGTGTCCCGCCACGGTCGTTGTGCCCCGGTCGGTGGTCTCTGCGGTGTTGCGGGTTGTTGCCGGCGGCCGGGTTCGGGCCCTTCGCTTCTAAGTTGTCTGGGTGCCATCTTCCCAAATCGCCTGGAGACTTCGGCGATCTCTTCCTCCCACTGCTGATCCACCTCCCCGCAGTCCACATAGCCCTCTTGGTTAATTTCAGGTGCTGTCGCCATGCTACTGCGGGGGGGGTCGCGATACCCGGTTGACTCATACGTTAGGAGTTCGTCGAGCACTTCCTGTAAATCGCCAGTAGGTTTGGCGATTATTCTGTTTTGTAATTGTTCATCGCGTAAGCCTAGCACAACTCTGTCCCGAATCCTAATTTCTAAATTATCGTATTTGCAACGAACTGCGGCTTCCCTAACGGCAGCGACGAATTTCTGTATGGACTCCCCCGGTCTCTGATTTCTCTTCTCGAAGATGCGCCGCCAAAAAAGTTCGGACCTTCGGGGAGTAAAGTGCACCTTTAGTTTTGCAAGGAGGTCGGCATAGGGCACGCTGGAGACTGGTTGTGGCTGGCACAGCCCGACAGCGACTCTGTAGACCGGTGTGCCGCAAATTGTCAAAAGTGCCGCCGCTTTTTTTCGGTCGTCGGTGATTCCGTTCACTAACAGGAATCCTTCGACCTGACCAATATATTCTTCCCAATCTTCGGGGAAGTTAGGGTCAAATTCCTTCAATGACCCGATTTGCGCCATTCGGAGAATTTTTTTCCTATTCTGCCGCGGCCGCTCGGTTGACTGTGACTCGCTCAGACTTTGCCGCCTTCACGACAATTCTTCCTAATCTCTGGTCTTCTGTCGATCCCACCTTCGTCGCCAGTTGTTTGGTTCGAATTGACGAGGACTCAGAGTGGTTAACACTGAACGAGTTTATTGAATACACAAAGTCAACTGTCAAATGTCAAATGTTGCAACCCTTTTATAGAGAAAGCGTTTGAACTGTAACCAATACAAACAGTCTGTTTTCCCGCTCCTTGGTTGTGGCGTCCAATGATTGCACCTTATTTTCCCGCTTTAAACCTTGCAAAGCTGCACAGTGTTTGCAATATCTTTCATGGCTTATTGCTAACTATTTACATACACAACATTCTCACCTTCACTTTTTATTGCCCTGCTTTGCTTCTCAGTATCACTTTGGATACACATCTAGCTATTTGAGGAAAGGTACATAAAATCTTTGTCTTGGTTTAATTGTTTATACCGGAGGAATGATGCCAACTGAATGCCATGCAATATTTAAGCTAAGAGTTCTGCTGTAAAACATTTCAGAACTGCTTAAACGCACTCCCTATCTTTTGTCTCCCCACACCCCTCCCAACTCATAATCGCTGCCATGTTCCTTTGTGCTTGTAAAGCAGCATGAACAATGTGCACCTTCCAGGTACCTGTAGACTGGAACAGTATCCCCACATATTTGAACTTTTTAAACTGCTCAAGTTCCTTCAGTTCAGTAGCTTGATTAAGCACTACTCATTATCAATAGATACTCTTGGTATCTTCTGCCTCCAGAAGTGGTGAATACTCCAACACTGGAAGTTTTTAAGAAGAGACTGGAAAGCCATTTGTCTGAAATGGTATAGGGCACAGGTCTGCAACCCGCGGCTCCAGAGCCGCATGTGGCTCTTTCAGCCGTCTCCTGTGGCTCCCAGTCCTCTGCCATGTGTAGTCCAAAAAAAAAAAAGTGGGACTAAAAAAGTTCAACCAATCAATTCAAATATGCAGGGTAGGTGCATATCTCGCCTTGGCTCCACTCTTCAGTCAAACCCTGTTCTGCGCATGCGCGCATGTATGTGCATGCGCACACATTTTTTGCAGCTCCCAGTTTTTCCTTTTGTGAGGGAACCGGTTCCGAGTGGGTCTTTCACTGTTTCAGGTTGCTGACCCCTGGTATAGGGTTTCCTGCCTTAGCAGGGGGTTGGACTAGATGACCTCCAAGGTCCCTTCCAACTACTACTACTTCTTCTTCTTCTTCTTCTTATTATTATTATTATTATTATTATTATTATTATTATTATTATTAATATTATTATTAATATTATTATTATTATTATTATTATTATTATTATTATTATTATTATTATTAAGTAAAAGCTTTGTACTAACCATGACCTATAGGTATTTGTGACAAGATAGTTGCAATATCAGCATATAAAAGAAGTGGAATATCCATCCTTGGTAATCTTGGGAAGATGGAAGTTTCAGAATATCACTTGCAATATTCCTTAGTACATTATTTGCCCTAAATTGTATGAGGAAAAAAAATCCATGTGTTTGAAATATTCCTCTGTAAAATAAAATGCCCACACATAAAATGCCCAAGGTCCCTTCCATCTCTACGATTCTATGTTCTCTTTTAACTCTTCATCGTTTCTCTTGCTTGTAGGTTTATGTTGTCGTTTTATATGCCTGCTTTGTAAAATGTAGTGACATTATTTGAAAAGAAGCAGGTTGTAGCTTCCTTTTCTAATTTCTTCTCTATTTCTCAATTGGAAGTTGAATTTCCAAGCTTCCAATGCAGCACTGGTTTCTTTTCTTTTCTTTTTTCCCCCAGAATATCCTTTCTTTCAGACAGAAATGCCAGGTTTGGGGGAAGCATCAATTAGACACTGAAAATTTGAGCAACTGTGTGTGCTGCCTCTTTTATGGATTGATTATACGTTTGGACGGAGGTTAAGTTGTAGTCAGGATTCAGCAGAATTATGGGAAAGCAGGGGAGGGCAGGCCTTGGCTTCAAGAGAAGCAGCTCAGCATCATCCTTCAAAGGGAAAATGCAACTCCTGAACTGCAGGAAAGCCAAACTGAATCATATTTATGGTGTGCAGGCGGATCACGCAAGTTTACTTTCTTTTCCTTAAAGAGCAGGAATCTGAAGGTAGGATTAAAAGAAACATTGAAAGAGAAATTTCTTTATAAAATGTCATTACTGTCATCAACTTTATGTATTTATTTGTTGTGCCTCAGAACAGCATCCATTCACAACATGTCTCAGGTCTGCAAAAGAATCATTGACCAAAGACATTAGAGCAGACATGTCAAACACAAGGCCCGGGGACTCGGATCCGGCCCATGAAGTGGTTTCATGTGGCCTGCGAAGCCATCCTGGAAACAGTGAGGGAACGGCCCCCACTGCCTTGGCCCTGGCCCAGAGACCCTCCTTCTGCCAGAGACCCTCAGATCTGTCCTACTCCTGCCCAGGCCCCCATAGGCACCCTTGATGCGAACGATGTAGAGCTGGCCACGCCCACCCAGTAGGCCATACGCACTCTAGCCACACCCACCCAGTAGGCCACGCCCACCCTGGCCACACCCACTTGGGCCCCTGAGGGCAACTGCAATGCTGATGCAGCCCTCAATGAAATTGAGTTTGACACCCCTGCATTAGAGGAAGCTCAGTGGATGGTTTCAGCCCGGACTTTTCTAATTTCTAGGCCAGTATTCAGACCACTGCACTTACATGAGCTCTCCCAATCATGGAACTATAGCAGCCAGCACCACAATGCTAATCCCAAAGCTGCATCAAAAGCCCCAGATATGAAAACAACTGAAAAATAACACTTTGAAAATGTAATCTCTTTTTGGCACGAATGCACCAAGTTGTATTTCTAAGTGAATAGAAAGGAAAGAGTTGCTATTTTTCCTCACCCTTTTTGTTGATATACATTTTTTTCTATACATCAAAAGCCTCAAGAATAAAGAAAATTTCCCTATATTAGATATGGCAGATATAGGAACTGTATTAGTTGATGAAACAAAACTTGTGCCTACAGACAACAGAAGGGATTAGATCAACTTTGGATGAATCACCACTAGTTTTGGAACATGTCTCTGTGGTGAACAAACTATTCAGCAAATAGATATTGTTAACCCTACAGTGTTCAGGAGCCCAATGCTCTGTCAAGGAAATACAGAAACAGAAGAGATTCAAGATGCCCAGAAAACCTGAACGCATTATTATGAAGGTGGATAGCCACAGAAATGGAGAATCTATTGTTTGGTAAGATGATTGTCATGGAGGATAACACAGGAACCCAGATATAGATATGTAAACGGTAGTTAGGTTTATGCAAAGCAATGAATGAGTATAAATTTAGAATTGCAGTGCATAGACTTAGGTGCTTTTAAGAAAATTTAAATCTAATGTATGGAAGAACTAAGGAATATTTTTGGCTGCTCAGTTTATCATATTATCTATCCATCAAATCAAGTCTAAGAAGGCAATACCAAAAAAAGGCAATCTTTTCATTTAAGTAGCCAGTATGGCAAAGCTGAAGACATAATTAATAATGTAACAAAGGAGGGGAGGAAATCCTGTTGATTGCTTGTGGTTTTCAGCCCCAGAGGCTGGTTGCCACCAAGCTCCCCATATCTCCTCCTCAACAACTTTTGTAAGTCTTGAAGTATTTGATCCATCATCCCCTTAATTTGATGACAGACAAATTTTGAGACCCACACCAGGCTTGCATGGCAATTATCATTTTTTCTTTATCTGTCCATTAACTTTCTGGCTTGCCAAATGCTTATATCTGCAGTCATTCTACAACATCCTGCTGTATCTGGTCCTTTCAGCATTTTGCTCATCTGCATTTTTTTCTCACTCTGACTCTTGTATGCATGTAGTGGAACACAAAAATCTTTGCCTAAAATTCTTCCCTGCTGGATCTACTTCCATGTGAACCTGATTCTGTAAACTTTTGTATCGTATTATCCAATTTCTCACCTTCTAGGTAAGTTTCTATAACAGTTGGTCATTCCTCTATGATGATGATATTGATGGTGATGGTTCTTCACTCAGTCAGCCAGATGTTCAAATTGGATTTGGCATTTTTGTCTACCTATTGAGTCTTTCCCAAGGATCCGGAATAGGCTGATGTTGACGTTTATGTTGTTAGAGGTACTATTATTGTCATTGTGGTTCATCGTACAATTAGATGTTTAGACTGGATTTGGCTTTTTTGCCTGCCTATCGATAATGATGAGGATGATTCTGTGGTTAAATTCACAATCTAAGTATAATAATAATTGAAGTCTTAACCAAGAAACTTAACAATATTAAGGCAATGCCTAAGGGCATTATAATTTGTTATATTTGTGATTTTTATATTTTTCAGTCTTGTAGAAAGTGAAAACATTTTATCTATCTGTTTATATATCTATTTCTATATATCTTAGGGGATGTATTCATTTCCCACTTTAATTCTAAAAGGTTTTGACTAATAATTTGGTCTTAACTTTTTTTTTTAGATTTCCACCAATATTTTATTTAAATTAGGCTGAGGGATAAAAATTTGCTCCCAACCAATTTTGGGGCTGAGCAGAGTTTTCAATCCATTACATTTTCTCCATTATAAGGTGGATGCTGTAACTAGTAAAGCATATTTAGTGTTGCCTAGTTCTTCTACAATGCTTATAAAACAGTTGAGCACCAGCTGACACTTTAGATTGATGGATTTCATCAACAATGCCCAAATTTTATAGCTCTAAACTTATCCTTGTTTTGTGCCAGGCTAGCCTGAATTATTAATATCTGATGAGTCAAATCCACTATCACTTTTATAGTAAAAAAAAATCCCTTGTAATTAAATCATATTTATAATCCTTTAATAATGCTTCACATATACCTTTGATTGACCCTGATGTACCTAAGTGAAAACAAATTTCCAATTGGTATAAATGAACGTTAACAATGCATGGTTTACAATGAAGGCTATCAAGATTGCTACAGCTTCAGAACCAATCAGCAGGGTGATTCATATCTTCATCAAATGATCAGTTTCTGCTGAAGCAGATTTTTATTTTCCCCATCTACTTCTTTTCTTACAAAAAAATATTTTCAGGTGGAGGAATGTAAACATGCTGGAGCTTTGCCATCTTTGGATTTCTGGTTCTTGTCTGGGAACAAAAATGGATTAATGAAGAATCTAGGAAAATGGAGACCGCTCTTTCTTTCGTCCATACACACCGGCCCATAATTGTACTAGTGATTCTGAAGAAATGGCCTGGAACATTAGGGGAATATTTTTGTGAAACTCTTCATTCCTTAGACTCTAAGGCTTAGCAGGAATTTTCCTAAATGATGGGTAAAGGTCTTTTTTTAAGCTTCCAAGGTCTCAAAAAGGGCAAATGATAGTGGTAAGCACTGGGAATAAATTATAGTTTAGATTATTTTCAGAATAATTTCCATGCACAGGCCTCCATGCTGGATGAATGAAGATCTCTAGTCTAAATGGGCAAGCACTGAAAATTACGGCAGATTCAGTAAGACGAGAACGGATGATGAAACGAGAGGAAAGGATAGGAGAACAGTATCACAGACTGGTCAGCATAGTGCTGTCTGATAGATATGATCCTCAAAAAATCCCACCTCTCCAGTCCTGAGAATGGAAAAAAATCATCAACACTAGAAGAATGATAACTATATCCAAAAATGAAACAATTACTTTTTTCTGTTATTTTCTATATGTTACAAGACCTTTTAGGCCATGGGTGTCAAACTCAATCACCTCACGTGACGTATTGTGATGTATCACGATGTTTTTTGCCTTTGCGGAGCTGGGGTGGGCATGGCTTAACGCATGACACATCTGGCCGATGGGCCACCAGTTTGACACTCCTGTTTCAGGCTGTATCAACTTCCTCCAATCTAATGCTTCCACTAAGGATTATGAGCATCACTATCCTGCTTCATCTCCCAGCTTCCAGGAGCCCTCTGTGAAATTTTGAATTTTGTGTGGATTTCTTGGTGCTCTCTAAGCTTGTTTTCTTGCAGATGTTTCATTACCAAACTAGGTAACGTCATCAGTGCTAAAAGAGAGGGGACGTTGCTCTCTTTTTATATAGTGGTGGCTTGCCCTATCAGTGTTGGAGGGAGTGTTGTTGTTAACTGTTAGCTTGTTTGTCTGAGTTGGTAGTTCCTTAATTGGGGTATTGTTTACTTCTTGGTTGGCCCAGTGTTAATCTTGGTGTTAATCTCATCCTCATTACCTAATTTGTTAATGAAATGTCTGCAAGAAAACAATCAAGCTCAGAGAGCACCAAGGATCCCACAGTTCAACCTTAAGTGACAAATATTCTCTTCCATGTGAATTCTCTCCAATCATACTTTTGACTCCACTGACTAGACCCATCCAAGGACAGAAACATAGCCATATTCTGTAGCCAATCAAAACAGTAAATTTTGACCACATTATTCTTTCCTAAAAATCAACAATTAAAACAGATGGCTCATCCAAGTCCAGTCAGTGAAATTTTCACCTGTGTTTACAGTCAAGTCCATTTGTTCTGTTTTTTCAATGTGCAGAATGTTTAAAATTCTATATAAACATTCTTATAAAAAATACTTATTCTCTTATGAGGTGGTCCAAGGGCTCCCCTTTATTTCCCCCCCCCCGTTTTTGTTATCCAAAAAACTGTAAGTAGCTCTAAAGAAGCCAGCATGCCGACATCAATTTGGCCACAAATGAGCCTGATACAAGGCATACATTTTCCTATCCATATATTTGTCTCTAGGAAGATGACATGCCATGATTTTTTGTCACTCCTAGGTTTTCTTGTGGTGATGACATTCTGAAAGTTCATGAGCCAGTTACAACAGTAAGTTAGAACAGTTTATTTCCACTTGGTGTAGTTATTCCTCGTGAAACAAAAAGGAAAAAAGTTAAAGAGGCAAGCCTCAGATTAACATGTTAGTTGTCACTGCCTACTGCCAGTTTGTATATTAATATCCAAATGATAAGCATATAACAATCCATTCCCCGTTGTAATGTCTATCTGCATATTGGACCAGGGAACTGAAGATTTTTTAGGTTGCACTGTCATTATTAGGATTAGAATATAAATTGACCAAATTCCTCAGCAACTCTGCATTGACTCTGTGACATATTTTATCTTATAGAATTGCCTTTCATCTTTAGAATTGCCTGTTTTGTAGTGACAGCAATCTGGAACAGCATAGATGTAGAATAGTGAAAAATACCTGTCTGCTGTAATTGAGGTTTTGTTAGAACTGCTGTAATACAATAATTTCCAAACACCTTGGAGATTGCTAAAATCTCTGTTTTTTCTGTCTTGTATGGTACACAAATATCAGGTGGCAAGTAATATTGCTTGACTACTTAGAGCATTAAATTTAATATATTCTGTCCAGTTGTATATGCTTGGTACACATGGGAGGATTCATCTCTTAATCTGGATGCCTAATACTTTTTCTGAATTGTATTACCCATTTCTTATCTTTTGTACTTAACTAACGAGAGATAGAAAGCCTCATATAGTATATGGACTGTAATACTTGTTCACATCTTTGTTCAGATTCCAGGTTACACTGAGCTACTCTGCATCCTTGGAATTTTACAGACTCTGAAAGTTATGTAGAACAATAGAGAAAAAATATTATTACAGTTGAAAGACTGAATAGAATGTGGAAATGTAAATAAGTAGGGGTCTACTTACTGATCTTCTTAATGATCTTCCAACATCACAATATCATGTTTCTAAAGGCTTCACTTTATCCCCCATAAGGACATGATATTCTTTTCAATTCTAGCCTGCATATGAATCTTGGGCTAGTGTGTGCAGGAGAATGAAGAGTTAATGAGGGAGATCTGGATCAACTTTTATAAATCAGCTAATCTGAGAAACATGACCTAGAAAGTTTCTTGACCTGACCTTGGGGCCCAAGAATGAAAACAGTCCACTCTTTCCCTAGTCTGGACTTGTCTACCAGAGAACAGTTACGATCAGAAGAATGTTAACATGATCACGTCTCTGATGCAACACAGTTGCCGAAGATGATAGGGAGTGCAAGTAATACTGAAGCAAGTGGGTTATGCCATCAGGGGATGGGGGATGGGGGGATGGGGGATGGGGAAGCAAAGCCAGGATTTCTTTTAGTAGAAAGTCTATACAGTACAACACAACAGGATTGCTTTGCTATGTATTGGAATAACTGACATAGTACTACTACAATCTAATTTTTCTCCTTCCTCCAATGTAAAACTTCAGTCTAGAGTCAGTCTATAATTATCTAACTGCCACTAATTAGGACAGGAAACTATTTAGTAAGCATAGGAAACACTTATGGTAAAAATGCATAGCTTTGCATCTGCTGGAGATGTTCTTGAGAAGAACCAACATATAGGCAGGAAGAACACAGGTCACTTCTTGATCTGGAATCATCACTTATTTCCTTCTGCAATGCCATGACAGCAAACTTTAATGTGTTCAGGAAGAATGACCTCTGCTTTGATACTATAATGGTTCAGCTCCCTCTCCCCTCTCCCTTTTGCCTGCTCTAAATGGCAGCGCTTTGTTCTCTCATTTGTGGCAAGGGAAGGGTGGCAACCTGAGCTCATTATTCTACCTTTTCACTGTCATGGGGGAGTTAACTCTGCTGAGCTAGGGGAGCTTGAGGAACTGGCCCATGGCTGCTCCCTGTTGCTATTGATTAGCTAACTTTCCCTAAAATCTCAGGCAGAGTGACAGATACAACAACGGTAAACTTTGCTAAGAAGCTTAACAAAGTACAGGTGGTCCTTGACATACAACCATTCCTTGGTTCAAAATTACAACGGCAATGAAAAAAGTCACTTATGGCCGTTTTTCTCACTATGACCATTGCAGCATCCCCAAGGTCATCTAATCAAAATTCAGATGCTTGGCAACTGACTCATATTTATGACTCTTGCAGTGTCCTGGGGTCATGTGATCCTCTTTTGCAACCTTCTGACAAGCAAAGTCAATGGGGAAGCTAGAGTCACTTAACAACCATGGTACTTACTGAACAACTGCAGTGATTCACTTAACAACTGTGGCCATGAAAGTAGTAAAATGGGGCAAAACTCACCATTTTGTTTAGCAAAGGGCTCAGTTGTCAGAATTTGAGGCATAGCAGTATATGTCTAGGATGAGTTGTTTTTTTTTTCTTCTAGAGAAAGGAAGACCCAAGAACAGATATATTTACACCCACACCCAACTCCCAAGCCTCTCTACATTCTTTGTGGGGAGTCCTTTTTCTCCAAGGCCTCCATGGTTGATGTAAAAACATAAACATGGGTCTCTGCTGGGGCCTTGCTGTGGGACAGGGATGTGCAAGGAGTGGGGGAGGAGAGTCTCTCTCACACTTGATTCAGGTGTGTGAGTTTTATGTTGAATGGCAGGTCATTTCTCTGCATCAATCATAGTCTGAGGATGAAGGGACAGGGGTGCCTCAAGGCCCCTTTCTACATTTTCTCTTTTTGCATACTTTTCCAGGATTGCTTTTGTGTACCTGTTCAAGATTAAAGTGCAGTGGGTGGGGACCTTGAGGGTGGAGTATTATCTTTCTTTTAGTAAACTAACTCAATAATCATTGCTAATGCTTAAATACTTTTACAGATTTCTGAGCACAAGAAGAAAAGTTGGTTTTTGAAATTTAAACTTTAAATGTTTGAACTTTTTACATAGCTTAAAAGTCTTATATAATTTGGGATTTGTAGAAAGTGTGATCTGTAAATCAGAAAGCTGCAGGCCAGTCAAATATATCAGGTTATGGATATAACTGGCAATTAAAATAGCTGATAGAGGCCAATCCAGTGGAATTTGGATATACCCTTCAACAATTAATACTTTTCTAACTTTTATTCTGATATATTATGACGTAAGCAATTTTGTTTGTTAAGGCTGCAATCTTCAACACACTTTTAGAACACAGCATGACTGTGAATAAATACACATAGGATTGCAAAATAATGGTGACTGATTTTTACAGCCCTAAGAATTCTAAGCATTATCTAAACATCTACAAGCAAGAATTGTGTTTGTCATAGACGGCAAATTAATCACTTGATAATGTTACTTATTTATTTTGGGTGCTTATTAGCAGCTCTTCACTTGAAGCTTCCAGAGCAATTTAAAATAAGAAAACCACAGCAACAATCACACTAAAATAACAGTCTATCATACATTTCTAAAATAAAACACCTTCACATTTAAGTACCAGGAAGATTCAGATAAGTACAATTGTTTTAAGCTGGAAGACAGAGTGCAAGGGGAATGTTTGGGATTCAGAACTCAGGTGTCAATACAGAGAAAAGCTTGACTGTAATAGTTCTTGCTTTACTTCAGACAAAAGCAACACTTTGCAGCAGCATCTTGGAAGCTGGTCTAAATACCATTGTGATCCATTTATTAGGTGTCATTCAAAAAGTTATGGCTAACCATAAGAGACCCTTCCCAGATTTCCTGCCTTGTATTTTGAGAATGATCTGTTAGCATCCAGATTATGAAAGCTCTTTAAGCTTTCTATAATAGAAAATCTGTTTAACTCAACTCTTAGAGGTTACGAGTCCTGATCCAACAAAAGTGGTACAGCAGCACCTCCAAGTGGCTACATTCAAGTAGCTGTACTGAGGAGCATAGAGAATTGAGAATGATACTACAGTACGAACCGTGTATATATATACTGTATATATATATATATGCAGGGCTTTTTTTTGTCATAGAACGCTCAGAACAGAGTTCCGGCACCTTTTTTGGATGGAACCTTATAGGGTAGGCTAGGCGGGTTGTATAACATGTGTGAGTGCCAGCACCTTTTTCTTTTACAAAAAAAGAACTGTATATATGTATGTCCCACCTTTATTAATTTTAAAAGCAACGCAAGGCGGTGTACATATAATCAATACATCTTCCTCTTCTTATTTTCCCCACAACAACCCTGTGAGGTGGGTTGATTGGGTTGGACTGGCCCAGAGTTTTCCAGATGGCTTTCATGGACAATATAAATGCATGGACATTGTTTACATTTGTCTGTTGCAATATTTGAACTGAGCTTTGTAATCTTTAATCAGTTATTATTTGTAATAAAGCTCTTGTCTTATAATACTGCATTTTTGTGAGGAATTTTGTCAAAAGCTCTCTGGCTCCAAAAGGTTATTGATATGTGGGAAGTGATTGGCATGGGTAGTGTTTCAAAAATAGAATTCTTTATGGAGGGTTTACCTAATCTAAAACTTATTCCCCAACACATAATTGGGAGAATTCCCAGTCTCACAACCTTCAAGAAACTAATTATTTTGGAGTCCTTGTTGCTCTCTGAGCTTGGTTGTTTGCTTTCAGAGATGCACTTATTATGTTCCTTAGTTGAGTATTGGAACATCTGCAAAGAAACAACCAAGCTCAGAGAACAATAAGGACTCCCCAGATCAATCCTGAGCTACATACATTCTCTTCTATTAAAACGAATTATTTTATAATTAGTTTTTCAATTTCAAAGCACTATAATCAATATACCAGAGCAATATCAACATGAGCCAATGCAGAATTATTAAATGCAATAAAATCGAATATATATTACAATGACATTTGCTGTCAACATTACAGTAATAAAGTTCTTCACATAATCTTTAAGATGACCACTATCTAAACCCACTTTTTAAAAAAAAAACCAACAAAACAAAGTGTATTATAATGTTTATGAACTTAGGAATAGGGAATTTGAAAGCTTATACTCTTGAATATTATATTATATTCTTATATTCCTCTACCAGATCACACTGAACTTTCATGCCATTCTGGAAAGGAATAGTAAAATCCAAAGCAATTTCTGATTTATTTCTGGAAACTATCTAAACATCCTAAGAGTAGGATGACACCCCCCTCCCCTGAAAAAAGGAACAGAGTATGCCAGACTTTTCCAGAATGTTCCAATTTTGAATTGTTGGTTTTATTTTCTCTGTCCTTCCTTCTCTTAATATTTTTTTTCTTACATAATTAAATTTTACTGTAATAAAAAATGCCCAGAAAAGACAAGTAACCAAAGCAGCAATGAAGCTGAGTGGGCCGAAAATGGATTCTATATCTAATGTACAAAATATATAGGCATTAAAGTTGGCATCAAATCACTTCAGCCATAAGTCTTTTCATATCATTAATTTGTCATTTCTAAACAGTTCTTTGCAAAAATAGCTATTTCTTCAAACCCCCATTTTTAGCCCTAAACTTAATCAAAACAGAAATCAGGAAGTGGAGAAAAAATTTCTTCCTTCTTTTTGTGCCAGAGCTGTTTTCTCTTTGTGAAAGGCAGGAGGCTGAAGTTTTCTTGCTTATAGTTTCTTCAGGGAGACTGGGGGCTCCTGCCGAATTTTTGCTTGCAATGTAAAACATCTGCCAGGAAAACAAAAAGTTTCCAACGTTAGATCTATTGGAATTCTTGGAAAGAAATAATCAGATCCCCACAGCGTTGATCTTTTTGGATGCTGAAAAAGCTTTTGATCAATTGGACTGGCAATTTTTAATGAAAGTATTAGAGAAAATGGAATTTGGGGAAATTTTTTTACAACCTATTAGGGCAATAGATCAGAAGCAAACAGCTCGTATAATAGTAAATAACAGTCTGACAGAATCATGCAATATTGAAAAGGGTACAAGACAGGGGTGTCCGCTGTCACCTTTATTGTTTGTTTTAACATTGGAAATATTACTGATTAAAATACGAGATTCAAATAAAATTAGGGGAATTCAAATAAGAGATCAGGATTACAGATTGAGGGCGTTTGCGGACGACCTGGCTATTACAGTAACTCAGCCGGATTATTCAGTTGTAGAATTGATGGAGATAATAATGTTATATGGGAAAGTTTCTGGATTCAAGATAAATACACAAAAAACTAAAATACTCTCTAAAAACATGACTGTAGTACAAAAGGCTGCTCTAGAAGAGCTAACGGGATTTGAAATAGTTAAAAAGATTAAATATTTGGGGATATATCTGTCAGCCTCAAATGTGAAGTTATATAAAAATAATTATGAAATGTTATGGGGAAAAATACAAAAAGAACTAGATAGTTGGAAAAAATACAATTGTCTTTATTGGGAAGAATTGCAGCAGTGAAGATGAATGTTCTGCCAAAATTTTTGTTCTTGTTTCAAATGATACCTATATTTAAAAAGGATTCAAATTTGGAGGAATGGCAAAAAGGAATTAATAAATTTGTCTGGGCAGGGAAAAAGCCACGAGTTAAATTTAAGATAATGCAAGATACGCGTGAAAGAGGTGGTCTTAAAATGCCTAATTTTAAATTATATTATGAGGCTGCTGCTTTGTCATCGATAAGTGACTGGTTTAATTTAACACAAGGGAGATTATTAAATCTTGAGGGTCATGATTTGTTATTTGGTTGGCATGCATATTTATTGTATGATAAGAAGGTGGATAATGTGTTTAAGGTACATATTTTAAGGTATGCTCTGTTGCGAGTTTGGAAAAAGTATAGACATAAGTTAAATTATAAGATACCAATTTGGGCAATACCTAAACATGCAATAGAAAATATAAATGTGGGATTCAAACAGGATGAGACTACATATAAGGAAATTTTAAGTCTAGAAAGGAATGTATGGCAATTAAAGCCATATAATATTTTAAAAGAAGAAAAGATTGTACAAACTTGGTTCCAGTATGGGCAATTACAGGCAAGATGGAAAGAGGACCAGAAAGCTGGCTTTTCGATGACTGATGAAAATTTGGTAAAACAAATTAGAGATCAAGGTCAAGCACATATAAAAAGGATATATAATGCATTGATAAAAACTGACTCAGAAACGGAACTTGTTAAAGATTGTATGATAAAGTGGGCCCAGAATTTTCAAGAAGTTATAACAATGGATACTTGGGAAAAGATTTGGGTTAGAAATGTAAAATTTACACAGGCCCAAAACTTAAGTGGGAATTTCTATAAAATGTTTTATAGGTGGCACTTAGACCCTAAAAAATTAGCAAGCATGTATCCGAACTGCCAGCCCAAATGTTGGAGGTGTGGTTGTGAGGATGCAACATATTTTCATATATGGTGGACTTGTAAAAAGGTTAAAGCCTTTTGGATTAAAATTTGGTGGAATATGCAAAAGATATTTAAGAAAAGGATAAAGTTTTCTCCGCAATTGTTTTTATTGGGTATTATTACAGATACTACTGTTATAGACACTAAGTTGATGTTGCATCTAATTACGGCGGCAAGACTTTTAGTTGCGCAATATTGGAAGAAGGAGGAATTGCCGACTATAGAAGAGTGGACTTTGAAAGTTTCCAACTTGGCAGAAATGGCAAAGATTTCAGCATATTTGAAAGACCAATCGCAACAGAGATATATTGTGGAATGGAGAAGATGGATTGAATATATTCAGAATAAATATGGAACTAAAAAGTTTCATTTAGCATTTGAATAAGTAGTGGATTTTTATGATGTATGATTAGTTATTTGTTACTTTATTAATATTATGACTATGGAGAGTTAAAGTCCGATAGAACTTAATGTTTTATTTTTGTTATTAGCATATTTTACTTTATGTTTGTATTATTATACCCTGTATTCAGCTCTGGGAAGTCGGGGAGGGGGGAGGGGAGGGGAGGGTTGGGGAGAGGGGAGGGGGAGGAGGGAGTTAAAAAAAAGTTTCCAACATTTATTTAAAATCTTCCATCCATCTTCAGGATGAAGCTGAATGCAGAAAAACATCATAAGTAAACAGTTTTTTTTTATTGAAAAGTTTTAAAATACAGTTTTCCTTTAAAAAAGGAAAACCCCCCTAAACAGTTTTATACTGTTGTTCAAACAGACATTACAATGCACTGATTCAATATTTATTGGAATAAATTATTGAGCATTGCATTGATCTGGAAGTGATCTGTATAAGAGACTTGTTGTTTAAATTAGTTCTTGAAAGTTACTCGTAATTGGTTGCAGCCTCCCTCTGGGTTTTTCTTAAGGAAAGCGCATATATCATCTTTCCTTCCAAATGGCTCAAGAAATGGATTAGAAATCAAGACTGGAGACCAAAACAGTCTGGTTTGCACCCAAGTCTATCTTGGGGGCAGATGGACTTTTATAATGAGGAGAAACTTTTAAAAAGGCTTAAAAATCCTCCTTCCTGTTGTTGTTGAAAATATCCGATGATGGCATCATAGGAAGAGAAGTGGATAGTTTCAGTCCTTTTTCACTGCCAGTGGATGAGAGTTGATGAGGCTTTTTAAAAATGTTATAAAATTAGGTTCTTTTCTTTAATTTGTTGCTTTCCCAGAAAAAACCACACTGCCAGTATTCAAGAGTTTGCTTTCAGTCATATTTGATAGCTAGTTAAAAAAACGAGGCTGGTGAGCAGCATATAGCCTGGTAGATTGTCCTTTCCTTCAAAAAGCCATAATAAAATAGGTAAGACTGGACTATGAGGAACAAGATAACTGAAGAAGGCCAGGATATCCAGGAAGGAATAGAACATGCCTGGAAGCACAGAAAAAGTCTAATAGAAGCCCTGTATAAGATTTTAGCCATCTCAATCTCAGAATACATACACTATTTCTGTCTTAAGGGGTGCCTGGAGGCCTTAAGTGAAGAGTCTTGGCTGGAGTAGGCTATAAGCTTGGGAGTCTGAAAGCTATATGCTTCCATGTTCTCTGGCATCCACAATACTGAAAGCAGGGAGAAGCAGGGCTTTTTTTGTCATAGAATGCTCAGAACGGAGTTCCGGCACCTTTTTCGGATGGAACCTTGTAGGATAGGCAAGTGGGGTTGTATGACATGTGTGAGTTCCGGCACCTTTTTCTTTTACAAAAAAAGCACTGGGGAGAAGGGTAGTTCCAATCTTCTTTGCAGAGATCAGATAATAGATCCTATTCAGATCTTTTCACATTCATTTTTTTTTTTACATTTTTACTGTATTCACATTCAGACAGTGTGTGTGAATGTAAACAACCTTCATCTTTAGGGACAAGCTAGGGTTGCTGATGGTATACCATCCATCCTGCTCCCCACCGATGACCCTTCCTAAGCTGATTCAGTCTTATAGTACTGGGGGACTTCAACAGTTATGCCCTGAGAATAGAGACCAGATGTGTTCAGGATTGCATTATCTCTGTTGCAATCATTGGCTAGTTTTCAGTTTTTTCAGCCTCAAGCCATAAAGGTGTTTACTTAGTAGATCTGTATTTATTTGGATAGGTGATATAGGACATTACCTATGCCATGGTCAGATCATTTCCTGGAAAAGGTGCACACATTGTTAGCATCCTTGATTTTCATAAGCACGGCAGACCAGTTAGGATGATCTGCCACTGTCACCTGATAAAACAAGATTTATGGGCACTTGGAGACTTTCATAGTGACTTGATGGGGAGAACTCTCATGTGCCTGGTCACTGTTTGCAACATATAGATGGCTAGTGTTTGGTTCTGATAGACGAGGACTCAGAGTGGTTTAACAATGAACGAGTTTATTGAATACACGAAGTCAACTGTCAACTGTCAAATGTTGCAACCTTATATAGGGGTAGTGTTTGAAGTGTAGCCAATCGATGGAGCTTATTTTCCCGCTCCTAGGTTATTGCAACCAATGATTGCACCAGGATTTCCCGCTCAAACCCTGCTATTCTGCAATCAGCTAATTCCCTATTTAATAACTATTTACATACACAACACCCCTTACCCCCCAGTTGTTGTTAACTCTTTACAAAGTCCCTTAAATATTTTGGTGGCCTATGTATTCTAGTAGGGTATCTATTAGTCTGGCTGCTGGGGACCCCCTTTCCAGATTGACCACTTGGCTGCTCGTCTGTGTTGGACCTAGGCTCTGGGTTACTTGACTCTGATGTTTCCATGTTGCTGTTTTGTGCATTGGTTTGTGTTTGATACTCTGTAGTCACTGGCCTACCTCGCAGGGGTGCCTCCCAATCTAATTGACTCGATTGTTGTTGTTGTGGGGATACAGGGAAAGAGATGTTTTGCCATTCCTCTACCACGCTCTCTGGCAAGTTGTTATTAATGAATCTGGATGTGCTTCCTTCCCCATTTGAGCTTTGGCCCCCCTCTGCTGGCAAACACCCACTGGATCTTTTCCTCAGCTGATCTGTGTGTCTTTTACAGATCCTATTCCCTTCCCCCTCAATAGTGTACGACAGAGGTCCTAAAATTTCAGTCACCACCCCTGGCATCCATTTGTCCCCTTGGGCATAATTCCTGGCCCAGATCAAGTCCCCCACTTTAAATGTTCTGTTAGGAATGTCCAATTCAGCGCTTGGCATAAGTCTGTCGGGGTGTAGTCTGTCCAATTTGGTGGTTAGTCTCCGTCCCCACCGCATTTCAGCTGGACTTTTCCCTGTAGCGGAACATGGGGTCGTATGTTGGGCCAACAGAAACTCAGCCAGTCTCTGATGCCAGTCACCTCGAATGATTCTTTTTAAGGCATCCTTGGTGGTCCTCACATTTCGTTCAGCCAAGCCGTTGGTGGATGGGTGGAAGGGTGCTGATGTCCTGTGCTTAATCGAGTTGGCCTTGAGGAAATCCTGAAATTCAATAGATGTGAATTGTGGCCCATTATCAGACACGATTAAATCCGGCAACCCATGAGTGGCAAAGAGGCCCCTTAATGCCTGTATGGTTCTACCTGAGGTTGCTGAACTGACTGGTACTACCTCTAGCCATCTAGAGAAGCTGTCAACCACTACCAGAAATGTTAACCCTTGGAAGGGCCCAGCGAAATCAATATGGATCCTGGACCAAGGATTTCTAGCTAACTCCCACTTATGCGTACGAATGTGTTGTTGTTCCGGCCTAGAGCGTTGGCACAGATGGCAATTGGCAACACACTCTTCAATGTCCTTGTCCAGTCCTGGCCACCACAAGTGACTCCTAGCCAACGCTTTCATCCGAACTATTCCCGGATGTCCTTCATGTAATTCTAGTAAAATGGCTGATTTGTGGATTCCTGGAATAACCACACGATTTCCCCAGAGTAAACATCCCAGATGAACTGACAGTTCATCTTTCCTTCTAAAATAGGGAATGTATTTTTCATCCGGGTTGGCGTTTGGCCACCCGCTCAGGACCCAGGCCATTACTCTCTTTAAAGTGTGGTCCTTATTTGTTGCCTCAGCTATGTCTTTAGCAGTTAGTGGCCAATCGGGGATATCCTGTAGGGACATTATTTGTCCCGCAGGTGCAGGGTCTTCTTCTGTTATTTTTAGGGGCAATCTGCTAAGGGCGTCCGCATGTCCCATGTCCTTGCCCGGTCTGTATTGGAGGGAGAATGAGTATGCTGAGAGGAAAATGGACCATCTCAGCATTCTAGGTGACATTATTTGGGGAGTCTGTTTATCTGTGGTAAACAGTCCCAACAGGGGCTTGTGGTCAGTCAGTATAGTAAAGTTCCTGCCATAAAGGTAGTCGTGGAACTTTTTAACACCTGCCACTATTGCTAATGCCTCCCTGTCAATCTGAGCATAATTCCGCTCTGCTTTGGTTAGTGTGCGTGAATAGTATGCAATTGGTCTTTGTATTCCTTGTTTGTCTAAGTGACTGATTACAGCCCCTACACCATAAGGCGAAGCATCGCATGCCAGGTAAATATGTTTATTTTCTATAAAGTGGGTTACAGTTGATTTACTGGACAATATGTCCTTTAAAGTTTGGAAACTGACTCTGTGTTTGTCTAGCCATTGCCACGGAGTCTTCTTATCTAAGAGTCTGTGGAGGGGTTCTGCGATGGCAGCCTTGTGGGGCACAAACGTATGGTAAAAATTTACCAGTCCAAGGAAGGCCTGCAGTTCTGCCTTATTCTTTGGTTCTGGGGCCCATTTAATTGCTTTAATTTTGTCAGGGGTAGGGTGGATTCCATTTTTATCAATTCTAAACCCCAAAAAATCAGTGGATTTAACCCCTATGCTACATTTTTCCCTTTTTAGTTTCAAACCAGCCCTCCTAAATCTACCCAGTACCTGTTCCAGTCACTCTACTAACATTTCCTCATCTTTTCCAGCTATCAGGACATCATCAAAGTAAGGGCATACTCCAGGTATGCCCTTTAAGGTCCTCTCCATCACTTCTTGAAAGATGCCTGGAGCTGCTGCAATACCAAATTGCAGCCTATGGACTTGGAACGCCCCCTTGTGGGTAACTATCGTCTGTGCCTCTGCAGCCTCTTTAGAAACAGTCAACTGTAAGTACGCATGCGCCAAGTCTAGCTTGGCAAACATGGCGCCGTCCTGGATCGTGGCGAGGACCTGCTTCACCGTCGGGACCGGGTAAGCATGCTTTTTCATTCCCAAGTTGAGTGTGGCCTTATAGTCAGCGCAGATTCTCACATCCCCATTTGGTTTGAGGGGTGTGACAATCGGCGTTTCCCACAAGCCACCCTCAACAGGTTCTAGTACCCCGAGGCCTACAAGCCTGTCGAGCTCGGCCTCGATTTTTTCCTTTAGGGCGAAAGGTACCCTTCGGGCCTTAAGCCTGATCGGTTTTACAGAGGGGTCTAGGTTAAATTTAATTGGGGGCCCTTTGTACCTACCCAAAGACCCATCGAATACGTCTGCAAATTCATTGCAGACTGATTCGAGGGTCTTATTTTTGATTACTGAATTTATTCCCCCGATCCAAATGCCCAGGGCAGGGAACCAGTTAACCCCTATTAAGCTAGTCCTATGTCCCTCCGTGACTATTAATTCTAAGATCCCCTTAAATCCCTTAAATTTAACGCTAAGGCTGACCTTCCCTTTTATTTTTATGGGGCTTTTCTGGAAGTCGGTTAATTGAATATTTGTTGAATTAAGTGGAATTTTCCTTCCACTTATTTGTTCTATCCTCTCAAGGGTTTCAGTGGAAATTATTGACACTGAAGCCCCTGAGTCTATTTCCATTCTGCAAGGGACCCCTTGCAGGTGGACTGTAATTTTTGATTTTCCTCCAGGAAAATTGTACCCATTTCCCTGTTTCCTCCGGCTGACACGCGCCACCTCCCCTAGATTTGGACTTTTTACCCAGGGTTTAGGGGTCTCCTTGCCACTTAAACTAGGGGTTACCTTACCCTCGGCCCACACATCGATTTCGTGGAGGCGGTTGTCGCGAACACGGCTCCTGCAGATGGCCTGGATGTGGCCGGTCTTGCCGCATGCCCTGCACTTTGCGTTACGAAATCGGCAAGAGGCGCTGGGATGGTTGCCTCCGCAGCTGCCACACCGGTTCTGGTTGTCCATGTCGCGCGGTCTAGTTGTGGTGTCCCGCCAGGGTCGTTGTGTCGCCGTCACTTGTCTTTGCGGAGTTGCGGGTTGTTGACGGTGGGCAGGTTCGGGCCCTTCACTTCTGGGTTGTCTTGGCGCCAATTTTCCGAACTGCCTGGAGACTTCCGCGATATCTTCTTCCCACTGTTGGTCCGCCTCCCCACAGTCCACATAGCCTTCTTGGTTGATCTCGGACGATGCTGCCATGCTACTGCGGGGGGGGGGTCGCGATACCCGGTTGATTCGTACGTTAAAAGTTCGTCGATCACCTCCTGCAGATTGCCAGTGGGTTTGGATATAATTCTGTTTTGTAGCTGCTCGTCTCTCAAGCCCAGTACTACACGGTCGCGAATTCTTATTTCAAGATTATCATATTTACATCGTACTGCGGCTTCCCTGACGGCAGCGACAAATTTTTGTATGGATTCTCCCGGCCTCTGGTTTCTTTTCTCGAAGATGCGCCGCCAGAATAGTTCGGATCTCCTAGGTGTAAAGTGGACCTTTAGTTTGGCTAGGAGATCGGCATACGGCACGCTTGAGACCGGTTGCGGTTGACACAGTCCGACAGCGACTCGATAGACCGGTGTGCCGCAAATCGTCAGTAATGCTGCCGCTTTTTTCCGGTCGTCTGTGATTCCGTTCACGAGCAGGAACCCTTCGACCTGTCCTACGTATTCTTCCCAATCTTCGGGGAAGTTTGGGTCGAATTCCTTCAGTGACCCAATCTGCGCCATTCGGAGACTTTTTTTTTTTTTTTGTTCTGCCGCGGCCGCTCGGTTGACTTTGACACGTATTCGAATTTGCCGCCTTTGTGCGACAATTCCGCCAATTCTCTGGTCTTCTGTCTATCCCACCTTCGTCGCCAATTGTTTGGTTCTGATAGACGAGGACTCAGAGTGGTTTAACAATGAACGAGTTTATTGAATACACGAAGTCAACTGTCAACTGTCAAATGTTGCAACCTTATATAGGGGTAGTGTTTGAAGTGTAGCCAATCGATGGAGCTTATTTTCCCGCTCCTAGGTTATTGCAACCAATGATTGCACCAGGATTTCCCGCTCAAACCCTGCTATTCTGCAATCAGCTAATTCCCTATTTAATAACTATTTACATACACAACAGCTAGTATTTTAGATAGAATTGTTCTTGAGAAGCCTCTCTCAATAGTCAATAGCAGGGTGTCCGTTGGATTGAGTGAGGAAATCAAACAGTTGAAGAGAAGCCTAGAGCAACAAAGATAAAAGATGAGTGAATACAACAAAACTCAAGAACAAGCCCATGTTCAGACCTGCACTGTGGTGATAAAAGCAGCAAAGGGTGCTTATTTCTCTACACTTATTCTGTGGGGAGATCCTTTTCTGGTGGGCCTATTCAGTGACTTGCTCTGCAGGGAAAGAATTGATATGCCAATGCTCCTCAGGTTGCTAGGACATGCTTCTTTGCGGGTAAAATAATTTATGTTCATTTGAGTTTGGATATTATGTGAATGACTTCGGAAATATTTTATGAAGTTATCTGGGATTATAACATTCAAAGAATTTCAGTCAATTCTCTGTACTATGATCTGCCCAAGTGTCCAGACAAGAGACGCAGGTGATTTAACTCCACAAGAGGATGTAGTCTCAAAATCAGTCCTTTCTTGGGATGCCCCCTTGCTTTGAAATACTTGCCTTAAGATTCAATCGATACTTTGCTTATTTACTTTCTGAAGTGCTGTTAAAGACTATTTTGTTTCAATAGACATTGATTTCCAAGATTGTTCTGTTAGAGGCAGTGGTTCCCAAACTTGGCAATTTTAAGCCAAGTTTGAGAAACACTAATTAGACTGAGATGTTCAAATGGAGACACGACAAGGATTGGATGCAATGGCCTTTCCTGATGGGAGGACTGCTGCTGCTGACAGTTCAGTTGTATTTGCAACCTATTTTTTGCCTGCTACTCAGATAGTCAAAAGTGAACCTGGCCTCCCCTGAGGAGATTCTCAGTTTTCATTGTTCATCACTTTTTTCATCATTATCGCAATTGATGAAATTTCTTGGATGAGAAACAAAACGTTTTTCTCTTCAAGGAAACAACAGTCCAGTTGCCATTTTTTAAAAAGCACTTTTGAGTGAGCTTGGCCTTGTTTCCCTCATGAAAGTTCTCTTCTTCAGAAAAATTACAGTTAGATCCCATCTCTCGGGAGGGCCTTCTGATGAAATAAGCCTCCCCTTCCTCTCCACAAGAATGCGAACAACCTTCCAAGCCCATCTTGGTGAACTCTCAAGCTTCCTCCTTCCGTTATATATTCAAGATGGACAATATTTAATATTTGTTATGTATGTGTAGGGCTGTGGGTGTATACCTGTTTTATATAGTATGTTTAGATGTCATGTATGTATTTCACTTTGAGAGCGGGCTACTAAATTTCATTTTTGATGTGTGCCGTGGTGCCCACAGTAAAAAAAAAGACAATAAAGGTTATCTTTTCTCTTCCGGGTCACTCCCGTTCACTCCTCCGCCAATAGGCAACGCAGCGCAAACCAACCTCACCCGCCCACGGTTGCGTAACCATTCCTTTATACAACTGAGGGGACGCCGATCGAGGTGAACCTCCCACTTCCATTTTCTGTAACATTTGATTGGTGGAGCCGGCCGGCAGGCTGAAGTCGCGGGCGATTCGCTGCGCAGGCTCGGCCCCCTTCGAGAGCCGCTGCCTGATTGGTGAGCGAGTGCCTTTGCCTGCCAAGGTGGAGGAGCAAGGCAGGTGCGGATTGGCGGGCGGCTCTCTCCGCCTCCGCCGGTGAAGGTGAACGTCTCCTCCAGGCGGGCAGCTGCAGCTGGTGGTGCCGCCGCCGCTGCTTGGGGCTCCTCCGGCCATGGCTCCCGGAGCAGGATCTGTCTTTGCCGCCGTTCCCCAGGCTGCCCCAGTGGCGGTTTTCCAGCTCACGGAAGATTTTCGCACCGACGAGGATCCTCGCAAGGTCAATCTCGGAGTGGGAGGTGAGAGAGTGAAGGAGGGGAGAGGAGAAGAGCGCACGTGCCTCTTCTGTCCCTCCCCAGATCACGTTTCCCACTTTAGAAACACTTTAGAAGCTCGTGTCCTTCGCAGAGTCCTAGGATCCAGGATCGCCTCTCCGAGTTTCCCGTAGGGCAGGGGTAGGCAACCTCGGCTCTTTTATGACTCGTGGACTTCAACTCCCAGAATTCCTGAGTCAGCGTAGCTGACTCAGGAATTCTGGGAGTTGAAGTCCACGAGTCATAAAAGAGCCGAGGTTGCCTACCTCTACCGTAGGGCCCTGCTGAGCTTTGATCGCTTTCAAATGAAGCAAACAGCCAACAGGTGATGCGTTCTTAAGTAGCCGCATTTTGGGAAGCTCAATCCCGATTGAAAGTGGCCCTAAGAAGAGGCGATAATTTACCAGTAAACTCCATCCATTTCGTTCTTCACGCCGAACGGGCATTTATTTATATTGGTTTGACGATTCACACTCTTTATGGCCTGAAGCACTTGGAGTTTTAATCTGCGGTATCTTCACGTACATTTACCGAGATATATTCCTCTCGTGTTTGAAAAGTAATTAGTACCACCGTAGTACAGTGATAGAAGAGAGGGCGCTTTGCGTTGTGGGGATGCCTTTAAGTCACTGTTGATTCCAGGCAACTGCTGGACAACTTGTGGTTTTCTTAGCAAGATTTTAGGAGGGATTTGCCATTGCCTCCTTCCTAGGACTGAGAGAGAGGGACTGGCCCAGTGTCACTCAACTGGTTTTCTGCTTAAGGCAGGGCCAGCTAAGGTGCCTCAATTTCTATACCTAACTGGCTCCCAGTAGTGTATGGGAGCTGGATAATTATTGATCCAGATAACTAGAACCCAAAGTACTTAAGCTGGTAACTCATGAGGATTTGTGTAATTTCTTTTTTTTAATAAAGATTTTATTAGTTTTTCTCTTACATATGTTAGTTTTTCAACCAGCATGCTGTCTGGGTTCAAAAGTGCTAATACATAAGCAATTCCTAATCCTTGATTCTTTCCTCTAGCCATTTGTAGAATGACTCCCTGATTTGGTAGTATTCTGTTTCTTTATCTTTCAGTCTCGTAGTTAATCTGTCCATCTCTGCGCATTCCAATATTTTAAAATTATTTCTTCCTCTGGTGGTACTACTTCATTTTCCCAATGATTTCCATTCTTTTTTGTGCCATATTTTTCTTTATGTTGGATTTCCTGAGAAATATTAGTAGAGAAGTATTTGCAATACATTGATCAGAGTTAAAGAATCCTGCAGAATGAGTAATGGATGGTCTGATTTGCCTGAAGACTTGTAACAACCGGTGATCACAGAGGACAGTATTAGCGTCCTTTGCTTTATAAAGGGCATCCTACACTAATTTTCAAAGCACAGTTTTATGGCTCTTAATTATGAAAACCTATGCATTTTGGTATGATCTTCCATGCAACTTTCTTATTCTATTGATGTTTTCAGTACCACTTATTATCAGGGTTATATTTTGGCTGTGCCACTTGGAAATGGGTCTTTATAGATAATAATTAAAGATATAGAATTGTGATTACAGTATTGCTTATGCTTTTGAGATGATTTAAATATAGATGGGATCATGGTAAAGCTCTCACCTGAAATTTGCAGTTATACTTTACGATTCAGTACTACTACTGGTCGTTATATTTAACCAGCAATGTTATGGAGACTTTTTGAATTCCCTGGTGTATGTACACAAATGTACACCAAAGAGAAAAGAGGAAGAGGCTTTTGGTGGCTATGATTATGGTATATGTGGACTTCTAGTGCCAGATACTCTAATTGGGATGTGGCTGTCGAAGACCTGGGCTGATGTCCAAGTACTGGTTGAGCCAAACTGCAGGGCCTTGAGAGATTACTGCCTGAGAGTTGCAGAAAAGGGAAAGGAGACTTTGCACCAGAAAATAAAGTCCAAGTTGAATGAGCAGCTCAGTTTGTTAAACAGTAGTTTTTGCCTCTATTAAACCTGCACATTTTCTTTCATCCTTTTGTTGATCATTATAGAATAGCCGAAAAGTCATTCTAAAATAATCTACTTTAAAGCAATTTCTTTAGTTCTCTTTGTACTAATATTCCCTGCAATATTTCTCAACTGTTGTTACTTGCTTCATTGTGCATCCTGTGATTTTAATCTGTTTCTAACAATCAAGACATTTCTTTTTGATTTCAGTTTTTTTGCCCCAAAGTTCCTACTCAGTTATAAACTTAGAGCTCCCCAGATCTCCTATTTGTAACAGACTAACAATTTGATAGTCTCCATGAAGATTAAATTTTAATTGAATTTAAATTAAAACTTTATTTTAATGTTTCTCCAAACAGTGTGTGGAACTGGTCCTGCATTGTTGTTAGTCTTACATGACAGCAACTATTCTTCTTCAAAGATTTTAAAGTGAAAACCAACAATCTTGAATAAGAAGAGGGTGCCTTGCATTCTCTCTCACTTACCCCCACCATGATGATGATGAAGATGATGTAACCTTGCATTTGTTAAGTTAATTCTATTCTCTCCTTCAGCTTATCGCACAAATGAAGGACAGCCATGGGTATTGCCAGTTGTCCGGAAAGTAGAAATGATGATTGCCAAGAACACTGATTTGAATCATGAATATCTACCTATTCTGGGTTTGCCAGATTTCCGTGCCAATTCCTCACGAATTGCACTAGGAGAGGATAGCCCAGCCATCAAAGAGAACAGGGTAAGCATGAGGCTGGAAAAGAAATGTTTGTTGCCCAATCATTATTGACCTCTTAGAGGTCTGCGAAACATTGGTTCATCAACTACCCAGCCCAGCTACATTTTTGACACAGCTGAATATGATTATACAGCTGCCAAACAAAAGGGAAATAATACAGTTTTAATGAAATGATTTTATTGACACTAGAGAATAAATTCTAAAAACACATTTTTTTGAGAGAAATGCATATGTAGTTGAAACAGATGGTTTCGACAGATATTCGATTGTATCAGATCTTTTAGTAATTTGAAAGTAAGGATGATTGGTCACCTTACAACTCAGTATTTCTTTCCTGTTCCAGGTGGGAGGTGTCCAGTCCTTGGGGGGCACTGGAGCTCTCCGTATTGGAGCAGAGTTTTTGAAACGGTGGTATAATGGAACCAACAACACTGCTACTCCTGTCTATATTTCTGATCCTTCCTGGGGTGAGTTCAGAAAGCTAATATTTTTGATTTGGAGTGGAGCAAAAAGGAAAAAAAACCCCTATTTCTCCAGTGATGTATCCAAATGCTTGGACTTCAGCTCACATGATTTCCAGCATAGCCATTGCTAGGATTTGGGAACACTTCCCTAATACAGACCACATAAGGCAACCTAGCTTGAACCTTCTTTTTCCGTAGAAAACCATAAATCTGTCTTTACGGATGCTGGCTTCAAGGACATCCGGAACTATCACTACTGGGATGCAGCAAACAGAGGTCTGGACATTCAAGGATTCCTTTCTGATTTGGAGGTGCGTCAGATTGTCCTATAGGGTGGGGGCAATTAGATAGCAATTTGAAAAGAACACCCGATAAGGGTGAGCATGGCATAGAGCACCTTCCCATGTAGATCATTTGTAGTAGCTGCCTACTCTAGAGGTCAGTGAAGCATTATTACACTGAATTGTTGCAGAATAGTTAAACTGAACAAATGCCAGAAAGATTAGTATACTTGCTTTATTCCATTCAGGATTCTCTTCTACAGATATGAATTCCAAGTACTGGAAACAGAACCTGAGAAAGCATAGTACTTTTGAAGCATTTTTAAACTATACTTGTTCATGCTACCAATCAACCATCCCCAAAAATCTATGGTAAATTCCAGAATTCTGCAGATAAGGAGACCGAATAATTTTGATGCAGAGAAATTCTAAAGTATGTTTTGGTTTCTCTTTGGCCCTAATCCTTACTGATCTTCTGAGGTTTATGTTAGTAAATTTCCCACTTATGAGCAAGACGTTAATACCACTATACTACCTGCAAGATTACATGGAGACCTATTTATGCTTGACTTTCAGCAACTCCAGTTCTTTTACTTTCTTTATCCAGAGTGCTCCAGAGTTTTCCATCTTCATCCTCCATGCTTGTGCTCATAATCCCACTGGCACAGACCCCACTCAGGAGCAGTGGAAACAAATTGCTGCTGTTATGAAGGTACTAACTCTTCTAGTACTACTAAAAGACAGATGCATTTTATGTTCCAAAATTCTTGTCATGCATTTGACTTCTTGATATCAAAGGAATCCACAGTACAAAGAACTAGCCTGTGAAGATTCATTTTCAGGAGGCAATCAAGGATATTATGGAGCAGCCTAAAGCCTACACCTCTCCCTGTTCCATTCTTACAGCGCCGGTTCCTGTTCCCATTTTTTGACTCTGCCTACCAAGGCTTTGCCTCAGGTAGCCTGGATAAAGATGCCTGGGCTGTTCGCTTCTTTGTGTCGGAGGGTTTTGAACTCTTCTGTGCCCAATCCTTCTCAAAAAATTTTGGCTTGTACAGTGAGTATTCATAGGATCTGTTATTTAATTGGAAGATTTTGGGTCCTCCCTTCTTTGTATTTTTATGTTGCATTAAACTATGAGCCACTTTGGGGCAATTCCTTTGGAATGCAGGTGGTTATATAGAACTCCTGTTAAGGGAAGAGCAGGACTGGTTTCTCAGTTCATGGTTGCACTTTTCCCTCAGATGAACGAGTGGGAAATCTGACCGTTGTGGCAAAGGATGCGGATAACGTGAAGTGTGTCCTATCACAGATGGAAAAGATTGTCCGTACTACTTGGTCTAACCCACCATCTCAAGGAGCACGAATTGTGGCTACAACACTCACCACACCAGAGCTTTTTGCTGAGTGGTAAGAACAATGTGACAAAAAGTAGCCATTAAATCTTAGCTTTGTGAGTCACCATTCTTGTCATTCGCATTCTGTGGCAGGAAGGACAACGTGAAGACAATGGCAAATCGGGTCTTGCAGATGCGGGCAGAACTCCGGTCTCGGCTTGAGGCTCTAGGCACACCAGGCCCTTGGCATCACATTACAGAGCAGATTGGCATGTTTAGCTTTACTGGCCTCAACAGTGAGTACAATGGGGCAAGTGGATGGGCTAGGTGATTAAGGGTGCCCAGAGGAAGAACTCCAGAGTAATTTTAACTGTGCACTTAAGGAGAAGGGACAGGTGCTGATCCTGGGAAAATATAAAGCATGAGAAAGTGATTCAGAATATCCCTGTATTAACCTCTGCGTGAGCTGCATTGGCTACCGGTTGCCCTCCGGGTGAGATTTAAGGTGCTGGTACTTACCTTTAAAGCCCTACATGGCTTACGCCCGGGATACTTGCAGGACCATCTGCTGCCAGGAATGAATTCCCATCGCCCAGTATGCTCACACAGAGAAGGCCTCCTCAGGGTACCGTCGTCTAGACAATGTCGGCTGGCGACCCCCAGGGGGAGGGCCTTCTCTGTGGGAGCGCCAGCCCTGTGGAACCAGCTCCCCCCTGAGCTTCGGATGGCCCAAGATCTCCGGTCCTTTCGCCGCGGCCTCAAAACACTCCTTTTCCACCTGGCTGACCTGGACTGACAGGGATTTTAATTATGTTTACAATTTTTAACTCTAATTTTTAATTTATTTTAATTTTAATTTATTGTACAGAGGCCTTTAATTTTAATTTTATCTTAATTTCAGTATTTATTGTAAGTTATTGTTGTTAGCTGCCCTGAGTCCTTCGGGAGATAGGGCGGCATATAAGTCCCAATAATTAATAAATCAATCAATCAATCAATCAATCAACCTTGTTGCTCTTAAAAATGAAGGTTTGGGAAAGGATTTCTAGATTCTGTTAAGGTACTCTGAAACTAGGGACTCTTCCCTAAGACATCTGTTTCTCAACCAGGCCTAATTTGAAGGGTTGGCAGGTTTTGTACTTTTACCATGAATTGTCATGCCTCCATTTTGGAAAGTTAGTAACAGGCTTATGTTTCACCTTGGAAGATGTTGACTATATTTTCTTTCCACACTGTTTATTTCTTATTAATGAACAAATGAAGTGTCCAAGGCATATGGTAAAAAAAAAGGGGCCTTGCCAGCTTGCCTTTTATATCCTATCTTGTGGATGCTTCTAGGTCAAATATGAAATGTAGAAAATGTTGCTTGAGGTTTCTGGTGAGAACTCCTGACATTTTGTCTTTTTCCTTTTCCAGTTAAGCAAGTACAATACCTGATCAAGGAGAAACACATCTACCTGATGGCCAGTGGCCGTATCAACATGTGTGGTTTGACCACACATAACCTGGATTATGTCGCTAAGTCCATCTATGAAGCAGTCACCAAAATCTAGGAAATCTGAAATTGGACATTGCATACATGTCACTTCCATAGTATTTTAACTGCTTTTAAGACACAAGCTATCACTGTTAGTGGAAATTTATGCACAAGAATAGCCAAGACGGGTAGGCAAAGAGGCACTGCTTAACTTTTCCACATTACCATTTTTATGCTTAAAATCTCCTTTCCTCCCCAAAACTGCTCATTGTGAATAGGAGAAAGAATAAATATTGTTATCTTTCCACATATATGGAAAATTACCTGGAGGGGAATTGATAATTGTATACATGCAAAAAAAATAATAATTAAGGAATCCTCTAAATCATTTTGTCTCTTGCTAACTCTACTAGATTCCAAATCAGTCTTTGGATTTGGGAGATTAAAAACAAAAAGGTAGAACTTAACATGCAGTTGCATGCAATAGTTGACATAACCTTTCGTAGCCTGAAGAACTGTCTCCTTCCATTTTACGAAGTGTGGTATCGCTGTCCTTCCTCTTTGTTGCTCAGGAGAGACTGGGAACTGCAATTGTCCTAGAAGTTTCTTCTTGCCTCTTGATGTGTCTATGTATCCGTGTATCAGTGGGACTGAAACTAAAACTTGTTCCTTCTCTATGTGAGCTGTCAGTTTGCACACCTAGAATTAATAGCAGCTGGTTCAACAATGGAAGAATACAACCATTTCTTGCTGCCTTGTATCTGTACATTCTGCACTTTATGTAACTGACCCCATCTGACCGGAGTCTGCTGAAGCAAAAGGACAGTGCCTCAGGGGCGGATACAAAAATAACTGGCCTAGCAGTTATGGGTTGCATGGGGTTTTTCAGGAAGCAAGATTGTAATTACTGCTGGCTCTCAAGTCTTGCATGAACTAAGACTATAACCATAATTGTACCTTATCCCTCAATGCAGAATAAATAAATATTTCTTCATGTAGCTCCCCATTTATAACCCAACATAAGTTTAAATATTGTATGTTTATATTTTCAAAGAAGTATCGTGATCTTGTGCTTGATGTAAAATAATCTGTTGCTTCTTCCTAGGAACTTGAGGACAAAAGACAGGAACACATTTTTTTTCCTTTTTGTGTTCTCTGAACTACCAGAAAACTATTTCAATGGGTAAATTGATGTGTTAAGATTCCCTTTGAGCCCACAAGGCTGTTTACCCAAACATACCTTGATTTACCTGAAATGTATTTTCTGTAATGAAACCTGACTTGGTGCAAGGCAGCTATCCACTATCTTAGCAGATTTACTCTTCCATGGTCTCTGTATTCTGCCACCATCCTGTTATGTCTAAAGTCATGATTCTTTTTGCATCATAATCGCACTAAGTCATAATGTAGTGGTACCAGATTTGGGGTACAAAAACCCAGATGAACACTACACGGCAACAAAGAACAATCTTTATATACTTTTATATAATACAGTACAATGCATGGTGTTTTTTTTTATCTAGTGTGTGAAGCTAAATATGCTTTTTCTGCTAGTTTCCACTATGCCCCCACAGCTAAACACGTTTTTGATAGGTAGTCTTGAAATCAATACATATAATCAAGTTTGTTTTTGGACATGCTACATTTATGTTGTCCAGACTCTTGCCAGTATCCAATTTTAAATTCTGTGGAATGAGAGACTACATCATTGTTAGAGCCATCTTGCACTGGAGAGTGGATGAGCTTTTGATGTGACAAATACAGGCTTTAGATAATGATAAATCACAATATTAAGGAAACCAATCCTACATGAACTTATTTTGGTATAATTTATTTTTAATTCAGCAAGTTAAATTGGAGAAAAGCAGAGAACTCTTTAAAAAAATAAACAGAAGCAACGGTGTCCCATAGAGGCAGAATAAATCTTTTCATTTTACTTCACATGCAAATACTGCCTCTCCCTTGAAGAACAATAAAATTGCAGTAACTCTTCAGGAATACACTTGTGGACCTGCCACTGTTAGGAGTGTCTGTCCATGAAATGTTAGTAGTGCTACTTTTGGATCTTTACCAGCTAAACAGCTGGAAAAACGGACTTCAAAACCACTTCTAAGCATTCAATGATCTCAAGAAGATGCATAAAGGCTACGTTTTGGGGGCATCTACTAAAACTTGTATTTTTTTCTTTTATCTTCATCTCTTACATGTGCTTTAAGCTATATATCAAAGGAACTAAATTTTATTTCTCCCAGAGATCTGATGTCAACTCTTCTGTTTTTGTCAATCGATTCGAAGTCAGAATATCAATAGGGTCAAAAGCCGATTTATTCACAGGTTACAAATGACAAGGTGATTTATGCCATTATCTGCACTTCAGACCATCAGCCTAAAACCCTGCTGGTGCTGTTTATAGTACCAGTATGTCTAGGGCTGATTTGGATAATGTACAGATGCAGAGGAATTCAGAGGGAGTATATAGTACAGTACGATGTTGCACACACATACACTAACTTCTTTTGGACCACATTAATGGAGTGGCATGTTCAGTAGGAAAGAAATCCTGTGTGCCCTCCTCCTTTATATTTTCCCCCAATGATAGTAACAGAGATAGTGAGGACACTGTCCTGCTAAGCTACTTACAGGAATCTTTACACTCCACCTATATACTGTTCTCATTTCCACCTTTTTCCTGAGATTTTCTCAGCTCATATTTGTTACCACTTCTGAAGCTTAAATGGCTGTGGTCTCTTTAACCCTAAAGGTAAGGGGTGGTTAATGTTGGAGAAGCAGGTACTGTCACATATGCATGAATCTGGTCACAGTCGGCTGTCATGCTGCAGACCTGGGAAAGAAGACAACTGTTAGAACCATAAGTTTACAAAAACCTTTGTTTTTCCTGCTCTAATTCAGGCAGCTAACAGAACTGGGTATTTTCCTACACACCACTTGAGAAAATCTAGGGCCCTTTTGGTTTAAGTACAATGAATATTGTTCCTTTTAACAGTCACCTGTTGATTATGACTTCTTATATTAGAGAGGGAATTAAGATTGCTGGAAGAAACATCAACAACCTAAGATATGCAGATGACACCACTCTAATGGCAGAAAGTGAAGAGGAACTAAAGAGCCTCTTGTTGCGAGTGAAGAAGGAGAGTGCAAAAGTTGGGTTGAAACTAAACATTAAGAAAACCAAGATCATGGCATCTGGCCCTCTCAATTCCTGGCAAATAGATGGGGAAGAAATGGAGGTAGTGACAGATTTTATTTTCCTGGGCTCCAAGTTCACTGCAGATGGGGACTGTAGCCAAGAAATTAAAAGACGCTTGCTCCTGGGGAGGAAAGCCATGACAAATCTAGACAGCACACTAAAAAGCAGAGACATCACCCTGTCAACAAAAGTGCGTATAGTCAAGGCTATGGTCTTCCCAGTTGCAATGTATGGCAGTGAAAGCTGGACCATAAGAAAGGCTGAGCGCCAAAGAATTGAAGCCTTTGAACTATGGTGCTGGAGAAGACTCCTGCGAGTCCCTTGGACTGCAAGGCGATCAAACCGGTCAGTCCTAGAGGAGATCAACCCTGACTGCTCTTTAGAAGGCCAGATTCTGAAGCTAAAACTCAAATACTTTGGCCATCTAATGAGAAGGAAGCTCACTGGAGAAGAGCCTAATGCTGGGAAAGATTGAGGGCAATAGAAGAAGGGGACGACAGAGAATGAGGTGGCTGGATGGAGTCACTGAAGCAGTGGGTGTGAGCTTGAATGGACTCCGGAGGATGGTGGAGGAGAGGAAGGCCTGGAGGAACGTTGTCCATAGGGTCGCAATGGGTCGGACACGACTTCTCAACTAACAACAACAACATTAGAGAGACAAAGCATGCACACAAAAAGTGTTTAGCAGCACAAACAATCCTTAGGAAGTTTACAGACTCACACCCTGGATGGTATCTCTTTACTCTCCTACCATCGGGTAGGAGATATAGGAGTATAGCCAGCTGTACCAACAGGCTGAAAAACAGCTTTTATCCATGGGCTGTTAGGCTTTTGAATGGGATATAATCTCTGTGAATTTATGCAGAATTGACTTGGGAGGCCGGTGTGTGGTGTAGTTGGTTCACATGGTAGGATGGAGGGTTTGTTGTCATTTTGTGTTGGGGGGAGGGAGCACGGTGGGAGGCTCAGTTAATCTCAATGTACACATGTTGTACTTTGACAATAAAGGTTGTTTATTATTATTATTATATTGAAAGAAAAACAAGTATTGGGGGAAAAAACTTTACATCAGTGTAAACCTGAATCACTAAAAAAATGGAAAATGTGAGGATCATGCCTCTCAACACTTTCATCTTAAAATGCTTGGAAGTCCACATTTTTGTAATCAATATGATTATAAATACATTCTATGTGCCTTCCCATCTTCTTCGTGTTTTCAGACCATTTTAAAGGAACATTCATAGCAAAAAATTACTGCTGGAATTATTTAATGTGCCCCCGAGTCATTACAACTTAGCACTAACGTGGCCAGGAATATTGTTCAATAGAAATTTCTAGTAACTAATTTTCAGGTTACTATGAGACTAAGCGCAGTGAAATGTCATTGTTAGATATTCATTGTGTTTGTACTTTTCTTAGTGGGTTGCTTGTGCAAAATTGCAGTTCCACTTAGTACGGCAATGTGGCTTTCCAGATACTGAAACTTGTTCATAACTGTCTTAGTATACATATTGTTACTTATTGTATCATTTGTAAACATCAACAAACTAATTTTCAGCCACTGATCCATTTTGTCAACAAGTTGAATGGGGCTGAACCCAGAATCATGGCATGCATTGGTATCTGGCTGTGGTATAGCCAGCTGACTAGATAGATGGCGAGTGTGAGAAGTGGGAACTGAGTTTCAGTGGACCTTGGCTAGAATACATTGGGAAACTGTGATGGACAACCTTGTGGGCCTCAGTGGGCCACTAGCAGTCTACAGTATGGACCAGTTTGGAGATACTGCACAACTGCTTAACCCCATCATAGTTCCTTATTGTCTGATCTACAATTAGGCTGAGTCAAGGATAGCCAGTTGGAGGAATAAAAGGTTTTTTGACCTCTTCCTGCCTTGCATGTCATAGCCCTGTGCCAGAAAAATACTGTTAAAGCTTTACTACATCAATGGTCCCTTCCATTTTGGCCAGGAAATCAGCAGAGGCATTGCTTGGATGCTGGCAATGAGTTTTATACTCAAACACTTTGTATTTGGGCCACTCAGCACGTACAACTTATAGTAACGTAGAAAACTGATAGCAGAAAAAGACCCATAGATTGCTGATGATTGACCTACTAGCTCCACTGAAAGCTGGTTCCAAGATTTCACTACGCTTTCTGTGAGGTAGTATTTTCTAATGTTACTTTTTAACTTCACTCCTGTCAGTTTGAGGTTATGCCCTCACATTTTTGATTTTTGCTTCCTTGGTGGACTAATTGAGCCATGCAAGGCCACTAGTCAGAAGTGATAGTATTCTAAGTCCGCGTGAAATAGTTATGGGAAGAGCTATGAAAAAATTCAAAGGTAATTTCACTTTAAACAGGTCTCTCTCCTGATATTTAACTGAGAGGTTTCTGGGTTCACAATACATTGGACTAGCAAGTATTTAGTGTGTGGATAATTTTGTCGTATAAATACAGCCTGAGAGTCTATTATGGACCTGGCTGAAAACAGAATCTTTTATGTGCTATTTGAAAATAAATAAAAACAAATGTAAGTATAGTTCTCTCCTTTTTGGTTTGTTTCATTTATGATTAGCCACATTGTTCTAAATCATTCAGAGCGAGTGAGTGACTTAGGAAGTGATGAGTACTGCCAAGAATAGGGCAATGCATAGTACCAACCTGTGAGAAAGGCAAAGCCATGTTGCCACTCATGTGATTAGTGATGTGAAGTTAGTATTATCGTCTGAACTTTTTTCACTGTCTGCAGAAGGCTTTCTCCTCTCACCTGCAGTATCAAGCAGCAGTGTCAAAGTTGGTAATCACTTTTGGAGAAAAGAACCCTACCTTAAAAGTAATAGTTCTAGAAAGGGACACTTTTAAGGTATCCCACTAGTCAGTACAGCCTCTCAGGAATCTTAAGTAGCATGCTGGCTGGTTTATCCTGGATACTTGTGCAATAGCATTAAGGATAAGTGGGATGGGGTGGGAGAAGGTGGTGCTTGTGCTTGAAGAGCCAAAACTACATTCCAAATGCCATGAATTCTATATGAACAAATGCCTCCCCCAGGACCTTGATGTGACTCACTAAGTGTCCAAAGTAACTTCTTTCCTAGGGGATCCTGAGGAGCACTTGGAGATGTGTTGAGCTCCATTTCCATGTTTGAGGACTCAGGTTCCAGCCTGATAATATAGGCCTCATTTTCTGCAAGGCAACAATAGTCAAAATGAGGCTGGGATTCCTCCTTCCCTCAGAGCTCATTGATTTTTCCTGCCCTGCTCTGATCTACCATGCTCTTAAATACTCACTCTGCATGCCGATTTCTGGGTTGCCTGTCAACTCCACTTGGTTGTGGGGGATCGCCTCCATGTGCAGGAACATAGAGTCTGTAGGGCTCTTCATATTCCCATCTGACTTGCTGGCTGCATGATATAAAGAGACCTCAGCAGCACATGTCAGAGCACACATCTCTCATCACAAATATATCTATCATAAGAAGATACAAATCTGGGTATAGGCAGAGGATATTTGTCAACTCTAAAAATTAGCATGGCTGTTAACCATTTTCCCTACTCATTTTCAGTTGACACATAGCATGGAGGGAGGGGGTTTGCCAGGTGCTTCACTAGTCAAAAAAAACTTTTATTCCATGGGAACCAAGGTCATCGGCTGCTCCCGAGACAGCAGGCTAAGCGTTGCGAAAAAAGCCTAAGAAGATGTATTGGAGAACATAGTTGCCTGCATAGCCTTAGGGGTGGGATTTCTTAACTTTGTATTGGGGAATTGTTATGTGTGTCTCCAAACTTGATTTCACTTTTGATGTGCCAATACTTTGTAACTAATAAACATGTTCTTTGAGGAATTTGCAATAAAATAGTTGGTTTAACTTTTTCGAGCTTGGCTTGATTAGAGTGGGTATAAATTTTAAAAACAGAGAATTAAAATAATTTTGCACAATAAGGCTCTCACAGCATCTTTTTACAAAGTCACTCTATAGGAACATGTTTGGTGATACACCTACCCACAATGCTAGTTCTCTCATTCAAGAGGATAGCAGGATCATCCTTGGGTGTCTGTGGAGTACCTCTGATTGTGGGAGCCTTTGTGGAATCACCATCATTGAAAACATCCATGTCAGGGGTCTGGGGAGAGCTATCCATGCGGCTGGCAGTCAGTGCATTCTGATACTGTTGCCGAGTAATCTAGGAATCAAACAGAGGAATTGCCAGAAAATTACCGGTACCTAGTTCTGCAAATTCATTTTCCAGTGTTTCTAACTTCTACTACATTTCTATGTGTTTTCCCCAACCTGGTGCCATTGAAGGGTGTTGTATGCCCAACAAACCTAGAGGTCTCTAGGCAACAGGTTTGCAGAGATGTGCTGCTACCACATACAATCCCATCACATTACATCCTGAGTATAAGGGCTTTTTCACTTCACACATTGCTCTTTTCTTTTTCATTGACTAGAAAATTGCTGTAAAATTACACAACCGTTTCCATTGGAAGCCTGTCTCTTCAAATGTAGACTGGCTCTATGTACTTCTATTGTTGCCTTCAGGTTTATATTTCATATTTTCCTCAATTCAGGCCTCAAATAAATTCCTTTGTCTCATCTTCCCAATTCTGATCCTTTTTCACCTCAACTCTGTGCAGTTCTCACCTGTGAAGAGCTACCCTTTTCTTCTTTCATTTCATCATTTGTATTATACTTTTTGGCTTGTGGGGTGGGGGCTGCCTTCAAGTCAGTTTTTGACTCCTGGCAACTGCCTGGACTAGTACCTGCTGTTTTTATGGTATACTTTTCAGAAGTGGTTTGCCACTGCTTCCTTTCTAGGGCTGAGAGAACGACTGGCGCAATGGCACCCAGTTGGCTTTGTGCCTCAGGTGAGACTAGAACTCACAGTCTCCTGGTTTCTAGCCCAGTGTCTTAACCACTACACCCTCTATACATTAGTCTCCCTTCAATATCCCTTCTTCCCTGCAACATTATGATTTACTATTCTGCAATATGACTTTCCTCAACACCATATTTGCTTTCCAAGTTGCATTCATCATATTGTTCCTGCCTTTTTCTCACAGAATTTAAGCAGAGAGTAATCAAAACCCTTAATGAATGGGGTTTTATTCTAAGATCGTTGCATTCCAGGTCCAACACAACCTGAAACCAAGATAACTTTCATTTTTTTGATGGAGCTCATTTCTGCTGTTGTTTAAAAGGCAAGAGAGCAAAGAAAGAAATGTATATGTACTAATGTCAGCTAGAAAAATATAGTTAATTTTATTGGTGTTAAAATGTATAGCACTGCTGAGATGCTATACTGTTGCAGAATACTTTTCTTAAAAGTAAAATGTTATTTGCAGAATAAGAAGTGAGAATTGTCATCATGTGCTGGTCATTATGCATGACATCTGTTTCATGATTTGGTAGAGGTTAGTCAAGTAAATTCACAGCACAGCTGGCAATAATGAAGAGTAAAACTACATGTTCTGAACAACTACATTTCACACAATCTTTAGGCTACACATCTGTACTCATCAGAAGCCAAACGTTTACACGGATGCCTTGCCTCTTCTAAAAGCTTGCTGAAAGCCAAAATTGTATGTGCTACTCTACTAATTTAGCATTCTCCCACCCATTTTCCCTTTTTCAACTTTGTCTTGTCTTTTCACTTCTAAGTCAAGTTAGTAAGTTCATCAGATTCACATTATCGCAACACCTGTGGCACAAAAGAACAAAAGGGAGGGCACTTCTTTCAATCACACTCAGTCCAGCAGATACCTTGACAAACTGTACATCACACAGAATATGAACAGAATAATCTGGAGTGTATATGTTGTTGTTGCAGCCACTTTGCAGTTGGGTGCTGCTGCCTCCGTAGTCATTACGCTCTCTACTTGGAGACTCAGAGCGGTTTAATCCACTGCAACGCGATGGAGATTGATTCACTAGATACAAAGAAGAAGGGATGAACAAAAGAAAAACGCAATGCCTAATATTTGGGAAAGAACTGCTTAAGATTCCCTTAATTGTTCTTAACACTGAAAATTTGTCTGCAATGAGCTCCACCCATAAGAGCTCTTGGCTTTTCATTCCGCATAAACTTGGAAAAAAAAGAGAAGGTTTATGTGTTGAATTGTTCTTTTAGAAATCTCCAAAACAAAACATTACAGTATGTTTCCCAGTTCTTACAGGTTATGCTTTCTGTTCTGTATTCAGGCTCACAGAACAAGGACTTTGTAACAATAATCAGGGCTTGCCAAAGGTCAAGATGGTTGAAGACTAAAAGCACAATTGAAAAAGGAAAGTAGTAGATTTTTTAAAAGGAAAACCAAAGTACATTCCAGTAAAATCTTCTTGGTTTAATACCTCAGTGAAAGGCATTTCAATTGCTTCTACTAGAAGGAGATCAGCTTTTACACTGCTGCCTTTATACTACTCTTCTTCCAGAAATGGAGGCAGCTGGTTCCTCTCCATGGCGTATCTATACTTAACATAGGATTCTTTTAAGTATCTCTTTATTTTTCTAGTGCCAAATTCCTATATTTAAATTCACTTTTGCTGCCAATCTACTGACCATTCTCTTGTCCTTCACTCTCCTTTTTAATTTTTGTTTTTCATTTTTCTTGTTTGTATTATTACCTCCATTTATTCCCAGGCTTCCTATTGTAGAAATACTACTAGAGAAACTAATGGCACCCCATGTCATCTCAAAGACCTATTCCAAAAAGAACTTACTGCTGGAAAGTTTGTATAGACATAGAGCCTTGGTTATTTAAATTACAATTCTGAATTACAGATTTCCTTAACTTGATGTCTGAATACAATCAAAGTTTTTTTTAATAATTCCTAGTATTTCCATCTAATCAGATAGGCATACTGGCTGATAAACTCTATAGTTATACTTCTAAAAGTCATCACTCTGACAGAAACTGCTATAATTACTCAGCATTAAAGAGAGTTTACTGACCACAACATGATGTATTTCTAAGTAGATCTGCATAAGAAAGAATTGTAAATATACTTCTTATGGCACAAGACTTTATAAACTGTTATTACTTCAAAAGAAACAGTAACTTAGAACTACATCTTCCACACACTTTTAATTCTTTGCCTTTTAATGATCTGAATTACATAGGTGTTTGAGTGAATGCTTATATAGTTTTTTCTGTATTATCATTAATTCTTTCCTTCCTTCAATTCTTGCCACTTGACTGCTTCATTAAGAAGATATCTCTTAAGTAAGACTCCCCCCTACACCACAGAGAATATATTTCTATTATCAATCTATAATCAATCAATCAGAAGCATGTATCGCTACAGCAGTGAACCACAGCCAATTAAGTGAAACGTTACAGCCGTCTTTAATAGCTTTCTCGTCCTCAAATGACTGGGACATTCTTTTGACTAACACATTTCCTAGGGTGGAAAGGGGTGATACTTAAGCCACTGAGATTATGTAGTGTCAATTGTCAAAAAGTGGTTATTATGAGCACAGCAATCCCAGAATGCCCATTTCATGTAAGACAATCTGGCCTTCAGATTATTCTTTATAAAGTCAATGAGCCCTTTGTAAGGCACCCAAGCATAATAAGCACAACAGCAAGTTAGTCCTTTGCTTTGCACTATATCAGCGTCTTTTATTAAAAATAAATCTTTTAAGAAATGTTTCTCTTTTTGTATGACAACAGCATGAGAAAAATAGTCATCGTTCTAATAATATGCATGGACCTGGACACAAAATATTGCTTCACATGGGCAAAACAGATTCAGTTGTGGACAAACAGAATACATACACACAGATTCACAATGATTTGTTTTGTAAGCATGCAGTATATTCTAAGCCAGTATTTTTCATAGGAGGAAAGAGTCAGAGGACACACACCCAGAATCACAAGGCAGCAAAACTGGGGTTCTTTCTGGGTGACATGTACAGTATATTGTTACCTGGGGAGCCAGCCAAAGATTCCCCTCGGCTGAAGGCAAAGGTACGGGACACAGACACAGGCACTAGAGAGAAGACAAGGATCAGGATACAAAAACCAGGAGAAAAGGGGAAAGGAGCAAGGTAGCTTTAGAAGGAACAAAGAGTGACCTACTCAGCATCACGGACAGGTTACAGCTATTAATATTACCTAAGCTCTTTTCATTTTGTAAAATTTAGTTTTATTTCTACATAACTTGGTCAAGGAGAAATAAACAGAAAGTAAGTTTTGAAAAAATGTTCCTCTGCAGGCTACCTAGCATTATATCCTGGATATTGCATCTCACATCACTACATTGAGACTCACAGAAATTAAAAACAGTGGATTTAATAAATACTTCACGAGCATTTATAAATCCATGATGCAATTCCACAAAGAACCATTTGATGGCACCAAAAGCACAAACAATGGAATGCAGATAATTTTAAAACCTTCATGAGTTAACAGATCCAAGCTTTAGAAGTTGCCTTATTTTTACAGACTTACCTAAACTGCACTGAGTGCACGCTTATTTGACTATATTAATATTCAGAATAGTTTATGCGGGACCAGCTCTAGCTTTCAGAGGCAAGGGAAATAATGCACAAATGCACACATTTACCGTATGTTTGGCACGAATTATGTTCTTCTTTTTCTGCTCTGGATTGAGCACTAAGGCTGAGAGGGAGGGAGAATTATTCGTGAGAAAACAAAGAAATGGGGCCAGCAGAAGCAACTAAGTAAGTCAAGGATGATGGGATGAGCTTTTTAAAAAATGTATTTTGAGCCCCCAGTAAGAGATAACAAAAAGTAGAGAAGGAAATGAAACTAGCAATGACATGGAACAACAACAGATGCTGCTGTTAGCTAAAATTGACTGCAGAAATCTCCCTAGGGGGCTATGGATACCTGTGGTAGATATATTAATGTACTTAACTGGTCAGCCAACTGAAGGTTAGGGCTGCATTTGATTTGTTCATTACAGAAAAGGAATAGGAAAGAAAAAATATATTTCACCAGCTTCATTTTAGTATAAATTACCTATGATGACTGATTATAAAGTCCAACAGTCTAGAAAGAACCAAGTTGGTGATCAACATATTTAAATATCTCACTAATAAATCAAGTATCAAATGGACTATGTTAGTAGCAGAACAGGGTATTCACAAATATTTATCTGTAGCCCTTTTCCCCTGGGATGGTTTATGGTATCTCCGTGATTTCTTCATTCCTCATCCTCCCTAATTCCCACTGCCCCTGAGATGCTCAAACTCATCCTATTGGGTGCATGTCATGCATTGCTCCAAAGGGGACCAATACTTTACTGTGGAACTGGTTCAGGATAGAGTACTAAAGCAGTTTGTGTTTTTTTATAACCTTAAACTGAGAACTTCACAACTCCCAGCATAAGTAATGAATTAACTAATATACCTGGCTTCATATTACACTGAACCATGATTTGTTTCAGGCTTAGGGGGTGTTGCAAACAAGACCAGGTATGTCTTGTTTAGTAAACCAATCTTAAAAAATAGCCTTGGCTTAACCAAAATCTACAGTTCTATCAATTATGTCACCAGAACGGCTGCTCTAAAACATGTATATCAGATTGTATATTTAAAAATGGTTATGTGGCAAAACTACATGAAAGACTATCTACTGTAGCTGACCTACCCCTTCCTGATTCATAATTCTGCTGGAGTAGGATTGAGATGTCAAGAAACAGTGGACTTTATTTAACTTTTTTGGTAGAGCTGGCAACGCTTAATGAAAATGGTCCTCTATACCACCTTATTTTTAAAAAAAGGTCAGGTAGGAGATACATACACAGGAAAGATGATCCAGCCAGGCTGCTCATTTTACGCCCATCATTATCTGAAAAGATGGAAAAATGGAAGGTGAATCCCCAATCAGACATTTATTGTCTCATCCCTGCTCTGAACAGGGAAGAGACACATTTTCAGTCACATAGAGGCAGGAGGTTAATATCAACTGTTGCTTGCCTAGATCAGGCTCAAATGAATGGTTCAAATATTGTTATTATTTGGTTTTTCAAGACCTGCCTGCTTGTAAAGAAAAGAAAATTGCTTTATAAATCTCTTTCTTCCCAACATATGATTTTCTGTTAATGTTGCAGTACTGCAATTTCATGTAATATGAAATGAAGATGTTCTGCTTAAAAATATTTTACACATTTCATTCCTTACAAACCTCTGCGCTTCCTCCTGATCCAGGCGCAGGGACTACTACTCTTGGAACATAACTCTTATTGTAACATGCAAAGCCTGGACTAACTCTTGAGCCAACAGAAGTTATATCTCTTTGCTACGTACTGGTAGTTTTTCCTAGCCCTCGCCTAAATTATGGTATCTGTCCTCTTTTGGGTTTTTTTATTTACCTGATATTTGCCTAAATGTTTAGTAGAGTGAAAATCAGAATAAATTTGCAAGTTCTTGTATATTACATATTTAGGCTCATTTGTTCTGTTTCTGTGACTTCTATCATCCAATTCTGTGGTTAATTTTAGATTTCTAACCTGAGTAGATGACAGTCATGATTGCTGGGACACCATAGTATGTGAAAGCACCATTTTCAAATCGCAATCCTTCTTTTCCTACTTCTACCTCCACTTTTCCCTAAAAAAACAAAACAAACAAAACAAAAGCATGCAATCCAGCTGCACCAGTCATCTCTCTTCCACCATATCTGATCACCCACTGAAAAAAGGAAAAAGATATATATAACGTAACTTAAGAAATTGACTTCAGGTAAGAACAAGGCCAGTTCATTCACAAATATTCCTTCATAAAAGAAAAAAAAATAGAAATATAAACCAAAATAGCTGGGGAACAACAGAAAAGATATCTTGAAAGGTTAGGTTGAGAATAAGAGTAGTAACAGAATTTAGAGAATCTATACCTGATTTATAGTTGAAAGTACTCAATAATATAGCAGCTACAGAAATATCAAGGGGAAGAACAGTACAACTAAAGGTCCTAAGAAAAAATGAGCAAGGTTAACCAATCCTAAGAAAATTTCTTAGGGAAACATTAAAACAATACTAGTCAAATTAAAACACAATCTTTCAGTCCCAGTTTCAAATTCATGACACTTTTTAAATTTGAATGACTAGTTGGATAGTAAAAAGGTAAAGGTAAAGGTTCCCCCGCACATGCGTGCTAGTCGTTTCCGACTCTAGGGGCCAGTGCCCATCTCCGTTTCAAAGCCGAAGAGCCAGCGCTTATCCAAGGACGTCTCTGTGGTCATGTGGCCGGCATGACTAGATGCCAAAGGCACACGGAACGCTGTTACCTTCCCACCGTAGTGGTCCCTATTTTTCTACTTGCATTTTACGTGCTTTCGAACTGCTAGGTTGGCAGAAGCTGGGACGAGTAACAGGCGCTCACTCTGTTACGCGGCACTCGGGATTCGACCCGCCAAACTGCCGACCATCTGATCGACAAGCTCAGCATCCTAACCCACTGAGCCACCGCGTCCCTTCAGTTGGATAGTACTTAAACTCCTAAAAATATGAATAATGTGTACTAGTAGTGACAGAAGAAAACGTATTGTCAAACTTATTTGGATAAAGCATAGAGGCACTTCAAGCCAAGTTTCTAAAAATTATTTTTCTGCTCTGAGTGGTTCCTCTTTATTTTAAAGTCTGAAACAAATATACTGTATGTAAAATTGAAACTCATATCTGGATTTTTATTTGCAAGCCAAGTGCTTATTCTTTATTCTCTAATAAGACTTATACAAGTCATCTGAGTGAACTTGTAGTTCATAAAAGGATTTTTTTTTCATGATCAGAACTGATGTGTTACCTGTAGCCGTCCATGAGAAATATCTAAAACAAATTCTTGGAACGTGTCCTTTTCTATTCTTGGTACAAAGATTTCATATTTACATTCACATTTATTTCTCAGGTTTTTTTAAGACTAATTGACCATATAAATGCTTCCTATAGTAAGCAATAAAGTTGATGTTACAAATTTCTGTCATAATATGGCAAACCTGTAAGATGAGCACAAAATAGTCAACTGGACGGTTACGCTGGTAAAGATAGTGTTCAGGTGCTCGCTTGTTTTTGTGGTCAAATTTCATCTCCTGGATGACATTGGGATGTTTGAGAAGCCGCAGCAGGATCTTCTCCGACAGATGTGGCGTCTTGAAAGGTTCCACCTCTGCAAAGGAATAAAAAAGAGGAGGAAAGCAGTAACTATGCTTTCTGTGCTCGGAGAAATCAGGAGGAAGGTAGTTGGAGAAAGGTAATTTTTTATGATTTTAAAAATACTAAGAATTTGAATTATAGTAGTTAAACTAATACAAATTAAATTTAAGAGAAAGAGAATGGAAAGAAAGAATTAGCAGTGCAGGAAAAAAGAAAAAAATAATGAAGGAAAAAAGGAAGAATACAGCAAAGGAAAAGGAGGAAATATAAAAAGGAAGAATGCGGTAAATTAAAAGAATACATAAACAAGTGATTTCCAACCTTCATCAGATGTATAATTTAATATCTTTCACCTCCCATAAGATTAAACAGATATCTCTTCACCCAATATCTCATCCCTTATCTATAGGCAAATCTATAAACCATCAAGTGTTCAATCCTAGTTATCAGCAGAAATTCCATAAAGGGTTGCGAGAATATTGCAAAAATGTCTCATTATAACCTTGATCAAATATACCAACTTTATATTACAGCCTTTACATTTAGCAGTCTTAATCTTTAATTTAATCAAATATTGTCATAATATTTAATTTCTCTTCAATTCTGCTTTATCTCATTGCAGGGTTTTTTTCAAAGTTTTAAGAAGCCTCTTTTGTACATCTAGTAAGAATTTTTTTCCAGCTCATTTTCTTGGTTTATCATTTGTTTATGTTTTTTAAATTTTTAAAACAAGCAAGGTTTTTTGTATATCCAGTAAAACATCCTCTTCCAAATTATTGTCTTGGCCTGTCATTTGTAGTTCCACATTCTATACTTTTTCTGTCTTGTCATATAATTTTTTTCCACATCTGTCATTCCTTCATTAATATATATTTTAAACAGTCTATCCACAGAAGCAGACATCATTACTGACAGTGTGGATATTGTAGTTGCTAACCTCTGGCTTAATTCTTCAAAGATTTCCTTTAATATTTCCAATGTTATAACATTTTGTATCATTCTGTAAGTCCAAGTGTTAACTGACATTAATTCTCTTTAAAATCTTTAAACCACTCTAGGGTCCAGTTTCTAAAATCATAACTTATCTTTTGTTAGGACTTGCAATTACCAGGATAGCCAAAGTGAGTCTTTCCCATGAGAAACTGTTTTATTTTAATAGCTAATTCCAAAATCTGAATCTTTATATGGAGCTTAATCAATTTATAATTTTCTTAGATCAAAATCTTATTCACCTTTTTGCTATTTATTTCAAATCTTTTTTTAAGCTTGTAATTTTCTTTTGTCCAGAGTTGAAGATCAACTCACTTGATAAAGACTTTTCAAACTTGTTCTGAAGGTCTCTAATAGCTTTAATGTAGTGAATAGGCAATAAGAGCCTTGGTGGAGCAGTGGGCTAATGCCTCCTTAAGTAACACCAGCTGCCTGCAATTAGTGCAGGTTCGCATCCCACCAGGCTCAAGGTTGACTCAGCCTTCCATCCTTCCGAGGTAGGTAAAATGAGGACCCAGATTGTTGGGGGCAATTAAGCTGACTTTGTAATAATGCCGCTTGGGGTGTGTGTGAAAGCCCTAATAAGCAGGCATATACATAGAATGAAGGCTACTGCTAAGCTTGTAAGCCGCCCTGAGTCTTCGGAGAAGGGCGGGATATAAATGGAAATAAAATAAAAATAAAAATAAAAATAAAAAATTTCTGAAAGTGATTAAAAGTGAGCTTTGCAACCTTAGTGTTTTTAAAAACAGCAGTCTCCAACCTTTCTGGCTTTACGGACCAGGGAGAAAGGGGGGAGAGGAGATAGTTCCACGTGAGCAATGGGAAAACAAGTGCATGAGGCTCCATGCTGCGTGCATGTGCCCAGAACCTTTGCAGCCCAGTTCTGAAAAAGCCACGGCCCAATAGTGGGCACAGCCTGGGGTTTGGGGACTCCTGCTTTAAAAGGCTTTGCTATGGTTGCAAGCAAGATGGCTGATTCCATCATTTCCCAGGACTCAAACCCATGGGAAAAATGTTGTCCTGTGGTCTCTTTGTGAGAAGCAGCCATCCAAAACACATTGGGTGATCTCCTGCTGTCTCCTTATTTTGAGAAGTGCCAAGGAAACAGTTTAATCAGTGGTGCCTTAGCCTTTGCTATAGTTGTCAGCTCTGCTTTTTCAGAGGTGTCTTCCGATCACGATATCTCGCCCCAATGGAGAAAGACAGTACTGAAAGAAAATGATGCCATTACACATTTCATTCGCTCTAAATTAAACTGGCTGCTTAAAACGTAAACCACAGACGAGTTGGATGCCAAGTCTTAAGATTAAAAAAAACACACAAATGTCATTCCATTCTTTAAAAAAGGTTAATTCCAAGCTACTTATGATACTTGCCCATAGCATGGTTATCAAACAATAAGTATCAAAAATGCAGCAACAGCCTAAGAAGAGCCAGATACCTGTAGCCATGAAGCGATGAGTGGCCAGTAGCAGCTGCGGTGAGATCTTTACTCTCATCTCACTATCCGAAAGTCTAAAAATGGAGAAATCGTGAGGTTTCCTACCCCGATGGAGGATCCTTTCCTTTTTCTGATTGTCTGCTGAGGATTAAGAAAGTAAAAAAAATATAGTCACAACTCTGGGAATTTAGAAGGGATGTTGTGTCTCAGTTCCTAGTCTTGTGGCAACATTTTGTGTGTGCTAATCTTACATCAACACAACTCCCTTATCTTAAATGAAAAACAGCCATTCTCTACAGCAGGGGTGTCAAACTTGCAACGTTAAGTGATATATCACGACTTTTTTCCCCATTGCTGGCAACGGGGTGGCTGCGGTTTCGCCATGACGCATTTGGCCTGCGGGCCGGCAGTTTGACACCCCTGCTCTACAGCACTGAAATACTATCAACTCTGTCCAACCCAAAGTGATATACCACCCCTTTTTTGGGAAGGGAGGCTTTATTAAAATACAAAACTACAATATCTAAGCAAAAATTAAAATGAAGTGAAGGGTAATACATTTCAGGTGTAACCAAGCTTATGCCTTAGATTAACAGGATAACAGCTACAGACACAATATATAATGTGTAATTTTAAAAAGAAAGTTAGTATGAGAAAAAGAAAACAGAATTTTCAAGTAAACTTGTCATATTTTCTTAAATTGTTATATACTTTCAAGCAAAGCTGCAGTCCTAAACATTTTTACTTTCAGTGTGATTTGTTTCTAAGTAAATATGTACTATCAGCACTACAGGTGCTATATTTTGTCTTAAAAAGAAGTAAATCCCTTGCCTTCTTAATCTTTTTTGTTTGTTTGTGTGAGCCTTCAATCAAGTCAGTGTTAAAGTCTGGAGACAGTGTGGAGAAACAAAGGCTGGCAAGGTTTTGGAAATGGTTTCCCACTGCCTCCTTCATAGAGTTGAGAAAGTGTTACTACTGGCCCAAGGTCACCCAGTTCAGTGTGACTGTAGAGCTCAGTTTTCCAGTTTATAGCTTGGTCCCTTAATTACTACACCAAACTAAAATTTAGCCAGTAAGATTCCACTGTTGCAGTCTCCAAACTTAATCATACACAGTAATATCTCCCATTCTAGTTCCATCATTCAACCTTAAAGGTACTTTTTCACAGTCCATTGATGCCTAAGGATTAGTCTTCCAGGAAAGGAGTAGGAATGAGATGAAGTAAAAGATCTCATTCCAGAAGATGCTATTTTAAGAATCTGCTTTTGTGCTAATGAGATACTAACATCCAGGGATAGACATATACTTATCCGATTTCACTTATATGGGCACTGAAGCTGAGATGTATGGGATTCTAGTTTGTCATCAAAGCAATTGCTGAAAGCTGCTATTGCACAAGAAAAATCACACAAAAAGATGGCAAGTTAAGAAAAAGCTATGTTCAACAAGAATTGTGGAGAGGGAAATGAAGAGATTTTAGCAAGAATTTTACAATTGCTAGAAATAATAGCAAACAAAATTATAATGCCTGTGTTTTTATTTATCCCCCAAACCATTTAGTGTCGTCTTAGAAAGATTCTCCCACACATGCGTGCTAGTCGTTTCCAACTCTAGGGGCCGGTGCTCATCCCCGTTTCAAAGCCGAAGAGCCAGCGCTTGCCCGATGACATCTCCGTGGTCATGTGGCTGGCATGACTAGACACCAAAGGTGCATGGAACGCTGTTACCTTCCCACCGTAGTGGTCCCTATTTTTCTACTTGAATTTTTACGTGCTTTCGAACTGCTAGGTTGGTAGAAGCTGGGACGAGTAACAGGCGCTCACTCTGTTCGACCCGCCAAACTGCCGACCTTCTGATCAACAAGCTCAGCATCCTAACCCACTGAGCCACCGTGTCCCTTTTAGTGCCATCTTAGTGGCCCCCTAATACTTACTATAGAGATCCGTCTCATCCAGAATCTCCGATTTGATGATCTCCTCAATCACATCCTCCAGAGTGACAATTCCCATCACTTCATAGAAAGGGTCTCCTTCCCCTTCGTCATTCACTCTCTGTACAATTGCAAGGTGTGATTTACCTACAAAGAAAGAAGGAGCAGAAACAAATTGTGCAGGAGATGATTGTGTTTACTGCCCACTGCACCCAAAATAAGATAGGAAGTGGATCATTTAAGGCTTCTGGGCCCTTGACTAGTGCTCAGGAAGAAGCGGCCTCCTTTTGAAATGGGAATGAAAAGCAAAGTTATTCCAACCATCTGCTCCTCCATGTGAAGGAAACATAAAACAATCAAGTCTAAGCAATGCAAATGTAGAGTTGATTTTGCTTCTTGAAATTCAGGAATATATTTTCCTACTTTCCAATACAATGAAAGTAAATTGAATACATTATCTTGGGCCCCGGAGAAGGGAGGAATTCATAATGATGGGAGAGAAAAGGAAAGAGGTAATGAAGCAGTTACTTTGGGATAGCACCAAATGTCCAATCAAGGGTTGTATGCTCCACAACAATGAATTCTACTTTCCACCAATCTCATTCACTAGCATCCAAAGGGTGATAAAATGGCCTAAATTTCAGGATATTTGCTAATATTCAAATTGTATGAGGACAAGCATTTTAGATATCAAAAGTGATGTACTTAGATACTGATACTTCCTGTGTAAAAATATGTTTGTGAAACATCTACACACCTGACACTACTTTTAAAGACCATGAAACAAAAGTAATCTAGGTTTGATTTTCAATTTTCATTTTAAAAAAAGAATGCCAAATTAGTTTGACTTTTTATTATGGTTCTCTCCCTACTAGGCCTACTCCTAACTATATAATGGTGATAACTGACCTTTATCATGTGCAAATCCTGCCAATGTACTACAAAATGTGGAATAATTTGTTAGGAAAGCAAACTGAATGTTACCCAATTAGCCCAATTAAAGCAAGCCACAGAATGCAGGATTGAACGCCAGCTAAATCTCAGTTGGAATACTTTGAGTAGCTTTGTTCACCATTTATAATTCTCTTTGAAGAGGCATTGTTGCATAATTTTTTTCAAAATGTAATTCTTACACTTTCTGATGTTAAGCATAGTGCTGACTTATAGTTTTTCTCTCCAATGCTGCTCCACTTAAATTTCTTAGCCATTTTGATCTCTACTTTATGGCACTTAAGATACAGTGTTTTTTAGATACTGATTGTACATAATGCTACTTAACAAGGAGCTTTCTGTGCTTATACCATCTGCTTATACAACTGGCTCCCCTACCCATCACAGCTCTGAGAGAAATATAATTTTTGGGTCTCTTCTATCTTTTTTAGGCACACCATAGGCATTATCTGAAAACTGAAGTTTGGGGAAGATTGAAAGCAAAAACTCCACATATTTCAGCTAGTCCAGTTTTAGTAGCTGATATTATGAGGTTCACAATAAAATTGTTGAATGCTTTTGACCCTGAACAACATCAATGAGTCTTAAGGATTTCCATATGGCCACTGCAGAACTGAGAAGCGTCAGGGGAGCCTGTAGCGTACCCCTGGAGATTAACAAAAGACAGCAAATTCAAGACCAAATGTTCAACACCCCACTTTTCAAGAGGACAGCTGCTTTAGATTGCTTGCATCTGCCATATCCAGTTGCAACTCAGCCAAATTACACTAGTATCAGTTAGGCCAGGATATGTGGCGATATGTGGAGAAACCAATGGCCATCCTCTTGAAAGTTCACAGATGCAAGAAATACAAAATACTTTTCTGAGAAAGATGATTCTTCTAAATGCATATTATAACAGTGCAACATAAATTGTGACAGTGCAACTGTGTCTCGTTTCTTCTCCCTAGGATGAGTTTCATCACGAATTGCAGAACTAAACCCAAAACCACAATCTATCATGTTGAGAAAGAAAAAAAACCCCATAGATTTTGTATAAATGATGTCTGGAAGCCCAGGAGTAGCTCTGGACTCTGAGTTTGCCATTTATTCATTCAATCTCATGAGAATTCTTGTCTGACTAAATGCCTGTCTTTCTCAATTTAGGTGAGCAGTGCCCTTGCATATAACCTGTATCAGCAATCCCCAATCTCATTCTCTCCAGATGTTTTGGGTTTTAATTCCTAGAGTTACCAGCAAGCAAAGAAGATGGTTACACTGACTACAGGGCTATGGGAGTTATTTTTTTTTTAATTTTTTTATTTTAATTCCATTTATATCCTGCCCTTCTCCGAAGACTCAGAGCGGCTTACAAGCTTAGCAGTAGCCTTCATTCTATGTATATGCCTGCTTATTAGGGCTTTCATACACCCCCCAAGCGGCATTATTACAAAGTCAGCTTAATTGCCCCCAACAATCTGGGTCCTCATTTTACCTACCTCGGAAGGATGGAAGGCTGAGTCAACCTTGAGCCTGGTGGGATGCGAACCTGCACTAATTGCAGGCAGCTGGTGTTACTTAAGGAGGCATTAGCCCACTGCTCCACCATTCAATCTGTGCAAAATTCCCAAGTTTGCTGGATCTGTATATACAATCTACAAATCTAAATTAGATGTTAACACTGATGATATATGATGTGCTTTGTTGAATGACTCAATATTTCTTCACAACCTCACCTGAATATTATTTTTAAAGAATGAGTTTGCAGAGAGCTGAAACTCTCTTTATAGAAGCAATTTCTTGTTTTTTCTTGCCTCCATATTAACAAATTAGACACCATTCAGTGCTATGTCTGAATATGATAACAAAGTTGTAAAGACTGAGTTAATTGTCCTATAATAATTTTGCTACTGAAGACAGGTTTACAACAGATATTAGGAAAAGAAATGAGAGTTTCATGTTGCATATGATTCAAAGCTTGATGCTGTAGCACATGCTTTACGCACAGGACTCAGATCTGATCCCCAGCAACCAGATAGGACTGAAAAAGACTAAGGCCCTGCCTAAAGACTGGGGAACTACTGCCAGGTTAGCACTGGGCAATCTTTTTCAACCTGGTATCCTCATAATGTTGAGCTTTAAAACATAGTATTTCTGAGTCAGTATGGACCAGACTTCCTAACATTTTGCTAGAATAGGAAAATTATCAAATGCATAGGTATAGTATAGGTGGTACCTTGCTCAATAGTAGTAACTGTGAGAGGGATCTCGGAGTCTTAGTAGACAATCACTTCAATATGAGCCAGCAGTGTGCTGCAGCTGCCAAAAAAGCCAACACAATGCTAGGCTACATTAACAGAGGGATAGAATCAAGATCAAGTGAAGTACTACCACTTTTACAATGCTTTGGTAAGGCCACACCTGGAATACTGCATCCAGTTTTGGTCACCACGATGTAAAAAAGATGTCGAGACTCTAGAAAGGGGACAGAGAAGAGCAACAAAGATGATTAGGGGACTGTAGGCTAAAACATATAGGGAACGGTTGCTGGAATTGGGTATGTGTAGTTTAATTAAGAGAAGGGTGAGGGGTGACATGATAGCAGTGTTCCAATATCTCAGGGGCTACCACAAAGAAGAGGGAGTCAAGCTATTCTCCAAAGCACCTGAAAGCAGGACAAGAAGCAACGGATGGAAACTAGTCAAGGAGAGAAGCAACCTAGAACTAAGGAGAAACTTCCTGACAGTTAGAACAATTAACCAGTGGAACAACCTGCCTCCAGACGTGGTGAATGCTCCAACACTGGAGGTTTTTAAGAAGAGACTGGACAGCCATTTGCCTGAAATGGTATAAGGTTTCCTGCCTGAGCAGGGGGTTGGACTAGATGACCTCCAAGGTCCCTTCCAACTTTTTTATTATATTATTATTATTATTATTATTATTATTATTATTATTATTATTATTATTATTATTATTATTATTATTATTATTATTATTATTATGCCTCATTTCTCCTTTGCAATTGAAGGTAAAGAGATATCCCTCCAATTTCAGCTCATGGTTTCTCTGCACTGAATAGAAATGCATAAATTTACAAGCAGAAAGATTGACAAGAGCATGTCAATTTATATAAACAGTGGAACAAATTGGGGAAAATGTTATTAAAGAGTTTCAGGAGAAAACTCCTTAGTATATCATGGTAATCTATTTGGAAAACCTTTTGGACAATTCCAGTGACTTACAATGAGCCATATGTGATAGAGCATAAATAGGCACACACACACACACACACACAAGCACCCATACATAGACACATTGGTGTGCTGTTCCAATAATTCAGCCACAACATCCAGGCTACAGAAAGAGGGTAGACCAGTGCAGGAGGGGGCACGGTGGGATCCCAGGGTACCTCGCAAGCAGGGTGCACAGGGAGAAGAGAGGCATGTGATGCTGGCAGGAGGCGAGTGGCTGGGGCCCCGGGCCCTCACCCTTCTTGAACTCCTCGAGCAGCGTATCTAGGCGGGTATCATGGAAGACACAGTGCAGCGGGCGGTGATAGAAGCGAGTAACTGTCTGCAGTGGTGTGCAGTCATCAGGATCGACGAAAGCCAAGTCCTTGACAAACAGCAAGTCGACAATGTTTTCTCGTCGCTCACCTTCATACACAGGGATGCGGGTATAGCCTGAGCGAAGAATCTCAGAAATGGTAGTGAAGTCAAGTATGGCATCAGAGTGCAACATAAAACAATCATTCAGAGGCGTCAAGATGTCCTCAACTACCTTGGTGCGTAACTCCAGTGCACCTTGAACCATGGCCAGCTCCTCACTCACAAGATCACCATGAGGGTCAGCAGCCCGCAGGGTCTCCAGCAGGCGCTCCCTCGTGGAGAAGGTGCTGAGCTCTTGATGCAAAGCCCAATCTAGCAAACGGCTGAGTGGATAGCATATGGGGAAGGTGGCCGCCATAAGCAGGCGGGTGAGAAAGAGCGTGTGCGCAGCAATGGCTAACCCGTGGCGGGAACAAACGGAGTAGGGCAACACCTCACCACCCAAGAAGACCACACTGGTGCAGAGCAATACAGGCAGCCACGGCACACCTTGGTTGTCTTCGGGCAGGGAAGCGTGACTGGCTTGGAGACCAGCGCACAACCAGCCCGCCAGCGCGGCATTAGCACCCGCCTGTCCGAGCAACAGAGTGCAGAGCAGGTAAGTGCCGCTTCCGCCTCGGCCGCGCGCAGCCTCCACCTTGCGCGCCTGGTCCCTCTCTGCAGCCGAGCCGCTGTTGCGCAGTACCCGCAGCTCCATCGGATCGAGTGACAGCACGGCCAAGCGGAGGCCACTGAACAGCGCCGACAGAGCCAGCAGGACTAGGGCGCCCAGAGCCCGCAACCAGCCGGCGGTGGGCAACGGGATCAGCCACGCGGTCGAGACCGCTAGCGGCGTTTCCACTTGCAGCACGAAGCCCCCCGGCGCGCCGTGCAGTTGCCAGGCTCGTCCATCCCAAGCGCAGAGCCCGAACCGACGCCCTTCGGGCCCGGCGCCGGGCTCACCCTTTCGCGGCTCCCGCACTCTCACCTCGGCTAAAGCCGAGCCGGCCGAGCCTCCGGGCAAAAGCGGGCCCAGCACCTCCACGTCCGAGGCCCAGGCGCTGCGTTCGGGGCAGCGCTCCACTTTGGCTGGCTCCTCCACGAAGACGACGCGGCGCTCGAGCTCCTCGCTCGCGCCGCTGCCGTTACTGGCGGCGCTGCCTTCGGCCGGCGGCTGGAAGTAGAGGCGCAACAAGAAGCGGGAACCCTCAGCCGCCCGCAGCGCTCCCCCCTCGAGCCAGACGCGCCCGGGCGCCGTGTCCTCCGGCCGCAGCCCCAGCAGCCACGCCGCTCCGCCAGGGGGCCTTGGCGACAAGGAGAAGAAGAGAAGCAGAACCGCGCCTCGGCTCCGACCCCAGCAGCCGGCGGTTCTGCGCTCCAGCCCGCGGCCCAAAGCTGCTGCCGCCTGCCCCACCATCCTCAGCAGCCAGGCAAAAACACGGGGCTTCGAGGAGCAGGCGCCGGCCGCACGTGACTCTCTCGAGGCGCTGGAGGCGGCCGCTGGACCACGTGTGCGCGGGGGGGAGCCTGCCAGCCCCTGGGCTTTTCTCGGAGGGTCGGGGGCGCCCCGTTTACCCGAACGGTGGACTCCTAGCATCCCGCGAACGTGGCCCCGGATGTTATCGGTGGCAGAGTTGGTCTTCTCTTCAATCTGGAGGCCGCCGCGTTGCCCGTTTCCATTTCCCTGCGAAATCGGTGGGTCTCTGCTAACGGCGTCCTGGTCCGGGCGTCCCTCTGCTCGGCTGTGCTTATTGGGGGTGGCGTGCAGGGATGATGGTGAAGTGCAGTGACAAACGCGCAGTCTTTAATGCGTCCTTGACCTGCTTGTCTGGGCAAGCTGCCAGATTTTCCTCCTCTTTAAATATTGATATATGTAGAGCACATTAGGATTCTGGTGCAGTGAGGGGAATTAATGGCAATTTGCTTCCACCGAGAAAATAAAATTAGGGAGGCGGGAAATCGTAATACAGTGGAATAATACTTAACGTCTCGAATCCTGACGATCCAGAAAGATGCAGCCAGACAAGAGGACTGAATGAAACACTAGCTCTATCAATAGATCTGATGGATGAGTTGTTATTAGCCTAATGTTCACAGTAATTGTCACTAGGATTGTCATTTTTTTTCTCTTCCTGGTTAGTCTCCTTTAATGGCAAGGTAACATAACAATTTCCTTTTTTCTATTTTTACACTTGTATAAATATTTGTACTTTATATTTGTATTAATTTTGAAACAGCTACTTGAAAATAAAAAAAACAGTAATGTATACTATAGAAAACAACAATTAGAATATAATAAATTTATATTATATAAAGTTGGGAGTTTCCCGATACTCCCATGTTACACCTCTGCTCCGTGAGCTGCATTGGTTGCCAGTTGTCTTCCGGGTGAGATTCAAGGTACTAGTCATGGTGTTTAAAGCCCTACATGGCAGGGGTCCGGAGTACCTCAGGGAACACCTGCTGCCGGCGTCAACTTCCCTCCGCCCTGTGCGTTCCCACAGAGAGGGCCTCCTCAGGGTGCCACCGGTCAGAGAATGTAGATTGGTGGCCCCCAGGGGGAGGTCTTTCTCTGTGGGCGCCCCGGAGCTATGGAACCAGTTACCGGTTGAGCTCCGGACGGCGCCCGATCTTCGCTCCTTTCGCCGCGATCTGAAAACATACCTGTTCGAACAAGCTGGCCTGGCCTGAGGGGGGATTGGTGGGGTTTTTACTATCATTTTATTGGGGTTTTATTAATGTATTTATTGTTGGGCATGTATTTAATTACTTTTTAATTTTTGTAGCTTTGTGTTTTATTCTTGCCCTGTACACCGCCCTGAGTCCTTCGGGAGAAGGGCGGTATAGAAATATTAATAAATTAAATTAAATTAAATTAAATATTGACTGAGTTTATTGGACTGCTATCATTCAAGACAATATTGCCTACATGTTCTGCAGTCATGGACCACAAAAGAAACATTAGGAAAATGCAAGAACTGCCAATGAAACACATGCCATCTTGTCTGTAAGAATATGGGAGTTTACCTCGGGGGAGGGCATTTCTGTCTGCATTTATATATGTTTTCTCTTTTTAAAAACTAAATTTTGTACCAGAAAACTTAATCCAGATTAAAGTTTTTATTTACCACTTAATTTTTTTATATACCCCACGCCATAATAGCAACCCTTAAGTACAAGCTTGATGGATCAAAATTTTCTTAAACAAAACTTGTCATTATTAAGAAACATTTCCAGCCCTTTTTAAAGATATTCATTGTTCCATTTCCTATTTGCACTTTTCAGGTTGCATGTGTGATCCATTCAGTATAATATGGGCAAATTGGTAGCCAGTAACTATGCTTGCAAACTGTTTACTTGTCAGTTTGCTGTTCGTATTCACATTATTATTTATGTTATCACTTAACACTTCAGTGAATTAGTTTTCAGCTAGTGATCTGTTCTTGAGAACCAGCTGACTGTCTGCACAGATCAGATGGGGACTGAAGCTATGGGTTGGTTCTGAAGTGTGATTGCAGAGAAACTGGCAGGCCATCTGGTGAATCTCCATGAATGATGGGTAGTCCATGGACCAATGTTTGAGACTTACCAATGAAAACCATAGCCACACTCTTGTTTGAAAGGGGATAGTGTCCTGTATTATAATTTTGGTCATTACCATGAGTGAATCTTAACTTGGTGGCAGCCTCTTCCCAACCTGACATTCTCCTGTTGTTGGGAGCTTTCATCTTCTAGAATTCCAAGCCTACTTGGAAATTCTGGGACTTGTAATCCCAACAAAATTAGAAGATGCCTGGTTGGGGGAAAAAGCCAGCAAAGTAATGGGCATCTGACGGGAGTCAAGATTTAAAAGGACATTCTCATTTTGCAATCTTGTTTTCTTAAACTCTGAAGGGTTTCCTCCCCCCTCCTTTAGCATGTTGAATATTGCCCACCTGAGATTTCTTATTATTTATTATAAACTCATTGTTTTGGCTGTGAGGTCTTGGATCAAATCTGGGTTAGGGATACGTTCCTATTGGTGTCAGCTGAAGAGCATTATGCTTTTCATACCGATCTCTGGTAAGAAAAAAGAGAAAATGAAACATCACATGTGCAGATGTAATAACAGCAACATCTGGATCTGTGAATGAAGCTGGATAGTTGTACATAAAGGACATTGACTTCCTTTATGTGTCCGTGTAAGGAAGGCAGTAGAATCAATAGGTAAATTTTGTAAACAAGGAAAAAACTTACACATTTTAATAGACTCTTCTGGAATATAGATATGTATGTCTATATGGATGTGCAATCTAAGGGATCATATATGTTCCAGAAGAGTAGCCTTTTTTCTTATCAATACTCTCTAGTTACAGTATTAGAAAATAAAACAAATATTACAAATACTGTTGGTGTCCCAATATTTAAGTCTAATGGTAAGCTTTATCCATGTATCTATGCTACCTGAATAATTTGCAGACATAACCTCCTTATCTCACGTACCCTCACTTCTCCATGTTTTTTTAAAAAATTGAAAACGTACATGGGGCTGATTTTTAGACGTTCTAAAACTTCATTTTAAAGTGCACAGTCAAATGATTCAAACCAAAATCTTGTCAATATATTTGAATGTGAAGCTTTTAGAATAGCTTCACAAAAAGCCTTCCTAGATATAGAAATCTTTCTATAGTGCTAGGAATATAATTTACTAATAGCACTTAACCAGCCTTAACCCGTTTCTTGGCCTAGAAAATGAAAGAAATGCCAAATGGTTTTAGAAAGTGTGCAGGCTGTATGTCAAAATCACATTCGTTGCCAATTGCTTTTATTTTAATCTCTATTTTTCTAAACCCACTAGATTCAAGTACGTGAGTTCAGATGACATAGGCAGCTAGCATACAGCACCTGAGGATTTGAAGAATTTGATTGAAAGATACAGTGCAAGAGGAAGAGGTTTTTCTCTTTTAATTCAAACTACAAATTTATTGTTGTTAGTTACCCATCGTGACCCCATGGATAATGTTCCTCCAGGCCTTCCTGTCCTCTACCATCTTCTGGAGTCCATTTAAGCTCACGCCTACTGCTTCAGTGACTCCATCCAGCCACCTCATTCTCTGTCGTCCCCTTCTTCTATTGCCCTCAATTTTTCCCAGCATTAGGCTCTTCTCCAGTGAGTCCTTCCTTCTCATTAAGTTGAGTTTCAACTTCAGGATCTGGCCTTCTAAAGAGCAGTCAGGGTTGATCTCCTCTAGGACTAACCAGTTTGATTGCCTTGCGGTCCAAGGGACTCGCAGGAATCTTCTCCAGCACCATAGTTCAAAGGCCTCGATTCTTAGGCGCTCAGCCTTTCTTATGGTCCAACTTTCACTGCCATACAATTGCAACTGGGAAGACCATACATAGCCTTGAAAATATGCAGTTTTGTTGTCAGGGTGATGTCTCTGCTTTTTAGTGTGCTGTCTAGATTTGCCATGGCTTTCCTCCCCAGGAGCAAGCGTCTTTTAATTTCTTGGCTGCAGTCCCCATCTGCAGTGATCTTGGAGCCCAGGAAAATAAAATCTGTCAAACTACCAATAAAATACAGCAAAAACAGTTTCACTTTTTCAGCTTTAAGCTTTGCAGATATGATTGTTCTGTATATTAGTTCCCTCCCATTCAGATAGTGTTTCAAACCTGCACGTTAAAACATACCATTTTTTCTGAGCTTCCAACTTTTCTGCTCTAATCTATGCACTCAGTTGGTGTAAGTGTACTATATTCTAATTTTATCCTATTTTTAACTGCTTCTCATAATTCTGGAGTTAAGAAAAGGTTTGTGGGTATTAGTGGGAAGTTTTCTTTTTCTCCTCTCAGTTGGATGAACTGGTGGCTGACCTTGGCATAGCTGGTGATTTCTTTGACTAGTAAAATATTTCATCTTTTCTTTCATCTTCTTTAACCTCACTGAGGAGTCTTTATAGATTATAAGAGAGTAGATTTCTCTTTGGCACTTTTTCCTGAAAACATACTGTCAAATCTTAGTGGAAATCAGACTTACTCACAAACTAGCAAAGGTGAGTGTTGTTTAACGTATTTTAAAATATTCTTTCTCTACTACCTTAAGTTCATTTTAGCTGTCTATTATCACCTTTTTTCCAAGCTTGTTCTTCCTAAAGTCTCCGTGGCTATTTTTTAAAATATATATTCTGTTTTAATCTCTTTATATTTTCCATCTCTCCTTCTTCTATGAAAAATATTTGTTATCTCAATCTTAAATGCCACCACTCTTAATGCCATGATAGCAAACTTAGTGCAGACTATTTTGTTTGAGTGTCTGCATAAAATATATGATGCTGTGTCTGAAACCAGACTTGTTAATAAGGCTACCCTGCCACATTTCCATCAATATGTGGACTTTGCAACCAAAGGGGACAATACACTGGATCTTGCTTGGATTTTCTTCAGCACAGGTTCTCCTCAGGGCTGCATCCTAAGTCCACTGCTGTTCACCCAGTTGACCCATGACTGTTGTGCTAGGTTTGCTACCAACCATATTGTGAAGTTCGCAGATGATATAACAGTAGTGGGCCTTATTCATGATGACAAGGTGGAAGCTTACCGCAAAGAGGTTGAGAGGTTGGTGAACTGGTGTAAGGAAAACAGCCTAGTTTTAAATACCGGAAAAACCAAAGAGATCATTGTCGATTTCAGAAAAGGCAGGCACAGCCACACATCTCTGTGCATTAATGATTCACCTGTGGAGATGGTTACCAGCATCAAATTCCTGGGTGTGCAGCTAACGAGTAGGCTGACTTGGTCACTCAACAGCGAGACACTGGTGAAGCGGGCACAGCAGCGCCTGGAACCATCACTGCTTCAGACAGGAAGGCGGTGCAGAGAGTGGTGAGGATGGTCGAAAAGATCATTGGCAGTTCCCTCCCCTACATCCAGGACATAGCACAGAAGCGTTGCTTGAGCAGGGTCCATAAGATTATCTGGGACACTACACATCCTCTTCATGACCTGTTTTCCTTGTTACCTTCTGGGAGGAGGGGGCTTCGTAGTATCCGTAACAGAACATCCAGATTCAGCCATAGTTTCATTCCATACAGCATTAACCTTGTGAACTCTCAAGCTTCCTCCTCCCATTATATATTCAAGATGGACAGTATTTAATATTTATTTGTTATGTAATGTAGGGGTGTGGGTATATACATATGTTGTATATAATATGGTTAGGTGCATGTCATGTATGTGTTTCACTTTGAGAGCGGGCAACTAAATTTCATTTTTGACGTGTACCATTGTGCCCACAGTAAAAAAAATGACAATAAAGGTTATCTTATCAACTATACTATGTATGATTTTGGTGACCATGCTATAACTCTCATCACTATCTGCAAACCTTTTTAGGTACAATAATCCTAGCTGTCATGGTCAACAATGTATTATCTATTGGCTTGGAATAAGGACAGCTGTCATTCAATACATCTGGAGGATACTCCATTGGGAATTATTGATGCTAGAAAACAGGATGAATATAGGATATTAATATGCCATACATCATATTTCAAAATTTGAAGCAGAGACTATGTGCATCTGTAAAAGAGATGTGCAATAATGAATCTTAATTAAACACACTTTTGTCATAAGAAACATTTTCAAAATATTTGAGTAGCTAAACTGTAACATAGTTGTCATTTCAGAGCAAAACTATAACTTGAGCACCAACAAAGAAGAACAAATAGGAGTTTTGTGGGGGAATTTGGCAAGAAAAGTCAAAGGGAGGCAGCTAAAAAAAAAGTCCTCGTGTGTCATTTTCTGTGGGAAGCCAACAATATAGGATACCAATAGTTTTTTTCCATGGGTTTTAGAAAAATGAAAGCTTTCACAAAATTGAATGGAGGATGTTCCTCTTCTGTTCATCAGAGGTCATGGAGATAGAGAAAAATGCTCTCATGAACTATCAAGGACATGTTATTATTGCCTTTTTTTGTTCTTGATGACAAGAATTACACATGTTGCAAGTGGAGGAAGAACATGTTGCAATTCCTGGAAGAAAAGGTGAAGGAGATCAAGCAAATCTGTCAGCCTGACTTTTATGAAAGTACAATCACACACAATTCTAAAAAGAGGGAAAAATAGGTGTAGAAAAGCAACGTGAGTATTCAGTGAGTATTCAACTGAGCTAAGAGTTCAAAAGGACATTAACAGGAAATGGAAGATGGATATAATTACCAAGGATGCATACCAGCAAGTAGTAACTAATACCTGCATAATGTCAAAAAGGTTAAAATACAGAAGGAAGATAGGCTTGCAAGGGAAGCTAAATGCAAAAAAGAAAGCTTTGTGGGATATGTTAGCTGGGGAGGGGGAAGGAGGGGAGGGGGCTGCTGTTTGAGATGATTTTAGAATGATAACAAATGATAGAGTGGGGCAGAGATTGTCTACTCCTTTGGTCTTCTTCCCAAAGGGGAACTGCATTTACATGAAGCTAAGCAGGATGTCTGATACAAGGAGAGAATGGTGGTTCAAGATAACGAAAGATAATTAGGAACAACTGGCTACTTTCAGTCTGCAGTATCAATCAATTACTGTACATGTGAGACTTTTGAATGTATGTCATCTCACAGCTCCATTCTATGATCTTTGAGAAATCATGAAGGATGGATATAATGCCAGAAGATTGGAGAAGGGAGAATTTTGTCCTATATTGAAAAAATGAGAGAAGTGAACAAGGAACCTGGTAATTATGGATTGGCTAGATTAATGTTAATAACAGCAAAAATCTAGAGTAGATTATAAGGCAGTGAGTTTGTGGGTATTTAGATTGCAATGTATTGTTTGCAAGAGGTTAGTAAAGGTTAATCTAAAACAATTCATAGCTAACCACTTTGCAAACCATGTTTTTGGCCACTTTTATAACCAAATGGAATGAGATGAAGATAATACATCTTAAATTTAGCAAAACAGATGACAAAGTCTTTATGTATTTCTAGCACAGAAGGTAGCAAAATGTGAACTAAACTATGCCGATACCAGATTGATAGAGAAATGGTGGAAAGGTTATAATAAATATATGTTAGTGGCTCTGTATCAAGATGGGAGGAGATGTCAAATGGCAGGCTACAGGCCTCCATTCTAGTCCTTTTACTGGAACTGTAATAATGGAAAAATGGAAAATATTTCATGTATAACTTGGATGATGAATTAGACAATGTGTTTATCAAATTGGTGGATGAAGCAAAGATTGTGGTGACATTGCAACATACAGAGGAGAATATCAAAGTGTCCAGAAGAGAATAATCAATGTGAAGTCTGGAAGAAAAAAGATCATGAGAAATGCCTGGAGATATTGAGTATGCTTAGTTTTGATAAGAAAAGAGTACAAAGAGAATTGTCTTTAAGTATCAGAAGATATTTCATGTAGAAGATGGGGCAGACTTTTTCATTGTGATTCCAAAAAGTAACACAAGAAACCGTGGATTTAAATTTCAAGGAAGTTGATTTCAATTGGACAGTTGGAAGAACAATAAAGACTGTTCAAGAATGAACAAATTAATTTTTTTCAATAGAAGCTGGGAGATGTTATATTGAAGATATTTTAATACGGGTTCCTAGACTGGTAGGAGGATAAAGTACACACTCCACCATTCAGTAATTCTATGATTTCAAACCAGTAATCCTGCTGCAAAGCTAGTCTACTTGTCCTGTAATATAGAACCAGTTTGGAGCTGTTTTATGATTAACCCTAAGTCTGGATCCCACAGGGGGAAAAAGCTCAACACCTAGTTTTAATAATTTGAAAAAGAGAAAAAGTACTTACATGTTCCTTTCTATCCAATCTATAACTCTGCTTCTAAGTGTCTAGTATGTAGCAGCATCAAGTCAATTTTGGTTGATCTAAAAAAGCTATTTAAGCTTAGACATGATTAGTACTATTGACAGGAGGCCCTAGGAAATCCTAGGACCGTGAACCAGACTAGTATTTTAAGAAGAAAATAGAAAGTATACTATTTCCACATTGCTGCCAAGTGTATGTTGATAAGTTACTGCCAAGGTGCTGGATGAACCCTGAGCCATAGAAGCGTATGGACTGACTTTGAGACAATCATTTTCAGTTCAAATTACTTCAGAGAATAGTTGCTGTGGGGAAGAATTGGAACACCATATTGAGCTCCTGAAGGAAAGGTAGGATATACAGTAAATCTTAACAACTAAGCCTATCTATGAAACTATCAGGAGTTGAACTTGATTCAAGTGCAGACAAACACTACATAGTATGTGAAAGTGTCTGGCATGGATCAATTTCTAGTTTAAATGAAATTCCACATTAACACTACAATTCTATTCATAAGGAAAATATTTTTCTAAGACGAATAAGAGAGTGGAATTAATCAGGAGCAATTTTGTAAGTATAACAACTTCTATTTGAACTCTTTTATTCCTGCCAACTAAATGGAATGTTGGATAGAAATTGGTGAATGGACTGGGAAGTCTGTCTGTTTATCCATCACAAAATAACTCTCTGAAAACTGAACCCAACAGGATCATATGCAGTATGGTGGAAGAGGCCCATAAAATAAAAAAAATGAGTCTGAAAAAAGGCCAGGTCTGGCTAGGTGGTACAGAAAAAAAATAATCCTGAAAAATGTGCCTAATGTGTCCTTATGGGAGCAACAGATGGCCAATGACTTAGAATGCAGTTGCCTGGCCTGGCCTTAAGCCCCTGTTTCTCCTGTTCACATGAGCCAAAGAGGAAGTATTATTAAGAAGTTGGAAAAATATCCAGAAGCAATACTCTCTATGCATTCCCTTATTATTTCCAAAAAACCCCCAATAGAAATTATATAAAAGAGGGTCAGAACTCTTTTAATTATCAGTCCTATATCTTTCTGAAAACTGAACAGAGAAAGGTTCTTGAGCTTTTTGTCAGATGTTGACAACTGCTCCATTTTACGCCCTTCCATCTCCTTCCTTCTGGTAACATAATCTAGAGGGAAACTATTAATGGGTGAAAAAAATCCAGAACCCATGCTCTGCAAACTTCCTCTACCTTGTTCTTTGAAAGACAAATTAGTCCAACAGCACTGGACCAAGCCAAAGCCAGAATCACTTTTTAGATGTTCCTTGAGAGACCCATCAGAATATTTTACTCCAGATCCATCCCAACACTTAGTACATTGTTACAAATGGTTAAAAATCATTTCAGGAAGTATAAATCTTTGAGGAAAGATTACTTTTCTTGCTCTCTTGGACAGACAGATATATTTGAGACATGACAAAGGAGGTTACGTGACATGGATAAGTTACTTGTTGAAGCTAGAGAACTTTACAGTGATGTCCATTTCAGAATTAGCATGTTTTTTTAAAATGCAAAATAAATGACAGCTCATAGAAGACATACCCTGAAATACCGTGAACTACAATGTGTTAAAGGAAAGTATATTACAATAGATAGAATCAAGATCAAGTGAAGTACTAATACCACTTTACAATGCTTTGGTAAGGCCACACCTGGAATACTGCATCCAGTTTTGGTCACCACGATGTAAAAAAGATGTCGAGACTCTAGAAAGGGTACAGAGAAGAGCAACAAAGATGATTAGGGGGCTGGAGGCTAAAACATATAGGGAACGGTTGCTGGAATTGGGTATGGGTAGTTTAATGAAGAGAAGGACTAGGGGTGACATGATAGCAGTGTTCCAATATCTCAGGGGTTACCACAAAGAAGAGGGAGTCAAGCTATTCTCCAAAGCACCTGAAAGCAGGACATGAAGCAACGGATGGAAACTAATCAAGGAGAGAAGCAACCTAGAACTAAGGAGAAACTTCCTGACAGTTAGAACAATTAACCAGTGGAACAACCTGCCTCCAGAAGCGGTGAATGCTCCAACACTGGAAGTTTTTAAGAAGAGACTGGACAGCCATTTGTCTGAAATGGTATAAGGTTTCCTGCCTGAGCAGGGGGTTGGACTAGATGACCTCCAAGGTCCCTTCCAACTTTTATTATTATTATTATTATTATTATTATTATTATTATTATTATTATTATTATTATTTATTTTTTATTTTAATTCCATTTATATCCCGCCCTTCTCCGAAGACTCAGGGCGGCTTACAAGCTTAGCAGTAGCCTTCATTCTATGTATATGCCTGCTTATTAGGGCTTTCACACACACCCCAAGCGGCATTATTACAAAGTCAGCTTAATTGCCCCCAACAATCTGGGTCCTCATTTTACCTACCTCGGGAAGATGGAAGGCTGAGTCAACCTTGAGCCTGGTGGGATGCGAACCTGCACTAATTGCAGGCAGCTGGTTTTACTTAAGGAGGCATTAGCCCACTGCTCCACCAAGGCTCTGTATTTTTTATTATTATTATTATTATTATTATTATTATTATTATTATTATTATTATTATTATTATTATTATTGTAGTCTGTTCAGTCTACTTGCACTGTATCCTATCACGACATCTCTAAGAAGTAAAACTAATGAAAGAAATTTGCATCCCCAGTACACTCTCAGCCTCAGTGACTTTAAAATATGTGGACTTCATCTCCCAGAATTCCCTACTCAGTACGCTCATCTCATCTCATCCCATTCAACATCCAAAATAGGATTAAAAGATACTTGAAAGAACAAATCAAAAGATTGTAGTCTGCTTTTTGTTTAGAAGTGAATGACACAGGGCTTGCCTTTGCTTATTGCCGAAGCAGCATTTAAAGGTACCTGCTGCAACATCTTAACACAACATTCTATTTAGAAGAAAAAGATTTGGTTGAGGCAGAGTTCCTTCCTTGGGCTTTCCCTAACCCTTTCCTTTGCACTCACTATAGTTGAAAATAACTTTAAGAGCCATACGGTGGCTCCCTTTCTCCATCTTTCTGAAAACAGAAACGCTGCAGGCCTGGTAATATTCAAAGCGTGTAGGATGGACTGTGAAACTCTTTAGAGAGCTTGCTTGACTCACAGCTGTTACGATGCTTGCATGTTGAAGGGAATAATTTTCCATTGGTTGATCTGAAATTTTTAAAGTAGTATGTATGAAAATGAAAGGCTTCAGAACACCCAAAGTTGCGATTAATCCTTTGTCTGATCTTCTATCGTGATAATCTGAAAATAATTACAGTGTAGAAGTGGAAAAATTGTTTATCATGGAAATGGAATAAACAAACCATATAGCACTTCTCTTGATTTCAGTGTTGATCTTTATTAGACATTGAAGCTGCATGGGCGCTGTTACAGTGTTTGTTCACATAATTACAATACTTACAATAAGATCTCGAGATAGGAAATATTGCTAGCATCTAAAAGATTCCATGCGGGGGGCAAGCAGATGAAATTTGTATTTATAAAACCTTTTCTTCTCCTTTTTTAGACCTTCATGTTCTGTCTATCAGAGCCCAAGTACTTTTTAAGCACAGCCCCATGGCTGTTTTTGCTAAATGTTTAAACATATTTTAGTTTACAGTCTTGGAAATAAGGAAAAATTACCCCATAGCACATACCTATCAGGAACTTATTTTTAATCCTAAATTAACCCTTCAGTCCATCTAGGTTTTCCTAAACGCTTTTTTTTTTGTAAAGGGTGTGTGAATATTAAGCTTCTTACTTGTTGATCCATTAGTTGTGACAAAAATTTACTGACTTGCTTGTTGCCCAAAACTGATCTCGGTGGTCCATATTCAGCTCAGCTCCAGAAATGGCATTCATTGATCCAAAAAACAGACCCTGTACTTGTGGGAAAATGCTTAGATGTTGGTGAAGACATCCTTTACTTGTTACAATTAAATAATTATACAATTATACAATCTTCTTGGTTACTGCAAATTAGAAGATGGCATATCCTCAACTGCCAACTGCTTACTTAAGTTTGTCAGTATAATGACACTGAAAGAAGAGAGAGAAAAATATACTTGCCAATATTGCCCCAAAATGTCTATTACCTGGCTAAAGTTCTATATTCTCCTGCCCTGTGGATATATAAGTACATATGCATATACCTTGAAGATATAACAGTATACATATCAAATGCAAGACTTCTGGAACAAGCTCGGGTTTAATTGATGGTTGAATGTAACTTTTGTAACTTTGTAACTTTTCCAGAAAACAATTTCTTTCCCCCCCCATTTTATTCTTACTTTGCACATCTGTATTCTGTTCATTCTGTTTTCTAGAATGGCTAAATTGTAAACCTACTAAACATAACTACTTTATTTTAATCTGCTTTATTATTTTAACACTGTTTTGGTGGACATAGGAAAAATATCTGTAAAATTTGCCCAGTTCTGGGAATACAGCCCAGGAACCAAACTCTAAGCCTTTTTCATAGATAGAATGCCCAGGCATCATGGAGACTCTCCTTCAGGCACAAACAACAGGACAGATTTGCAACACCAGCAGCAAAAGCAGTGCTCCTGATAGGAAATAAGAAACTTCTGAGTTCCCCATGCCTTGTTTAAGTCCTAGGAAAATGGCCTTCTGGTTTTGACAAGTCACATGTGAAATATCTTCTGCTGAGCCAAAGCATTATGTTATCTGTTCCTTTTATTTTCTTTGCTGAAGAGGCCATATAATAAACATTCCTTCTTGCTGTATTGTAGTGTAGGAAACTTGCCTTATAAATTGTAATAGAGTTGGTGTTTGGGTCCTTTGGAAGAAAATTAGATTAGACTTCTCTTCTGAAAGGTACAAAAATATCCCCCTTTCTAGGTTATGTACTCTTTTTAGAAAACAAATCTGTAAGCAACCTATATATACCGTATATCTGAAATACCCACAGACCAGCGTGAGATACAGTAGTTCAGGGGTGTCAAACTCAATTTCATTGAGGGCCACATCAGCATTGCGGTTGCCCTCAAGGGGCCGGGTGGGTGTGGCCAGGGTGGGCGTGGCCTACTGGGTGGGTGTGGCTAAAGTGTGTATGGCCTACTGGGTGGGCGTGGCCAGCTCTACATCGTTCGCATCAAGGGTGCCTATGGGGGCCTGGGCTGGAGTGGGACAGATCTGAGGGTCTCTGGCAGAAGGAGGGTCTCTGGGCCAGGGCCAAGGCAGTGGGGGCCGTTCCCTCACTGTTTCCAGGAAGGCTTCGCGGGCCACATGAAACCACTCTGCGGGCCTGATCCGGCCCCCGGGCCTTGTGTTTGACATGTCTGCAGTAGTTGAAAGTCACTGGATGAATCAACTTTTCCCTGCACAAGTTCCAAGGCAGACTCAAAACTGCTAAGCTTGTAAGCCGCCCTGAGTCTTCGGAGAAGGGCGGGATATAAATGGAATTAAAATAAATAAATAAATAAAATAAAACACTATTGGAAACTGGTTTAGAGGAAGCTTCAAATTAAGCAGCAAGTTCTCCCTGAGTACTAACTAAACTGTGAAATTTATTTCCACTACCACAGTTGAATGTGCAAGCCTTTGCATTTGTTACAAAATACATTCATGTTTTTCTTCTTCCCGATTTTTAAAAATTCTCAGGCTTATTTGAGACCCACACTAATGTATGGACACACAAACAGACACACACACACACACACACACACACACACTAAAGAGAGAATAAATTTGGAATTAGTAATACCTGAACTGCAAATGACCCCAGAAATTTATCAATAGATTTTGCTCTATGGTTTGCCTGCCCTGCTAGGGTAGTTATTTGCAAACTGAACAAAACAAGAGTTTCTCAGGAAAAGCTGCTTGGTCTGTCTGCATTCCAAATGCCTTTTTTTTTGGGGGGGGGGAATGTAAGGATTGCAATACATTTTCTCTGGAAGGCCTTTAGGCAGTGTTTGTAGTAGTTGGGCAAATCTGGGACAACAGCCAAGGGCAGTCTTCCCTTCTCACAAGGACCTAACAAACTAGTTGAAGGAACACAGCCCTCAGATCAGAATACTTTGCCTACACTGATCTAGTGCTACATATAAATATGTAATCAGTGACAGATGGTAATACAAACTGCAGAGAGCTATGGTATAATTTAACATTTTGCGCATTCCAGAAAGGACAAAAGCTAAACAACAAATCAGATCACTTTTTCTCTCTGCTTAAAGCATAGAATATAAATCTTTCCAAGCAGGTTGTTCTTGTCGCACAAAATCAACAGCTAAGGAAGATCATCTAGAGAACATCATGTATAACTCATTATATTTACATCTGCATTTTTTTGTGCCGGGAGGAACTGTGACTGTAAAACATCCATCTCCAGAGGAGAGATGCAGAAAAAAGGACTCATCCACACATCCTTCTAATCTTAAAATGAATATGCTGCACTCACCATTTTTACATGGTTTGTCTGTATGACATTGCCCTTAGCTCAGCTCAGCTCCAGCCTTCGTCTCCTTCTTATTCCATAGTCATCTTTAGCTGTTCTAGTTTTAAAGTAGCATACTCTCTTTTTATTGAACCCCTTTTTTTACCATTGGTATGATCTAGCACACCTCATTGCCAGTGGGCTTGATGATATGGTAAAGGATGGGGATCTGTCCAATTCCTATTGACTACTTTAGGCTGCTGCTGAATTCTGGGAATTGAAACCTATACATCTTAAAGTTGCCAGGTTTGAAAAACATCGATGTATACCATTTTATTCACTGATGGGCTACTTCTAGGTGCTGCTACACAGCCACTTACTATGGTACCAATCTTGGAGCCGGATTTCTCAACTTTGACGATTTTAGGATGTGTGGACTTCAACTTAATAGGCTGTCAGATTGAGGAACACTGGAACAGAGATTTGGCTATGAGGAAAAGCCCATTGGCAATGAAGCATACACTTCAGCTTATGTTATGCTGAGAGTTCATGATTTTATGATATTTGTTGTGGCATCCTGGGGAAATCCATCTCTCCAGAACAAAATCCAATAGTGAGTCTTCCATATGCACAGATGACCCTTGATTTACAACCCTAATGGAGCCTGGAATTACAATTGTAAAATGTTGTGCTATTAAGCAGGTCAGCCCTTAACAGGAGCTGACTTTATGAGATTTTTTCTTTGTGGTGGTTGTTAAGCAAATTCATTATACCCAGTGGGCATCATTTTTTTGCTGGAAACTTGAAGTAAAAGCCAGAAACTGGCAAAATCATTGAAAATTGTGGTCACATAACTGTAGAACAATGCAAATGGCAATAAATGTGATTGCCAAGTGCCCAAAATGCAGTCATGTAACTTCAGTGTGTGTGTGTGTGGTCATTGTAACTTCAGAATTGGATTGTAAGTATCTTTGGGGAGACTGTAGTAACTTCAAATGGTAGCTAAGTGAGCAGTCATAAGTTGAGGACTATCTGTATCTATCTTCCATGTAAATAGCAATTGCTGTTCTTGCCATCTCTTGCTTCAGAAACCTTGTGCATTAGTAGAATTAAGCTGAAAAAAATGAATGAGTACTTTAAACAAAGAGTGACTTTAATTTTCTTGCCATAAGTAAGCAAAGGCAACATTCTGCGAATGCTGGTGTAAAACACAAATAGGAGGAAACTATTGTACCATTGAAGGGATGCAGTGGCTCAGTGGGTTAGGATGCTGAGCTTGTCGATCAGAAGGTCGGCAGTTTGGCGGGTCGAATCCCGAGTGCCGCATAACAGAATGAGCGCCTGTTACTCGTCCCAGCTTCTGCCAATCTAGCAGTTCGAAAGCACGTAAAAATGCAAGTAGAAAAATAGGGACCACTACGGTGGGAAGGTAACAGCGTTCCGTGCACCTTTGGCGTCTAGTCATGCCGGCCACATGACCATGGAGACATCCTCGGACAAGCGCTGGCTCTTCGGCTTTGAAACGGAGATGAGCACCGGCCCCTAGAGTTGGAAACGACTAGCATGCATGTGCGGGAGAACCTTTACCTTTACCTTATTGAACCATTGACTTGCAGGTGAAATTCAATTCAATTTGTGTTATGCTAGAAAGAGGTCTAGGAGAAGAGAGACAAGGAGAATTCTAAAGATGATGTACAAAACTTTAAAGCTAGACCCCCTCAGTGCCACTTTTGGCATTTTTCCTATTGGCAAATGATATAAAGAAAGGGAAGACAGCAAAAGCCAAGAATAAATTGTTGCTTTGTTTGTTATGTTAGTGAGTCAGAATTGAGACAATAGGAGCATGATAGGCATCAGCAAATTTCATTCCAGTATGGTATTTGCTGGCCCAAGAAAAAAGGACTGTTTAATTTTCACAATTGATGTTCTTTATTTTTTTTCAACTAAAAAGACTTTTTGTTTTATCAGGAATATCCTAAATCAATTAGTATATATGTATGTATGTATGTGTGCGTGCACACACACACACATACGTACCCACATTCATACTTTGCCCCCCAAAATGGGGCATTATTGATCAAAAAGATTATATATAACAGAACATTCTGCCATACACAATGCTCTTCAACATGTGCAGCAAAGATAGGTGAAGAAGTGTAAACTTCATTATGTGTTTTGCTGAACAAAGCTGTATATTATGTAACGTGTAAGATTTATGGAGTGCAATCTTTCTTTTCTTTATCTTTATCTAAATTGTTGTCCTCAAATTCCTTTATTTCAGTTTTTATTAATGATATTAATAATCATATAGTAGCCTCATAACTTTACTCTTCATTACCTCTGACATGAGATGCAAATCAGAGTTATCTCAAGGATATTTCAAGCTGATGCAAACTCCTCTTCTCCTCTCTGAATTTTGGTCAACATCTACTACCATGTTTCCCTGAAAATAAGACCCAGTCTTATATTTTTGCCTCCAAAAGAGGCACCAGGTCTTATTTTCAGGGGATGTCTTACCCATTTACCTTGGGACCACCGCAGCCTGGCCTTCCATGCCCCGACACCTGTCGTGCCACTGCCTGTGTTTTTTTGCGACCACTTGCGGCCATACGCATTTTGCGCCAGCATCGCCGCTCATGGCAGGAATACTCAGGAAGTGGCGCAACAGGTGTCGGGGCGTGGGAAGTCTGGCTGCAGCAGTCCTAAGCTCCACTCTCCACCCTCACCCTAGCTTGATTTTTACGCATGCGCCTCGCCTCAAAACTAGGGCTTATTTTGGGGGTAGGGCTTATATTAGGTTATTTTTGGAATAGGTCTTATTTTCGGGGAAACACAGTACAGCCAACCTAGCCTGCCATTCACTCCTTAAAGAACTCGACTGGACACAGTGGTGCAAAATTTGCTTGATATATAATATTGCTTCAGCCTGAAAAAAAGATAATAGTGAAACAGTATAACAGAAACACAAGGTAAATCCAACTCCATCTCACCTATTTGCCTCAGAATAAGACACAGATGAATCTGTGGGTCAGCAAGTGGTGACTAGATAGAAAATTAAAAGAAAGGAGAGATGGGCATAGGCAGTAATTTAACTCTATTTGTGATTACTACTATTTTGCTTTATTCAACTTCTTAGAATGTCTTATGGCAGTCTATTTTCGTAGAACGAGGTCTAGGAAAAGGAGCAAAGTTCCTAGACATATTTTATAAGTCCTGTAGATAGACTGATCTTGTTCTTGCTGCAATTGCACGACTGGCAGTTTTTTAAAAGGACAGTTCTAATTGTCAGGACAATTCAAAAACTCCAGAATAGTATTTCAGGGGCAGTCACCCTGATAGTGAAGGTATATTGCCCACAAGATGACACTGTTTAAAAGAAGGAATCTGAAGTATGCTCACTCCATTAGTTCTTATTAGGTTACAGAAACAATGGAAGAAAAATGGCCCCTTAGACAGACAGATGCTTTATAGGTCACAACTAGCACTTTGAACAGCTCACACAGTAGCGATATCGAGGTGGTGCATACATAACTGCTCACATTCTCACAACTCTGAAAGTGAGAATAATAGCACCCTCTTACAGAAATTAACAACTATTGTGTCATAGTTGTGCCCCAAACTATTTAGCCTCAGAATGAATCCATGCAGTCAAGCTGAATATTGTTATACAGAAATGAGGAGAAATGAACGTTGTGATAACTATTGCCTATTTGTGCCTGGATAACCACTGGTAATGCTATGAAAAACAAGGTAGGGAAAAAATCATTCTGTCTTCTGCAAACAGGCAGTCGAGATGCATTTTTTCAGGTCATTTAGTAATGTCCCAAAGGTGATTTTTCAGGAGGCAACTGGACTTTCTTGCTTTTCTTTGAAGTTGTTTCGCTTCTCACCCAAGAAGCTTCTTCAGCATGGACTGGATGATGGGGAACGGAAGGATTTATATTGCAGACAGCTGGTCATTTTACATTCTTTTAGAGAATCGTTGAGGCCATTTGGAGGTTTACTTGTGTCTTCAGGGTCACCTGAGTAGTGCAAATGGGCGTGGAGCCTTCTTGGCTGCAGGATGTTTTCTGCCCTGTGTCCCTTCACTATTGAAGACAGGTGCAGGTTATTGGGGATGAGTCTGTGTTGTCTGCATCTCAAACTGAAGTGCAAATGGTTCATGTAGTCTGCCGTGTTTTCTGGAAATCCACTGATACTCTTGCACCATTCTAAGGGTGCTCATCCCAAAGTGAATATCTTTTCAAATGGTGCGGGGGGTATGAACAGATTTCCAGAAAACACAGCAGACTACAGGAACCATTTGCAATTCAGTTTGAGATGCAGACAACACAGACTCATCCCCAACAGCCTGCACCTGTCTTCAAACAGTGAAGGGAAGAAAACAGGGCAGAAAACATCCTGCAGCCAAGAATGCAAATGACCAGCTGCCTGTAAGGAATATAAAGCCTTCCATTCCCCACCATCCAGTCCGAACTGAGGAAGCCTCTTGGATGAGGAGCAAAATGTATTCAAAGAAAAACAAGAAAGGCCACTTGCCTCCTGAAAAAGCACCTTTGGGACAAACATGACCTGGATGACTGAGAATCTCCATAGTCATTTAGTAATGTTACTTGTCAAAGCAATGGCTCTTTCCTCTGAATTCCCCTTCCTTTAAAACATACTTTCTTTCAGAGAAAGAAGGTATGGTAACTGTGACCTTGCTTGCCAGGCATCTCCTAAATGATCTGTACTGAATATGTTTTTCTTAACAAAGAAATTACAGGCACAGATTTGGTAAAAAAAAAATGCTTACACTCCCTCTGTAGCAAAGGCCATCTGGATGTGATTACAGCAGTGATTTCAGCACCTGGCTAATACAGCTATCGGGCTGTAGAAATAGTTTAGATAACTTCAGTGTTCCAGTCTCTGAAGTAGTCAAGACGGCGAGGGCATTTTGCTTTCCGCCTAATTCTTTTTACTGGAAACATCACCAGCCTGGGCTGCCAAGAGAAGTGATATCCGTGCACTGACAGCATGGTTGGTTTGGGCCAAAATCCAGCTTCCTGCTCAGCAAAAAATTCTGCAGATTTTATTGGACTGATCTAGTTCTGTTTTTAATATTGCAATACAAGATGTTTCATGTAAGATCATGCCAATGCTTAGGTAATAATACCTGGATTTCTGACTTGTTTGGCTTTTCAAGTGGTGGGCAAAGTGAGATAGCAACACCCCATGAAGAAGCTTTGAAGAATGTTAACATCCTCAAATTAAACCAAACATCAGTCCACAAATGAAAACTATAATACAGCTCTAGTGCACTTATGGAATGTGCACTGGCAAAAATAACACTCACACAGCTGTGCATTTCAGCTGGGAAGCAAATACAGCTGTGTCCAATTGGACTTATGCCCAATTCAAATACAGCCCTCCACAAGCTGACTTTGGGGTGAGTGCCACGGCACCAGGTAAAGCTGAATTCCCAGCCTGTGTGTGACACTGATTAATGCCCCAAAGGAGCTCAAGCCTCAGCAGTGTGCATTGATCTCAGTTTTAAATGCATGTATGATTGCAGTCAGTAAAGCATTAGCAGCAGAGAGGTTTAGGGGAGAGAACATCTGGATACTCCTCTGGGCAGATGAGATGGAAGGAGGGGGTTGCAATATGCTCACTTGCTCTCACAAATGCACTTGGCTCACAGACTTCCTCTTTCTGAATGTCTGTGAGTGAGACTAGGAGAGAGAAGAAGAAAGAGAGGGAGAGGGAGAAGAAGAGAGAGGGAGGGAGGGACAGGGACAAGAGGGGACAGGGAGAAGGGAAGGGAAGGGAAAGGAAAGGAAGGGAAAGGAGAGGAAAGGAAAGGAAAGAAGGAAAGGAAAGGAAAGGAAAGGAAAGGAAAGGAAAGGAAAGGAAAGGAAAGGAAAGGAAAGGAAAGGAAAGGAAAGGAAAGGAAAGGAAAGGAAAGGAAAGGAAAGGAAAGGAAAGGAAAGAAAGGAAAGGCAGGGCAGGGCAGGGCAGGGCAGGGCAGCCTGGAGGAAAAAGCAAGTGGATGCCATTGCCCAAGTACCAATTCTGTTTACTTGGGATGGGGGACACAATTGCTCTTGCTTATTTGTCACCCATCCTTTCATTCAACCTGGGCACAAAAAATACACAAAGGACATCACTTCTTTCTCTGTCTGTTCAGCCACTGGCAACTTTCTCAGGTTAGCAGATTGAGGGGAGAAACAATCATTCCTAAACATTGGCAGGCAGAGAGACACTGTTCACCGTTCCTTGGGTTGGAGCATCACGTTGCCATCATAAAATTGGCTACTGCATCACCTGGTCCCTATTCTGCCTCTGTTGTTCCTATTTCAACTCCTTGCCAAATCAGTTTTGTCCAGATCTGTACATATGCCAGTCAGTGCAGGGACACAGATTGACTTTCTCATTTGCCTTTGCCATCCTCCTGTTCAGCTTCTTACCAACCAGCTGGGAAACATCCACTAATCCGGACACTGAAGCAGAGACAGATGGGTCAGATGTCATTGTGCCACTCCATAAGTGTCTGCCTTCCTCTCATGTCCCATTTGGGCCTTTCATGAGCTAGGAGAAGATGGTTTTGGTCACGTACGTATATTTACAGGAAAATTAACTGGAAAATAAGTTCCAGGACAAAGAGTTATAGTTAAAAACTGTGCATGCAGGGAGACACATGAGTTCAAAAATCAGGAGAGGAGGGAGACAGAAGTTGTCACCACTATGCAGCCTGCTGTAAAGGAGCAGATAACTGAAACTGACTAACTACTGAGCAGCCATAGGTTGGAGGATGGGACTAACTGGAATTGCCAAGAATATGCGAGCTGGGAAATAATCAGTAAAAGTCTAGTTTGATTTACAGTTCTGTATTCATATTGCTGCAATGAGGAAAATGGCCTGACGTGTGTAAATATGCAGTTGCATAACTATGACCCCACTTCTTCCCTGGATATAATATGGTAGCACTCGGCTCTTTTCCATTTTGCCTGGTTGGAAACTCTTTAAGAGTTTTAATTTCAAAATTAGGAAGTATGGGAGTATGTAATGGTATGAAAGGCACTTAGGAAATGACGGTGGCAAAGTTTTGGGAAAGGCCAAAAAAATATGGTGTGCCAGGATCTCCCAAAACATATCTGGTCACACCCATAATTTGATAATGGGTAGTAAGTCATTTACAGTTTACATACTTTTGTCCGAAGTCAGCCCCGCAGAGAAGGAAATATTAAAAGGGCAGAAAAATATATTTCCTCAAAGGGTCTTAAAGAGGCAGAAAGGCATGCCCAGTTTTTCTTGATAGCCCCAGGTCTCCCTTCCCCAAGCAGAAACCAGCTCTGTAGAAATACAGGAAAGTTGAAGCTAGAAGATTAAGAAGACAAAGACATCTAAAATCTACATACCCCACCCAAAGTCTAAGACAGAACATAATAGGATTAACTCACAGATGCCAAAGGGACACAGGTCAAAATACATGACACAGGAAATACAAAGCCTCAAAACAGGAACAGGAAACAACTCCAAACAATAGGCTCCAGACGGTATAAAAACCTACCCCCTACATGTGCTCAGCCCCTTTTTCCTCTTTTCTGCTAGAGCCATCTTTCTGTCTGGCTCTCCTATTCAATAAACTGCAACCTTCTTTCTAAAGCAGTCGCCATGTTTATTCCCAGCTTGGACTGAACTACGATGAAGACTTCTCTTTCAACACCTTGAAGCTGTGAAAAGACAACCACGGATTAAGATTTCCTGCTGCTTGGATCTAATATTGCACCCAACGCATACATTAGTCTTTTTGAACACTAAACTGGGAATAAAATGAAGGCAACATACCAGGGACATTAGAGATGGTGTGGGCATTATTTCCTCTGTAAGTGGGGAAAAAGCCATTACCTAAGAAAAAAAAAAGGAAGGTGCAATCCAGTCCACCTGGAGGGCACTGGTTGGAGAGAAAGCTGAAATAAAGTATTGTATCTCAGTGAAGGATTGCTAGTCTGTATTGGCCATTTCACTCTGCAGCAGATTGATGCATAGACCGTAGCAGGTGATAATGCTTATCTCCACTCAAAGCTTTTGGTGCTGATTTCTGCATTCCAAACTTAGCTAAAACACAGGCAAGACACTTACAACCTTTCTTTTCAGCTGGTTGGCAGCCTGCTTCACTTTGGAAGGGGGCCATTTTCAGAGTTTTTCTAATAGACGTATTAAATAAATTCTAAGAAAAGGTCTCAGAGTTTTAATTTTTTTCATCTGTCTCTGAATATTTGTAATACCCCGCTTATTAAAAATTCTCCTAGAGAGTTATTTAATGAAGTAATATTTCAACTGTATCATGTACTGTATCCTTTCCAACTTGTTTATTAAAAAAACATTATTAGCATTAATAAATGCATGTTTATCTTTAGAGGTAAATGGGTCATCTGTTTCTCTGAACTTACCCAAAGATTCACCAATATTAAGTTGCACAAAATTATGTACGGACTTACTCTGAAGAAAACACCCTAAATCTGAGTAAACATGAATAGATTTATGCTGCAGGCTTGCCAAAGATATCAAGAACTCAGTATGTTGAAATAAAGGCTGTGAGTTAGGTGAGCACACTTTACCCTAGAGTATTCTGTGCATTAAATATTATTTTCTTCCAAAAATGCATATACAGGTAGTCCTCAACTTACAGTCATTCATGTAGTGATTGTTCAAATTTACCACAGCACTGAACAATGTAACTTACAACCAGTCATTGCACTTAAAACTGACACACCATCCCCACAGTCATGTGATCAAAGTTTGGTTGTTTGGCATCTGGTATATATTTACAATGTTTGCAGCATCGTGAGATCCCCATTTATGACCTTCCCAGCTGGATTCTGGCAAGCCAATTCAATAGGGAAAGCTTAAAGACTACACGATTTATTTAACAACTGCAGTGACTCACTTAAGAACTGTTACAAAAAAGGTCGTAAAATTGGCTGTGATTCATTTAACATTCCCTTGGCTTAATAATAGGGACGCGGTGGCTCAGTGGGTTAGGACGCTGAGCTTGTCGATCGGAAGGTCGGCAGTTTGGCGGGTCGAATCCCGAGTGCCGCATAGCAGAGTGAGCGCCTGTTACTCGTCCCAGCTTCTGCCCACCTAGCAGTTCGAAAGCACGTAAAAATGCAAGTAGAAAAATAGGGACCACTACGGTGGGAAGGTAACAGCGTTCCGTGCGCCTTTGGCGTCTAGTCATGCCGGCCACATGACCACGGAGACGTCCTCGGACAAGCGCTGGCTCTTCGGCTATGAAACGGAGATGAGCACCGGCCCCTAGAGTTGGAAACGACTAGCACGCATGTGCGGGGGAACCTTTACCTTTACCTTTACCTGGCTTAATAATGGAAATTCTGGTCTCAGTTGTGGTTGTAAATCAAGGGTTACCTGTGGAAGGTAGTTGCTAAGAACCATGAAAGATGCCCGTGATGAGAGAGGAAGCTTTTGAATCATTGCTACAACTGAAAGGTTGCAGCGTACAGTGTGATTCTACATCCACACTTTACCAAACCCAAAATACTCAATGGAACCTCGGGGGTGGGGGGGGGAATACATTCCTTGGTTGCCTCCTACTAAGTAAAGGACATCTTGGGAAATGCCACTTTCAGTGTTGGGAACTTTTTGTATAGAGTCCTGGCTACACAAGCCCCAAGTGAGTGAATGCTAATACAAACCTTGTCAAACACCAAAAAACTGATTAGTTTTGCTCCTTCATAAATTTGCGGAGGACCAAAGCAGCTTCTGCCCCGGACAAAGTTCCATTGCACACAACCCCCCACATCTCATTCTCATATTCCCCTTTTCTCAAAGGTTCCTTTTATGATTAAAAACAGCAAGCTTAGAAGAGGAAGGAGGAGTGTGGGGGCTTATTTACAAGCCTAACAAAATTGTGGACTAAATGTTTACAGGGAGAGTTTAAAAGGAACCCGGCTTTCAGAAGTAATTATGATAATATCTGAAAGAAACAACCCATTCACACCAACTGGGTGCCAGATCCTCAACTGGTGCAAACAGTGAAGTTTTTGGTTAGGTCTGGGCCTTTCCTAAATGTTTATTTTATTTGCCCTATATCTGTGTGCCAAAAGATATTCGTCTTTTGACCTCCTTCCCCATCCCCAATCCAGATGAGAGTAGGGTTATCCCTAATCTTTCTGAGCAGATGTATTCTGTTCTGGAATCCCAGCTTAAAACTATTGCTTTAAAATAACAGCAATCAGAAAACCTTCTTTTATTTTTAAGCAGGTTTACTAGAATACATTTCTTTTTTCATTAAATTTGTAGCCAATTATTGTGTTCAAGTTTTCATCACTAACAGCGGGAAAAAAATAAAATTGCAAAAACATAAAAGTTAAACAGTTAAAGGACAGTAATAAAAGCCAGAAAACGAAAAATTTAAAAAAAAGTACAGCAGGCTTTTGAACAAAGTACACATATCTATAATGGCCACAACAAGTCAATTTATATAGATCAGACATGTCAAACACAAGGCCCGGGGGCCGGATCTGGCCCGCGAAGTGGTTTCATGTGGCCCGCGAAGCCATCTTGGAAACAGTGAGGGAATGGCCCCCACTGCCTTGGCCCTGGCCCAGAGACCCTCCTCCTGCCAGAGACCCTCAGATCTGCCCCACTCCTGCCCAGGCCCCCATAGGCACCCTTGATGCGAACGATGTAGAGCTGGCCACGCCCACCCAGCAGGCCATACGCACTCTAGCCATGCCCACCCAGTAGGCCACGCCCACCCTGGCCACACCCACCCGGCCCCGAGGGCAACCACAATGCTGATGCGGCCCTCAATGAAATTGAGTTTGACACCCCTGATATAGATAAAGGTTGTTGATTAACTACCCAAAGTTACAAATTGATTGTACAGGTTGATTGGGTGGCCATATAACTCTATATACAGGTAGTCCTGAATTTACAACAGTTTGTTTAGTGACCGTTCAAAGTTATAATGACACTGGGAAAAGTGATTTATGACCGTTTTTCACATTACGACCATAGCAGCATCCCCATGCTCACATCATTCAAATTCAGATGCTTGGCAACTGACTCATATTTATGATGGTTGCAGTGTCCCAGGATCATGTGGACACCTTTTGCAAACTTCTGACAGACAAAGTCAATGGGGAAGCCAGATTTACTTAACAACCGTGTTACTAACTTAATGGCTGCAGTGATTCACTTAACAACTGCAGCAAGAAAGGTTGTAAAATGGGTCAAAACTCACTTAACAACTGTCTTGCTTAGCAACTGAAATTTGCTGGTCATAAGCCAAAGACTGTTTGTAATAAACAAACAAATAAATGACTGAATAAACAAAATTGCCTACAGGCAGCATGTTGTATCATCATCACCATCAATCTTGCCTTTTCTCCAGAAAGTCAAGGCAAGAATGAGGTTTTCAGCTCCTTATATGCCCCAAAGCCTGTGACCATCTCCAAATTATTCAGTTAAGTTTGGACAGGTAAAGACAGACTTAAAGCTGGATTTCACTAGATAACACCTTAACCACTGTCCACACATCTTAAAGTCGGAATCAGCAATATACAACTAGCTGGCAGAATCTTTCATGGTTTATTTTAAATCAACCTTTTGTGCAGCACGACTAGTGCTCTTAAGGGAGTACAACTTTTTTTTTTAAAAAAAAAGATATATAGCTTTAGCACTCCAAATAGCACTTAACCTGTTTGGTTCCAAAAATGTTAAGCCTGTATATATAAGAAACCCATCTAAGATCTGATAAGAAAGAAAACCCCAGTCAACCATTACACAAGCAGATGCCTCTACAGATGGGGACAAATACGGTGGAAAGTAAAGTTGAATCAATGGACAGATGTACTTAATTGAGTTTGCCAAAATGCCTTGCCTATCCTCATGAGTTTAAGTTTACAAGAATAAAAACATTATGTAAAAAACAAAAACACATAAAGCCAGATTCACCTAAATTAATCAAGACACAGAAATTAGCTTTCCTTGATAGTAAACTTTAGTTCAAACATGTCAAACTCGCGCCGTCATGTGACGTTGCGCAACATATCGGGACGGTTTTGCCATTGCTGGCTGTTGTGATTGAGGGTCAGCCTGTGGGTTCGGCATTTGGGTCGGATGATTCAGAGGAGGAGGAGGGGGGTGTTGGAGAGGTTGCTGAGGGGGTTGGAGAGCTTGCTGCTGAGAGCCCTCAGCCAGGCCCCTCCCACCTGGTTATGACGCAGACCCAGCTGTGTGAGCCTGACAGCGTGGATGAAGATGACCCACAGCTGGCCCTGTTCAAGGACGCCCGAGGCAGGAGGCAGTCAATCAGGAGTAAACAGAGGAAGGCAATGGGGCACCTCGGAAGGAGGCAGAGAGAAGCCATGCCCTGAACTGTTTAAAAGGGGAATGCGTGGGAGGGCTGGTTTGCTGAAGGCAACCATTTGAATAGTTCCTGTTTCATGGTTCGTGTCTTGTTTTGCTCTATTTGCTTTTGTGTTCATAAATTTGGCAGGCTTAGTTCCAGCCTCTTGCCTTCTTGTAAAAGGGGTTGTCCCTGCCTTATCTGCAAGGCCGGTAGTAGGCTGGTACAGAACAGTTTGCCTTCAGCCTCCCACCCTTACTATTATTATGGAGTAGCTACGTGCTGAGAATGCCCAGCTCGCCCAGCAACTCACTTTGTTGGCAGCTCAAGTGGCTCAATTGCAAGCTCAGGTCCATGCTGCACCCCCACCATCACCCCCACCCAGGAGAAAATGCCAAGTTGCAATGCCGGATAAATTTACTGGCAATCCAGAACTGTTTCCTGCTTTCCTGGGACAATGCCAGCTCTTTATCAGCGTGAGAGCAGCTGATTTCCCCACTGACCAGGATAAGGTGGGGTTTGTGTTAAGCCTTCTTTCAGGTGATGCAGCTCGTTGGGGCACGCCTCTGCTGGCTCAACCTAGTCCATTGTTGGACAACTTTGTGGGGTTTTGTGATCATATGCGTCTGATGTATGAGGACCCTATAAAGACTCAGACTGCTACTCGACGCCTGAAAGCTCTGAGGCAGGGTCAACGCCCCCTACAGGGCTATATCAGCGATTTTCGGCTGCTTAGCCAGGATTCCACCTTTAATGAGGCTGCGCTTGTGGATGCCTTCCAGGATGGATTGTCGGAGATGTTGGATGAGCTGGCCCATGTGGATATTCCCTCAGACCTGAATGGGCTGATCCATCTCTGCCTGCGGATCGATGCTCGGTTGCAGCAGCGAAGGAGTCGCCGTGCCACCCCACAGACCCCTGCAGCCCCTGTTGTGCGTGAGACCCCAGTTCAAAGGGAGGAGCCAATGGAGCTGGGTCCTGCCAGGTCTCATCTATCGGTGACTGAAATGAACAGACGACAATTGGGGGGGCTGTGTTTTTACTGCGGGGACCCTGGGCATTTGGCTGCTTTTTGCCCAAAGAAGCGACAGCGGGCATCAGTGACCGAGTCTGCCCTGAGAAAGTCCCCTACTTTTCTGTCGGGAAATGCCCCGAGCCCGATCTAGACGGTTTGATAGATCGGGCGTCCCACAACAACACTGAGCGACGTCTTTCCGATGCTGCCTGTGGACCTCCATGGCATCTGATATTGGAGGCATGTCTGATCCTTCCTGGCAAGCCAGAGGGGATTCCAGTCCATGCCTTAATTGACTCTGGGGCCACCACAAATTTTATGGACTCAGCATTTGTGGCCAAATGGGCTGTTCCCCAGTGCCCGGTGGATCCACCCATGTTAGTGGAGACTATCGATGGTCAAGTGCTCCTGTCTGGGCCAATTACGGCCGCCACACAACCATTATGTATGGCCATCAGTTCCCATGTGGAGGCCATCCAGTTCTATATCACCTCAGATCTGCATTTCCCCATGGTCTTGGGACTGGCGTGGCTCCGGGCGCATGATCCACAGATCTATTGGTCACAGAACCTGGTCACCTTCCCAAGCTTGCAGTGCGTGGACCACACCCGCCATATCTGTGCCGGCCAGGTGGAGGGTTCCCCAGGGGTTTCCTTGCCTCCCGAACTGTCCGACTTTGCTGATGTGTTCAGCGAGACAGAGGCGGATCAATTACCCCCGCACAGGCCCTATGACTGCCCCATTGATTTAGTCCCTGATGCGCCTCTCCCAGTGGGGTGTTTGTACTCCATGTCGGACCCCTTTTTATGGCTTCCCTCAGCAGTCTTTTGAACAAAGGATTTTAGCAAACTGGCAAACCCTTTTTTTTTTTAGTAAAATTCAGCTCTGAACACAAATTGGTTTTCAACACAAGATCTCTGTGATCTTTCCAGCCAAATTTGGGGAAAGGCAGTTTTGGAAAAGACAGACAGGAAGTTTCGATCCTGCATCAAGCTTATTAACACAGTCTCTCTTGCAATTAGGAACATTTGTAGCATTCAAAGTACATCTTAGCAGAGTTCATTTGCATTTCAAGGCCTCTCCAATTACTTAAAACGCTGGCTAGTGATTCACTGGCAAGGAGACAGTAAAATTTTAACAAGCCTTTTTGGCTGTTCTCCTCAGGAAGATAGGAAGAGAGAACAATTCACAGAGACACAATCCCAAAGGCACAGCTCTGCCTCTTGCAGAATCAGCTGGAGAATGGTGAATTAATCATCTCCTGTTTATTGCAGGCATGCACTATTTTGAAACGCCTTTGACTGCTTGCTTGCTGATAACATGCAGATATATGAATTGCAGACTTAAGGAATTCAAATTACGTTTTTTGACTAAGCTTGCTTGCAGAAAACATGCATACTTTAGATTGCAGACTGAAGGAATTCAAATTACATCTTCTGACTATTCTGAATCAAGACTGCTGTATTGTGATTAATCCCTTGTTATCACTGTTAACAGCCCTTTTCCAGATAGCTGAACTCATGGAAACACCCTTTATCATCTAAAAATACCTTTATTTCATGTAGAGTAGAATACAACAGGTGGGATGCGTTAAGATGATGTTTGAACAGTATTTCCAAGGTCAGAAGATGGTAATAACTCCCAGCGTCTGCACATGAATCTGGAGCACATGTCTGCTGTTATCACATGTCTGCCGGTTATGGAGGATATCAGGCACAGAGCCAATAAGAAGCAGGAAGTTAGCTCAGAAAGAGGGGAAATACATCACAAAGAGGGAGGGATTAACTGGCCCATTAGCATAATGTATAATTTCCCAAAACAGCCATGTGGTGGCAGCACATGGTTCTTTCTTCTTACCTGTTGCCACAGAATATGCTAACCTACCATCCCTATTCCATCATCAACTCTTTTAACTGATACAAGGTCTATAGAAGAAATAGCTTCTCTAAGACTGTAGGGCAGTCATCCAATAAAACTATTTTTTCCTGGAGGATAGGAGGAGGACGTATATACCAAATCAGTGTAGATATATTGCTTCCATAGTAAAAACTGTAAACAAACACAGTTCAGGAAGAAATTAATTAGTCATGGGTCACGCATATTTTGACTTTAAATGTTGGCATGGATTTTTTTTCTGCCTGGAAGGTGAAAATGTCCCTTTTACACTGTACCTCGCCAACACAGCTGGAATCTGCTTCAAACAAGAGATTTATTTCTCATTGCCCACAGTAAATTTCTGCATTTGTTGCTGTGGGAAAATTGGTGGAAGGCAGGGAGGGCAGCTTCCTCTAAATATAGTCTTTACAACCTTCCAGCTTTTTATCCATAAAGTAATTATTTTTCTTGCTCAAGCCTTGGCTTTCTCTGAAAAGGATAATGTTTTTAAGTGTACTAAGCCATATATTGTACCGGACCTCCTATTTGTGCTACAATTAACATTTACTATGTGGAGACCTTACTGTTTATTAGAAAGGATTTTTCTTTGTCGTGCAGCTATAGTCGAGAAGTGCCAGAGCTGAGGGTGTTGATAAAGCAGTGCCCTTTCCCTGCCTACATGAATGACTCACTCAAAAATCTGGAACTATGCCATGTCATGTACTGATTTGTGGCAATCTTAGCAAGGCTGTACTAAGCAAAGCAATGCCAAAGTTTCATTGGGAGGCTTGCTGGCACAGGGGCTCTTCTCATTCCATCGGGGCCTTGGGAACCAGGTTCTCTGCAAAGGTTTTCTCCAGCACATACTTTGCTGCAGTTAATTTAACTTGCCTTTACTGCAGAGGCTAACTTAAAGCTGGATTCTGTTTAATCCTGCATTATTTGACTCCACATCCCTCTCTGGCCTTGCCCTCCTCCCCTTCACCCGTCCTGGCTTTCATAGAGCACAGGAAAGAAATGAGGAAAGACACTTTTTTTCAGCATTGTCTTATTTATCTTAAAAGAGGCAAAAAGATCTTCATCGGCCTATTTGAAACATTATCTGAAGCAGAACTGGGTTGCGAGGGAATGTCACTTCATCAAAGGCTGTGCAGCAGTTTCCACTGGGGCAGAAGCCTATAGACCGGATGGTTACTTTATAATGTGCAGGATTCCCTTACATCATCTGCTTTTGCTAAATCTCTTTTTTCTGCAAAGCAACACTTTGCTTCCCAGACTGAGCCAGCTATGTATGGCTGAGCACCTAGCCTTTTTGTTTCAGAGCTAACTTTTAACTCAAGATGTAGATGTGTGTATAATCTCTGGAAAGGAGAAATTAATAGTCAAATTTTCCATTTCAAGGAGAGATCATATAAACACTCTAGGCAGGCTTGATTTAGCCACAATTAAGCACTTTTAAGGCTTATAACTTTGGTGGGCAGCTCTAAATGCAATCCTCAGCACATTTATTGGAAACACTGTCAGAGGAAATTAACAGAGCAGAACAGAAATATAGACTGCTTTATTTTGACTACTATGTAAAATAGTTCTGTTAGAACATGGATTTCTTGGGATGAGACTTACATCTAAAAGAGTGTATAAAATACAAACTTAAAAGTCAGACAGCAGAATGTGATAAGGATTTCTTCATTTCTTACATTCATTCCACCAAACATCTAACAGTTTCTACAATTCTCAGATTCCTTTTTGAAAAGGTATCTCCAACACTACATTTATAGGGTCTACAGTGACATTGTTTTGCTTTTGTTGTAGTTTAATTTTTAATTACCATTAAAATGTATGTATGTGTGTATGTATGTATGTATGTATGTATACACACACACACATATACATACACACACACACACACACATATATATATATATATATACACACACACACATATATATATACATATACATATACATATATATACATACACACACACACACACACACAGCAAAACAAAATTGCTTAAAAGCAAGAATTTTTCATTATGCTCTTAGGAGATATTTCAACAAACTAGATAGATAGATAGATAGATAGATAGATAGATAGATAGATAGATAGATAGATAGACAGACAGACAGACAGACAAGACAGACAGGCAGACCGAGACAGATGCTACCATATTACTATAATTAACAAACTGAGATAATATTTTGAAACTGTGGTTGGTAGAATATGACTCAGATATCCATCTCAATGAATTAATTTAATCTTACTCTCAGCTGAAATTGTTTGCTCAGACTATACTGACTAAACATGCATCTGTGAAGTCTTTGGGAGCCTCTGAGCTTGATTGTTTGCTTGCAAGTGTTTCATGAAATGTCATGAGCTAAATATATTCTTTTCTATTGGAAACATGCATCTAATTGGGATATATGTTTTTGCTTTCCAGTCTAAAAAATGCTCACAGAATAGTTAAGAGGGAATCTGTTTAGGACCAGGCTAAAACCAATTTCTTTGATCTCAGTGGAAAAATTATTTGAATATACTGTATGTACAAGAAGGAAAGCCAAAAGAAAGAATTCTCACATTATTTTTATTTGTATCATGAAGGGAAGTAGCAACATAATGTATAAACATTAGTCCTCATTAAAGGGCCAATTATTAATGCTCACCTTAAGCATGATTTGGTAAATGTTCAACTACTTTAAAAACCTATTAGGATAGATGATTTCTATCTAGGGCCCACGGTACATTTTCCTATTTAAGCAGAAAAGACACAAAAATCCTTTAACTTTGATTGGATCAATGGCAAGTTTTCCATATTTGGGACTTGTTGCCTGCCAGACACGATAACTTTCCTCTTTTCTCTAGAGTCTAGACAGACAACTGGAGGGCACCCAGTTCAGGAATGCTTGTCCAGTGATTCTTTGCTCTCAAAAGACTAATTTCTGCAGGGCAGTGAAGACATGAATCTACTTGATTTTACTTTTTAAGAAAGACATACCATCTCTTTTGCAGACATTTAATCTTAACATACAGTATGTTTCCCATAAATATCTGGAAGACAATCTAGTTAAAGAAACCAACCAACTGCTATTTGATCTGTTTACAGCCTCTAGATCATAGGATTTTCAAGCCCAAGCAAGTACAAACGTAGTCTGCATAAATTAAACCAGTCCAAAGCTTTAAAGCAAGGGAGGATCTGAATCAAGCAAACCAAAATATCATTCCTTTGACAAACCGGTGGGTGACAGACATTTGTTCAAAGCCAGTTGTTTTTGTATATATTTTTATATAGGCCTGGTTCAGAGGTCGAGATTAGAAAGTCTTCCTGATTGCTGCCTGCTGAGCTCATTTTAAGTTGAAATCAAGGAAAAGCTTCCTTTGTCCTCCCTCTCAGCTAGTTTATTCGGGCAGCCAAATGGGCTGGATGGGAAACCCACAGATTCACTTTTGCCGAGGCCTCCTCGCTATTTCCAGGGTCGCCTATGCAGCTCCAACCTCCTATCTTCTGAGTCTCGCATGTGTGAGGTCGTTGTGCTATAAAGCCTGTTCCGCAGAGACATTTCTCTACCCCCATTAGCACAGGCGATCAGCGGCCCTGCCCGGGATGGCCACCTCGAGGGGCCGAGGGATGAGGGGGGAGTAGCGGCAAACGAGCACCCAGATTCAGTCCAGGTTGCAATCCTCGCGTTTTAATTTTACAAACGTAGCTCAGGGCAGAGGAGAAGATTCTGGGAGTTGAAGTCCACGCATCTTCAAGTTCCTAAGGTTGGGAAATGCTGACCTAGGGTACTAAGTTTTTAATTGAAATACACGCGTTGTGTTCCGTTACAAGAAAATGCGTAAAGAATGAACCCCTATGTGCAAACTACTACTGCTGTCATGACGACGCTGTGGTTTACCTGGCAAAGTTGAAGATGATCACAAGATTCCACTAAAAAGTATTGGCAGGGTTGGCTACAAAATAGAGTCATCTGCTTACTTTTGCCGTAGAAACTGCTGTAAGCACCGAATGAGCAGGTGGGGGGCGCGGGGGGGGGGCGCTACTCGCCAGCGAAGAAGTAAGCGCCTGGGAACCCTTTCCTTAAATCTCTTGCGCGATCTACTGGATCGGGGTGTCAGCCGGAAGGAGCCCTGAGACGGGCGCAGTCGCACAGGTTAAGTTCAAGGCTCCGAAGAGAAATCAATATCGCCCTTAAAGATACTACAGGTATTTTTAACCCTAACCCTAACCCACATACCATGGTATTACTCCGTTTATTTTAACACTCATACGTTTCTTATTCTGTCCGCTGGAAGAAGTTTCGTGAGCGTTGTAAAAGGGATTTCCCCACCCCCTCCCTGGACAGATCATTGATACACTTGGCATCGCTTAATCTAGATTTTACCGATCAGAAAAATAAGAAACCTGTCAAGAAAGAAGGCGAATATACGTGTGAAGTCGGGAGGAGAAAAAGTCTATCTGCAGACGTGAACAGAAGGAAGAGTTCCTAGGCAGGTTCCCGGGAAAACTTCTTTGACGGGCATTAACGCGCGCTGATGCCCGAGTAGTAGAAATCTCCCAGAGTTTACGAACGGACCACATTTTAAATTAGGGAGCCCAAGCCGAGCCTGTCCTTCTTGGCAACAGCAGTTCGCTTGGCGGAGCGGAAGCGTGGCACTGCACGCTCAGAAACCTTTCAGAGTTCAGAAGTCCATTCATTTATGCTATGGGTATTTCTTCGGCAAAGGGATTCTGAACGAAACCATAAATCAGGGAGCACAATAATAGTGTTTCTCGGGAATGCCACGGGTAATGTAATCGCAAGAACGGGCAGGCAAGAGTGAGTTGGTGGGCAGTTGGACAAGTTTGTCTCCATTCTCATTCAATTAATGTAGACACGGAACTTCAGTTCACGCCAGCAGCTACTGGCAATCATTGATTAACTGTGTAAAACATTAAGTTAAAGCATTTGTTTCCTCGCGCACCAGCGGGTTGGGCTAGAAGAATTCACACTTTCACGCATTACTTCCTGAACCACTGGCAGCATATTTTAAGTATAACTCCAAAAGAGGACCATCGAGAAATGCCTGCGTGATCCACCACGTTTGCGGACTTCCAAACTGCACTTGGCTCCTTTGCGGTAGAGAATACTGGACTAAATGGGCCCACGGCCTGAGACAGCAGTTTTTTTTTGTTGTTCCTATCATCCTTTCATTTGACTGGCAGAGACAAGGAGCAAGGTTTACTCAGCTTGCCTTCTCTTTACAGTTCCACGGAGTTCCAAGATGCGAGGAAGGATCTACGAAAGTGCTGTTGTACGTTCTTTAATACCGCCCCCCCCCAGACACACACACACTTCCCGCTATCTAATACGTAGCCGCCTGCATTTTAGGAATTCAGTGCTGACCTGAATTTTGGCCGCCAGGAGGCACTCAGGGAACGGCAGCTCCTATGTCAGGTAGCGTGCTGGAAGGCAAACCAAAAGCCTCAGAAGCTCTGTAGTGCGCCCTCTGCCGGATACTACAGTTAGCAAAAATCATTTTTTTTCTTTGCTTTCTCCAAGCAGGTTCAGCGGCGACGAAACTTTGAGAGAAGCTGTCTTTCTCTGCCTCACCCCCCCTTTTTTTTTTGCTTCTTCTCCCATCCCAATTAACGCCTAGGACATCTCAGTCTAGATCCCAAACACAAGAAAAAATCACTGACAGTTTCCTGCTGTTCACCTAATCTTCTACATCTACTGTATACGCAGATAAATAAAGGTAAAGATATTTTTGAGTTGAGCTCATACCCTGTTGACCCCCTGAATAAATCCCTGTAGTTTTTTTTTCCACTAAAAAGATTTATCATTACCATCTTCAGGGATGTTTATTCTGGGTGGTCCACAGTTCTTCAATTTTATGGTGGTCTCCCATCCAAGAACTCAGCAAGACAGACCTTGCTTAGGTTTCCAGGATCAAACTGAAGGGAAACACCAGGCTGGGTAGAGATGCAGAATTGAATTTAAACATACTCTTTGTACTATGCGCTCAGCTTTATTTTTGGATTTTCCATAGACACCAATCTCATTTGTTAAACAACATTTATTTCCATATACTATAATTATTTCACGTGAATGTAAGGCAAATGCTCTATGATTAGAGCATGTGCACTGTTTAAGCATATAAGTGTAGGAAATGTTTTAGCCTGCTCCTAAAAGATATTTTCAATGGAAGTCTCTTCTGGGAACAGGTTGGTATTGCAGTCTGCTAGTTAGTAGAATTATACTGGAACTAGAGCTAAATGCCTGGAGGAACGTTGTCCATAGGGTCGCGATGGGTCAGACACAACTTCACAGCTAACAACAAGAGCTAAATGGTCAGCAACACATATTTCATCTTTTATTATAATGGAAGAAAACAAGCTCTTCCTCAGGTTGCAGAAAGAAGTCCTACAGAGAGTGGCATTTCTGAGTTGGTTGCAATAATTTCTGCTTCCAAACCAGCTCTTTCTGGACATTTCAAAGGCATCTTCAGAAATGCTGGTTCAATAGATTTCAGCAGCCATCAAAACAATAGAAGTAACTTTGGACCTTTGGAGGAGGTGAAAATGACAGAGGCCTTGTGACACTTTGAAGATGAGGGAAGTTTATCTGATAAGCATAAGACCATTAAGTTAGGTGCAGGTGGCATATAAATTTAATACATTATTATTATTAAGGTGTTTTTAATAGCATCACCCTCATAGCTTTTCAGATATCAATGGCACAGTGAAGAAGCATCCAGATTGTTCAGACGGATATTTAGCATATTAATTTGGAGAGAAATAAAAGATTATCAGAAATCCTTGGTGACAAGGATTTTAAAATACTTAAATTCTCTATGTATCAAAAAAAAAGAAATGATTTCATAAAACCACGAATGCTTTAAAATAAATGGAAAAGAGTTACTTACTATGCCTTTTCAACTCATCTTATACTTAAAAGATATTCAGCTTAAAGAAAATAGAGTACATGCTTCCTGTCAGAATTCCCAAGTTTATTTTAGGATATCTTAATTTGCAGAACTGAGAGATGCATAAAAACTGAGTTTAATTAAATTTAAATAATTGGATAAGCTATGCTTCATGGGCAATTAATATTGGATATCTTGTAAACTTGATGCCTTTTAATATAATTGGAAGATGTACTGGAATAAGAATGATCAATAATCTGAGCACACTCAGAGAGACATTAATCTGCTTTAATAAATTTTCCACAAAGTAGCACTGAAGAATCTAGTAGTTAGGCACCCAAATCACCATTTTAAAGTTTCCTAGCACTGGATCTGGATACTGTCAAAAGAAAGGGGAGGGGGAGAGGGTAGAAGAAAAGGGGCTACTGGGCTCAAGGACTACCTTCGGGAATGGAGAACGATTTACATTCATAAAGGGAGAGCAATATTATCCCCCGTCTTTCAGCGTGCTCTTCCAAACTCAGGGCTCAGTCCAATTACGCAGCCATCTTCTGACAAGGAGACACTAGGCAAGACAATGCGATGACTACTTAATATATTTCTCTGGGCCAGGTAAGTTTAGTACTGTAACCCATTCGTCCGCCCTTGCTGCTTCTCCCTGATTCTAAGCAGACATCAGATACAGCACCTTTCCTACCTGAAATGTTTTAACGCTGTTGGCTGCACCTCCATCCTAGTGAACCTTAGCAGAAGGTGTTTATAAATGGCTATAACAGGACAATTTTATTGTAAAAGTGCATATTTCATCATTTGGAAATATTAGGAGCATAGAATAAGGAATGTCTTCCTCCGGTCAACAGCTGCGAAAAGTTCTCTGTTAATTAATCTTTTTGTTTGTAGTTTGTGATGGGATAAATCCTACTGCAACTTGATGAAGGCTTGCTGATCAAATAATTATTACTGTAGTCGCATTCTTGTTATATAGTACTTATTTATTCAGGAGTAAACTCCAATAGGGATAGTAGGATTTATTTTTTAATTAAAAATACACAGGACAGGAGGATGATCTGAAGTCAAAGATATAAGTAATCAGCGATTGTCTTGTGCACCAAACACTTTCAGGGACATCCTACTGGTGGTACCTGAAGCATACTCGTGAGTAGGAATGTTTTTAGACTTATATCCATAAAGTGCAACCGATTCACCTCTCACATTTCACCGAGGCGCTTCCTATAGCACAGTATTCAGTGAGAGGAAGGAAGGTTAATCCTAGTCTCTTGAGCCATAAATCAGAGCTGCAGTCGACTAAACTCAATAGTTTTTATTTTATGGTAGACATGACTCACACAGCCCCGGCACAAAACCACTTTCGGAAGACAATATCTGATACTGGAAAAGCTGCAGAATTCTGATCGTTCATCTACAGTCCCTAACGTTTTGAGGTGCGTTTCTTGTGTGTGTGTGTGTGGGGGGGGCGCACGTGTGTGTGTGTGTGTGTGTGTGTCTTGTATAGTAGGCTTTTACTGGCAAAAAGAGGCGTATTGAAGTTCCTCTTTTTAGGCCACAAATGGTGTGGACAGGAGATGAGTGTACAAGAACGATCTTTAAAGACATACCGGCTGTCTCGGCGCAGAGGAAAAAGAAAAAAAAAAGCTGCCCGCCACTCTGTGGGGACTGCTTCGCTATTTCAGCCGCGGCACCAGCAAGCTGCATGTAAACAAGGCTCAGAGAGACCAGCACTTCCAACTGTTTAGCAACCTAATTCCATCGAATATATTTCTTTTTGGAAAAGGTTTGGTCTGCATTTCTCTGGAATTGATTTCGTGTTCAGTACTGCATGGGAGATTACGGTCGCGCAGATTTATTCCGAAGCAATTTCCCTTTGCTCCATATGGATCTTATACCCAGAAAAGTCAGACCAACGCGTCAAAAGGAAGGGGGTACCGACATCCACGAAGAGCGCCGTGGGAGGCTTGTTTTGAACTGGAGTTATCCCATGGCCCATAGTGAATCTCTCCCAAAGAAGGGGGGAGTGGCGACGATCTCCCTTAAGGCGCCTCTGTCAGTTGTATACGAGGCAAAACTGGATCAATTCTTTTGGCCGTCTCGCTTATCCCCGGTCTGTCCGGTATGGCAGCTCAGTTCCCGACGCTTCCGACTGGAAAAATACCTTTGCGCTGCCTTTGATTCTTCTTGCAGCCGGAGAGAGAAAGGCTCCCAAGAAAAGGCGGAAGGCGACTGCGCCGAAAGTAGAGAGGTAAGGGGGTACAAAGATGGGAGGGCATTTTCGCAGAACTTTCCTCGGTTGTTGGGGGAAAGGCTGCTTTTCCAATATGGGAAAAATTACCCTCCTGGCCTAGAAGATGGCTGGATTCACCACTCCATCTCGTTCCGGTTTCCCTCCCCGCAGAGCTCTGCTTTTCAGGGCAGCGCTTCTCTCTTGAATCCCCAGCGCTTCTTTCTCGGCTGTATTGGGCTCTGGACTCCTCTCTCGGCCTTAGGCAGCGCGGGCAAACTGCTGCTCGTATCCCTGCACCCTTCCACCAGCACTTCTGGTTTTCTGAGTGCTCGGTAAAAACGCAGAAGAACCAGGAGAGAGAGAAAAAAGCAAAGGCTAAAGTTAATGCTTTTCTTTCGCCTCCACCCACAGCGACCGACCCCTCCCCGCCTTCCTCTACGCGGGCTCCAGACCTCTGCCGAACTGCCAGCACTGCCTCTGCGACTGAACAATGCAATCTATCTCGGGGCTCTGGTTGACCCGCCCAGGTGAGGCTCCGGTGGCAAAACTACCCTTAGCAAAGGGATTCTTTGCAATTTCTGGATAGATTTCTTTTAAGCAATCACAGAGGGGAAAAGGCCTTCGGCAAAAAAAAAAAAAAACATTCGCTGCCTGCAGCCGTCATCCTTTAGGGAACCAGCCTGGGGCCCTTGGGGATCCCGGGCCGAGAGTGTTAAGCTAGGAACGATTCTCCTTTACCTTTGGAAACGCGAAAATGTCCGCAGGCGGCGACTCTTCTAGGGGCGGCGCTGGCGAACAAGGCGTCTTGGCACCGGCCCCGGGGAAGGCTGGTCAGGGGCGTGAGCTCCCCTCTTCCCCCAGCACCAAAACATTGGGGGGAGGAGGGGGAGGGAAAAAAGGCAGCGCGCCCCCACGCTTTGCACTCCGGACAATTAGTTGCCCGTGACTGGCTGTGCCCGGCGCGGGACTTAATTGGGGAGCCCCCCTCGGCCCAGCATGCCCTGCCCCGGCTCTGGCCCTTCTGGCTTCTTGGCCTTTTTGGCCCCTGGACTGGCGCTGTTGGCTCACCTCTCTCTCCCTTCTCAGGCCGGGGTGAAACGCCTTCCCGCCAGGACAAGCCCGCCGGGCACCCCGGGCAGGACGCTCATCCTCCTGGACGTGAGTACCAGGAGCTCCCTCCGTGTCACCAGCGAGAACTTCCTCTCGCTGCAACTGGATCCTTCAATCCTTCACGACGGCTGGCTGGACTTCCTCAGGTAAGGAAGGGGCGGCTCTTCGGTTTCTCTCCACACGCCGCGTTTTCTTTAGTCCTTCCAGCCTTCGTGGCCCCCCATTGCGGTTAGACCCATGCGCCCTCCGGGCTCCCACGGCCCGCAGAGCCGCGGCGAAGAGGCCGGGCCATGGTTCCTATTAAGATGCACATGTTTGTAATGGAGAAAGCATCTCGGAAACGTATCGCCCTTCTGAAAAATCCTGGCTGCTTGTCTTTTCCCACCCACCCACCCCCCGCCCCTCTCCGGAGGTTTGCTCGGGCAGATGTCATCCCTAGAGGTCTGCAGGGGGTCTCAAATAGCCTCCTGTGAGGCTCCCCCCCAGGGCAGTATCCAGGCCCCAGCCTTCCCGTCTCCTTTGGCGATTTTGATCCGGGAAGAGAAAACGGGAGAGGAGCCGCGGGCGATGCCAACAAGTGGCCCTGGCGAGGGAACGCTGGAAAAATCTGCCCATCTCAGGCGGCCAAAGAAGCTCGGCTCCTTCTGCTTCGCTGGTCGGGACAACGCGGGCTTCCCCACCGACAGCCAATCGCTGCGCCGCCTGTTGTCCCAAGCACGTGGGGAGGGGGGGAAGGTAGAGAAAGGCAGCGTTTTCCAACCTTAGGAACTTGAAGATGCGTGGACTTCAACTCCCAGAATTCCCCAGCCAGCTACGCTGGCTGGGGAATTCTGGGAGTTGAAGTCCACGCATCTTCAAGTTCCTAAGGTTGGAAAACGCTGGAGAAAGGGACCTCCACGGAGTCCGAGGAGATGCCAAGGGCCACGCCAGCTCCGTCGGGAAGGCGCAAGTTGCCCTTCGTGGGCCATGCGCCGTCCCTTGCGCGCCTTCCCTGTGGCTGAGAACCGCCGCCGTCCCTGTGGCAATCTTCGGGGGAACGGATGCTGGGCTCTCCGGCACTTTCCTCCAGCAGCTGGTGCGGGAATTCAAGCCGGCGTACTCTTGCTTTGGGGGCCTCTCCCGGAGCTGCGCTGATAGTTTCCGGCTTGGCGTGCCGTTTCTTGACGGGGCACCGGAGCCGCCATGGCGCCGCGCCCAGCCCCGTCGCAGTCGTGCAGCCTCACCTCCCTCCTTTGGCGTCCTCGCTCGTTCAGCCCTTCTCTTTGCAGCTCCCGGCGCTTAGTGACCTTGGCGCGTGGCCTGGCGCCCGCCTTTCTCCGCTTCGCGGGCAAAAGGACCGACTTTGTGCAGTTCCAGAACGTGAAGAACCCAGCCAAGAGCCGGGGTGGACCGGGACCGGATTATTACCTCAAGAACTACGAGGACGGTGAGAACCAGGCCTCAGGGGCAGCAGGAAGGTCCTGGCGAGGGATTCTCAGAGAGTCTCTGAGAGGAGCAAGCTAAAGGCGCCTCAGGCCAGACATCCTGAGGGAGGCTTTTGGGTAGCACCTCTTTCAAGGGACCAAGGGAAGCTCAGGGATTAAAAAAAAAAACAAGTTTGTGGGAAATGTGGGGGCTATGACTGAGTGCATACCTGTTCACAAAAAAAAGTGTCCAGCGGGGAAATAAGAAGCTTTTGTGCATTTGTTTCTAAACTATGCTAGGCTGAGAAGTTAGGGACTCCTGTATTATTTCTCTCTTACCTCATGTGAGGGTCGTAGAAAATTGTCAGCTCTATACTTCCCAGGTCCCAGGCAGCTGGTCAATAAGAAAAAGCTTGAGCACAAGCGACAATATAAAGAAATCTGCTGCTTTCATTTGTACAAGAAGTACAACGCTGTGTTGGAAGTATCTTGGGTAGATAGACAGTAACCATGTGCATGGAAAGGTTGTATTGACAAAATAAGAAGAGAATGCTGTCCTCACAATAGCTAATTTGTAGAATCGGGGTCCATATCTTAGGTCCCTCATCCAAGGCATTTCAGCAACATGCTGAATGAAGTTGAAAACTAAGTTCTTCCAGTATTTACAGACATACTGACTCAAACAAGAACTGTGAATATTATAAACACTTTATTAATGTATTCATTTGAATATTTATATTCCATTTCTCAAGGAAAAAACATTTCTTGATGATGTGTAACTTTAAATTCACTATGATTTAGTATGATGGCCTATTATTCTTTTAAAGTTAACTGCTATCATGAATGATTGACAATAAGCTAATAGTTTGTTTCTCAGATATTATCAATAATTAGATCAGGTCAGTTAGCAAAGGCAAATTATAATTTATACTTTTTATAGGTATGCAATAAAAGTGTGACTTGAAAAGAAAAGAAAGAGTAACATATGAGAATTACAAAGCTAGACATTCTAGGCTCGTTATCAATATTCCAATATATGCTAAGTCCTCATTAGAACTTTTGCTCAGTACCTTTCATATTATATTAGACAACATAGCTGCATATTTAGCATTTCTGATTTACCAGAACATATTTGAGAGATTTAAAATAGATATGAATGAATGAATGAATGAATGAATGAATGAATGAATAAATAAATAAATAAATACGTTTGTGGAAACATTAAAAATGTGGTAGTTGGGGTATAAACAAATATTTTATATGCAGATGATTTTTTGTGGCAAATCCAAATGCAGTATGGATGAGGAGTAGAAATGTAAAAATTAAGGTATCAAAAAGTAACATAGTTGTGGCTGAGAGAAAATGGAGTGAACAATTGCCTACATAAATGATGAAGAAACACAAGAATGTTTATACCTTGTAGAATATTTGCTAAAGATGGTAAAATTCACAAAGAAATATTAAGAGATGCAAATGTTGATACTAAGGAAGTGGGTAGTATGTGGTCTGTTGTGAGGAATGGGTGTTAATGAAAGAGGTAAAAATAGTTGTTATATAAGTGTTTGCTTCTCTCCATTTGTTAATGGCAGTCTTCAAGATTGTCTGCCCCCTGGAAATAGCTGAAGACAGAACTTTTCTGGATCTGATTCCAGATGTTCTGTCTGGGGTTTAATTGCCTTTTGTTTTTATATTGTTTTTATATTATTATTGTTTACTTTGTGAGCCACCAAAAGCCCTGTGATTAATAAATAGGGCATGTCTGGAGACACAGAGAACTAAGTTGAATACAGTAGGTATATGTTGCTTAAGAAATGTGTACAATAAAACACAAATGTATATGATCAAGAATGATTTGTGGTAATTAAAATGAGATTAAATACAAAGATGAGTGACCGTCATTTAGAGAGAATGAATGAAGACTGAACAAACATATAGTAAAAGAATGAATGGGTGGAGAGTAAGGAGAAGATGACAAAGTTATAGTTGGAATTAGCAACACTCTTCAAAAGAGATACAAGTTTAAAGGCAGTGTGAGAATCAAGGTACAGATAAAAAGAAAACAAGGGTGGTTTGCAAGGGTGAAAAGACATGGAGAGGAATAATGAATGACATTGTAGCCTGAGTTATTTTTTCCTCTTTTTTCTAATATCAATTTCCTTCACTTACAATTTCATATTCCTTTTCTGTGCTTTACATAACACTGATTACTCCAAAATGCAATAACATGATGGCTATGTATTTTTGAGACAATTTGTTATAGAAAGAAGTGAAACATGCTTTCCAGGAAATATTCTGTGATATGTTGAAAAGGTGCAAAGAAGAATGAAATAATGTCACATGGTACAATCTCATAGTATGAACTGTGATGTGAATAGATGGAAGTCCTCTTGAGGCATCATTGATGCTGTGGGTTGTGTACTAAAATTTCCATACATTTATTCTCTTGTTTGGATTACAATGTGCTGTAATCCCTTAGTCTTTTTTATCCATTCCCCCATGAATACAATACTAATAAGGGAGTGTTAGGTAAAGGAAACATATGGAAGCCCCAGTGTACCTGACAATGGTGACACCAGAAGAAAAATTATTAGTGGAATGCTACATTTAGCAGTGGTAGAGACACTGTTCCGTGTGTTGCCATTTTTCTGAAAGTGAGGTGGTAGGATTAATATGCCATTATAATAAAGGCAGAGGTTTCCATTGAAAATTTCTCTTAAAGGAAAAATGTTTCAAAATCAATCAGTAGTTTAATTCCTATTTTGCGCTTTAGTTAATATGCTGTACCTAGAATATACGCTACCAATGGGAACTTCCGTCTGCTCTTATTTCAGTCTGCTGCCACCTATGATACTTGAAGGCTGCCATTAATATCAGGGGTTTTTCCTTTTCTGATAACACAATTAATAAGCATCACTTTCTATATTAACCCTTTTTATACTGTTCTTGGAGAGTGAAAAATGCTACATTGATTACCACCAAACAACCATTTCTTATTTTTCTAAATGCTTCATATTATATAACTTATCTTCATGAAGAGCCTATAAATAGAACAAAATGCGAGGGCATTTCATCTATAAAACTGAGAACAGCATCTATTCCTGTCCCAATTGTCATTTTGAAATGGAATAGTTTGTGTTTAAATCAGCAATAACATTTTGTCACTTTTCCATCCAGACTTCCTTCATTTTATAATTTTTTCCTACCATATACTGAGGCAGTTACCTTTTCTTTCTAATGATTGAAGAAAACAATTTTCTAAAATCCTCTTCTCTGTTCCAGATATATCAGTTGAGCCCAGTAATTTAGCATGATGAACTAATCTGTTTCCTACCTAATTTCTAACTGCCGTCCATTAGCATCTGTTTGGAGTCAAGATATCACAGCTTTTAAAACGGAAATAAACTGTGCTAAAAAACTGCTTCTGAAAAGATTTCCCATGAATTCCTAATCATCCCAGATATATTTTCCTTCATTAGAAGCAGCTTTAGGAGCAAACTGTATTTGTACTGTTCTTACCATTTAATTATTTTTATTTATTTATTTTCTATCCAGAGCTGTATTTGGATGAACTGAAATTCCCTTCCACATGAAGGTGAATTATTCTCCCCAGCACAAAAATAATAACCTTGAATTTTGACAGAATAATAAGATAAGACCTGCCACATACATTTTTTAAAATAAAATGTTGCAGATATATTTAGGCACATTTAATTATTGAATAAAAGTGTACTTATTAGATCGCAAAATTCAAATGACTGTTTCAACTTTTTTTTACTCTAAAAGTGTGTTTATGCACCTCCTAATACCAATGTCAATTGAACATTTTAAAGCAATGTGCTATATTTAGGATGTGGATTTTATTACAGAATGTATTATTTTTATAATAATAAAAATTAAGTGGTTAAATATGAGTTAGTATACTCTAGATGATTCCTGGGGATTGAAGGCTTGCATTAATCCCAGTAAAATATATTTAAAATTAATTCTGGCTGCAATACTGTAATATTTACTTGCATTTATTGTTTTGTCAGTAACTACCATATTTAAAGAAAGCTATCAAGTTACCAATCTTATCCTTGAGAGTCTTCTGGAAGTTTCATTTCCTAGAATAACAGGGCTCTATTTAATTAGTCTAGCACTTCTGCATGATAAATATTGATATGTCTTCTGATATGTTCTCAAATTCACTTCAATTAATGTCCAGGAGAGTGAGTCTAGCTTATGAAACTTGTAAATATTTTTATTCATCAACCACATAGTATTTTCTCCTAAATGTTAAAAAAGGCTTCATAATAACAGCAATTCTTATCATCGAAAATTGCATTATTATTCATACATTATAGCTGGATGGAAGATAGGACTGGGAGATATAAACCCATGACTGAAATTTCACTGATAAATTAAATGTTTTGAAATACATTCTTGTTCTTTGAAAGGCTATGGAACATTGGTTTTCAATGTATGAAATAGTTTACTTACTCTGCTATGTTATTGCAGACAGCATACTTTTCCAGATAAAGTTGTAAGAGGTGATCTCTAAGTTTTAAATACTAATCTGAAAGCTATATTCTTTGTACAGATTCTCTGTATCTTTTCATGAGAGTAAACTCCTTTGAGCACATTACTGAATTACTGTTGAATAAATAAATAAAAATTAAGGATACTAGTTGGAATATACAGTCCATTAAATAGTAACTTAATCCGCATTCAGTATTCTCAATAAATACAAACTTTTATTCTTGGGAACTTAGCGTGAATGTACAAATTAATACAATTATACTTCATATATTTTAAATAGACCATTTTTAAAAGAACTGCTGTGTGCCAACATGGGTGGTTTTATGAATGTCTTCTTTTGAATAAACAGTGTAATGTATGATTAGAGACAAGCAAGCATGTCTTTTTTAATTAAAAAAAAAGTAGTACACACACAAACATACCCATCTTCCAGTATTTCTTTGGCTATCTGATCTAGGAGGCTGTTTGGTTTTTAAAAGCCATTACCAGGGCAACCAATTAATCCCAGACAAACTCTGCTGAGCTAGTTGATAAAAGAGAAAGTAGCTTATTTTATTATTTAAATGCTTACTAAGTATAACTTCTATGCCATTTCAGCCTGATGACTTTAAGTGGTTTATGGAGATTTTATCTGCTTTGTCAAACAACTCCAAACTCCCCATGCATACCCCAATTCTATTTCTTTTTTTATTGTAGAAGTTATTTTTAGTATTGGTATCTTGGTCAGCAAGGGCAGTAGGGCTGAGATTCCTACTGCATGTACCCTCTCAATTTCACCTGATAAAAGAATGTGCACATTCTCCACACAGATTTCTGTCTGTTTTATTTCCTCTCCGCCCCCCTTTCCCCACTGCAACTTGCTTTGTTGAAGCTGCTGTGGTTTAAAAGTTAAAGGGAAAACTTTCTCTGTAGCATAAAACTTCTTGGATCAGGAACTGAAGTTGATTCATATTAAAGATTCGCAGAAATAAATATTCATTCAGCCCAGAGGTCAATATTTCAACAAGTTTTGGTAGAGAACTCACACTTACTAAATGTCTTCACCCAGATTTCTTTGCTGTTGAGTGACTGTGGCCTTTTGTTTCTTCATTTTTCCTCATGGCAATAAACTTGAAATGTAGCAGCCCTTCAAAATGAAGTTTCTCATAGAGGTTGTAACCATAGGTCTTAACTTTTCATCACTTAAATGTGGAACAGAACCTTAGCAAATGGGGGGAGGAGGGAGGGGACACATGTGGTGTGTATCAGGAATCAGTGTAAATCAGAAAGGTGTGGTAGGGGGATTTCCTGCCCACAGGCCAAGCTTTCTTACTGGATGTTCTGTTCAAGAACCAAGAGTTACAAGCAGGATTTTCCACAGACACAGAATTTGATAATTTTGGAAAATATTGGGAGTCTTATAACAAAATGACTTCTAGGCATGAACCTGTCAGAAGCATGTAACAATAAAATGTAGATCAATAGCTGGACTTGGGTTACATTTTGCAAGCATAGATCTATTTATGGTTGTTTTCTCTTCCCATAAATGAATACTCAAAGTGTAGGAAGGATAACATACCCAATATTCTACCATTTTGTTGCCTGGCTATTATTGCAAATTTTGGTTTCTACCCTTCAACCCCTTGATAAAGTGTGAAATGTGCATATTGTGCTAGAATTTGTTGATCAGTTTTCTCTTGGAAATGGTACTAGTAAGCTCAGCTTCTTAAATTTCAAGAGCCAGGTGAAAAATAAATACATTATAACATTTTTCTGGAAGCCAGAAGATCTTGGATTATGAACTGTGAATTCACCAAATTTTAAGCATAACATCTAATGAGAATGTACCTGAATTTGTTATGCTTTCTCTACTGCCAGTTTCCTGACCTAAATATTTGAAGTACTGTATAGGTATCTCTTTGCTTCTTTTTTACTTGCTTATGTAAGTCTGGATGTCTTGTTACTCCTAAGCTACGACATTGATCTGAATTCTCAGACTGTATAAGATCTAGAGATTCTTCCTAGAATACTCGGAGTGGAAGTTTTATGACTGTTTATAATCCATCTTCTGCTTACTTCTTATTTTATGAACAGTTGATTCTTTTATAAAAAAAATTCCCTTTCTTTATAATAAAAAGTATACTAGGGAATATATATTGTTATAACATTTCTTCTTTAAAAAATGGATTTGTAAGACATACTGCCACAAGTCCAATAAGCTAGTTTAATGCCTGTGTATAAGATAGTAAATTGTTTCATATACCAAATTAGCTGTTACATATTTTTGTTATTTATACTGATTTCAGATGGATGCTTTCAAGAGTGTACAGGTGGTCCTCGGCTTATAGCCATTCATTTATTGACAGTTCAAAGATACAATGGTGCTGAAAAAGTGACTTATGACCATTTTTCATACTTAACTTCTGTTGCAGCATCCCTATGGTGACATGATCAAAATTTGGACACTTGGCAACTGGCATGTATTTATGTCGGTTACAGTGTCCCTGGGTCATGTAACCACCTTTTGCGATCTTCTTACAAGCAAAGTCAATGGGAAAGCCAGATTCACTTAACAACCATGTTACTAACTTAACAGCTTCAGTGATTCACACAGCTATTTATGGTATGATAAGGTTAAAGTAAATGTTAATTTTAACAATAATTTTGTTAGATGTGCCATCCTAAGAATTTGGAATAAATATAAAGTTCTTTGCGAAGATGTCCCTTTGGGTGTTGCCCCAGGAAGCTTCTTTCAGAAAAGAAATGGTGGCGAGGCCAGACTGGTAGATTTATGGTCAAATAAATTGGCCAAAATTAGGGCCGAAAGCCCTAATAAGCAGGCATATACATAGAATGAAGACTATTGCTAAGCACATTGATTTGTGCTTTAGATTGTAAGCCGCCCTGAGTCTTCGGAGAAGGGCGGGATATAAATGGGATTTTTTTAAAAAAAAATATTTCAGTCATGGTGACTGTTGTGTAGTGAGTTCATTGTGCAGGAAGGGAGACGAGGCCAGTGTGTTCAGCAATGTTCATGCTTATTTGCTTGCAGGATCTGAACTGAGGAACTTTAGCGTTTTGAAAATCAGTTAAAATTATGTCAGAGGGCCTTAGCTTGGCCCATTTTCTACTGTGACTGCACACAAAATTAAATGTGTCCAGAGAAATAATGGAGACAGCTGAGCCTGTGTCCAACTCCATTTTACAGGGGATGCCTTGTAGCTCCACCTGAAGTTTAAATTTGGGTCTGAGGGAGCGTTGGGTCCCAGTATGGCATACACTTCTGCGGCTTGCACAAAACCCCACAATAAATGGCCCCTGGGCCCTTGTACCTCTCCTGGTCGGATCATCCGACTGGTGCTTTGGAGGCCGGTCCCTCTGGCGAGCTCTGCAAACTGCTGTGATGTGGCCGGTTTTGCTGCAGGCCCTGCACGTGGCTGACCGGAATCTGCAATCTGCGCGTTGGTGGCTGCCGCCACAACCTTTACATCTAGGTAAGAGAACTGCCTTGTAAGGAGTCTCTTGTTGCTTGCTGCTGCAGTGCTGCATGTTGGGCTGTTTGTGTAGCCTGTCGACTTCAGCATCTTCTTCATCTGATGATTCCTCTGAGCACTCGGCGTCCTTGTGGTGGACTGTTTCTTCACGTTGTGGCATTTTGGCGGGCCAGATTGTTCGGACGGCCCCACCGGTGGCTTCGTCTGCCATGACTTCATCCTGGGCTTCAGTGAAGGTCAGATTCAGTCTAGTAAAAAGTTTTTGCTGCAGTGTTCGGTTTCATAGGCCTCAGACGAGCCGGTCTCGCAGTCACTCTTCGATGTTAGAAAATCTATACAGGTGTGCGGCCTGCCTCAAGGCCGCGATGTATTCTGACGCGGTCTCACCGGGCTGCTGCATTTGTTGTTTGAATGTGTAGTGCCAAGCAATCACCAACATCTTTGGCTGGAAGTGTTTTCCGAGCTTCTTCTTAAGTTCAGCGTAGGAGACTGTCTCCAGTGGCATTGGCATGAATAGGTTTTCAGCCAGATCGAATGTTGCTGGGCCACACACACAGAGAAGCGTGGTGGCCTTCAGTCCATCTTCTGCAACCTGGTTTGCCCGGATGTAGTTTTCGACCTGGGACAGGTAGGATGGCCAGCCTTCTGGTCGCTTAATGTTGAACTCTCGCAGCCTTCTGACCTTGGGCATTCTTTTGGTCTTTTCAGCTGGTTCCTGCGTCTTCTGATCCTGCTTCTCCAATGCCCAGGAACTGATCCACTGAGTGAGTGGTCGCAAGCGTGTCTGGCTAGCCGACCGAAGGGGGAGGGAAAATGCCTTTTCTCACCAGGCATGCGCTGCCTCCCCCCAATTGACCTTCAGCTCTTTTGGAGAAGCAGGATCCCACCTTCGTCGCCAATGTTGTGTAGTGAGTTCATTGCGCAGGAATGGAGATGAAGCGAGTGAGTTCAGCAATGGTCATGTTTATCTGCTTGCAGGATCTGAACTGAGGAGCTGAGCTGCAGCCTGCAGCAATTTATAGCCTGGCCCCTAGGCGGCAGCCAATAGGTTTAAAGCAACCCATTGCCGCCTAGGGGCAGCCAATAGCAGCACCGGAGACAAGGTGTCTGAGTTGCTGGGAGCCGTTAGCAAGCTCCAGCTTACCACGTGGTGTTACATTTAAGCCCAATACATAACAGTGACCCTATCCTCAAAATTAAAGAGTTGGAATCAGAAGGATGTGTTTGCTGTTGGTTTACATGTTTACAGTTGCAAGAAAGATTTAAATCAGATTTAAAAAGCTATGGATTCAATTTTGTAAAAAATGAATTTGAAATCCTATTGTGTGGTAGTAATGAACACATTATTGCAAAGGTTTATAAATTGCTATTGAAATTGAACTTGGAGAATAAGTACGTAAAGCATTGTATGATTTAGTGGGCAAAGAACTTTGGATATAATATAATGGTTGAATAATGGGAAAACGTGGATGAAAGGTTTAACCTTTACATTAAATTATAATTCAAAAGAAAATTTTTATAAGATGATGTACCATTGATATTTAATACTGGACAAATTGTCAATAATGTACAAAGTTACCTCAAATGAATATTGGAAATGTAAATGTAAAGAAAGAACTTTTTATCATTTATTGTGGACATGTGACAAAACAAGGAAATATTTGAGTAGGATTCATATCTTAATACAGAAGATTCTTAAAGTAAATACAAATATAAAACTAGAGACTTTTCTTTTAGGTTTAACAAGTAAAGAATTTGGAAAAAAAATGAAATTTTGATGTTTTATATGCTGACAGCAGCAAGAATGCTGTGCACAAAAATGGAAAGATACTTTGATTCCCACAATGAACAAATGGCTGCAAAAGTTGATAAAGTTAGCAGAGATGGCTAAATTGACTGCTTTGATTAAAAGAAAAGAATATAATTAATTTTGTTTCTAATTGGAAACAGCTTTTGGACTTTTTGCTTGAGGTGGGAAAAAATAAAACTTTGATTAAGTTTTGCTGATTGGATAGGTTTGTTGTTATAGAAATTTGTTGTTATAAAAATAAATGTATATTATTATATAAAAGTAAAAAGTCGAGGTTTTATGTTATTTACCTCATTCTGTTGTGCCAAAAGGAATCGGAAGTCAATGCTTTTCTTTTCTTTTCCCTTTTTCTTTTACATTTTTTTTCTTCCCTCATTATCTTTTTTTTTTTGTACTTCTGTATTCTGCTTAGCAATGGAAATTTTGAGCTCAATTATGGTCATAAGTCAAGGACTACTTGTAATCCATTATAATATAATTGCTTTAAAAAACAGAGTGACATTCGTATTGTCATCGCCTCAATTCAAATTCAGTGTAATATTTTAGGTAGGGCTTTAATTTGTGAAATGATAATTGAAACTGTGGGAGTGGAAATATTATAAGTTCTCTTTGAAAAGGTTAAATATTTGGAAGTTGATGCTCCCCCTTTCTTAAAGAGTACTACATTATCTTTTGGGATTTTCCAGTAATGAAAAATCAAATATGTTGATATCTGTTAGGAAAAGTATTTTACTTTCTATCTCTTATTAATGCTTTTGCCAAGTTTTCATACAAATGATCAATACAATACAATATTTTTTTTATTGAAAAGTTTTAAAGTACATTTTATCTTTAACAATCCCCTCTCCCCCTCCCCTACCTATCCCTCCCTACCCCTCCCCCCCTTTCCCCCCTCCCCCCCCACTTCCCAGAGCTAAGTACAGGGTATAAAAACAAAGAACAATCATAAACATCCATATGCTACCAACAATAAATTCTTAAATCTATCACTCTCTAGCTCATATAAGGTAACTACAAACAATACTAACATTTCATATAGAAAAAAAAAGAAAAAGAAAATCGAAAGGAAGACTTATTCAAATGCTAAGTGAAACTTTTTAGTCCCATATTTCTTCTGAATATATTCAATCCATTTTTTCCATTCCATAATATAGCGTTCTTGCGAATGATCTTTCAAATAAGCCGAGATCTTTGCCATTTCTGCCAGGTCAGAAACCTTTAAGGTCCATTCCTCTATAGTCGGCAGTTCTTCCTTCTTCCAATACTGACCTATTAAAAGTCTTGCTGCCGTAATTAAATTCAACATCAGCTTAGTGTCCACAGCAGTACAATACAATACAACAGTACAATACAATATTTTTATCTGTATTACCATCTTGGATGATTTGTTTAAGCTGCAAATTATAGTGTGGCCTTTTTGGTCAAACCTAAATATATGATTTATCTAGATCTATGTCAAAAATATTTAAATATTTTTAAATCATTTTCATTGTTTACAAAAAGCACCCAAGTAACTGAGCAGAAGATTGTTTAAAATCTTTACAATGACTCAACATCTGCATGAATGCATTAGGCACAGTCTAACAATTACTTTTCCATTCTCTCATTCAGAGGTGAGAATGCATCTTATACAGTGAAGCTTGTATATGTTTTATTCTTTAGAACTGTTCTGACAGAATTGTTAAACCTCATGTGAAAAACGAACTACAGGTTCTGTTGATTGGAAAAGAGCCATAGGTTCCCATTGATATCCAGAGGTTTGAACATATTTGATTCTTGCAAATTCAAAGATTATGCATTGAAATTAAATAGTTGTTACTCAGTCAGCATTCTGTCTCGCTGCTCCATGCTGGCATTTCTTATTTTTTTCCTGAAAAGTACTCATAGGATTTTTTTGTGAGATGTTTGAACATTCTCATAGATAGGAAATATTAGCTGTTTGAACTTATGAGGTAAGCAAGGCTAAAAGTTATTTTTTAAACCAGTAGAGTGAATAGATTGCCTGTAGTAGGTCTGGTTCATAAGCTACTCTGAGTTGTAACCTTGTGTTGTGATGTCATTTATTAAAAACATCATGTTCTGAGAGCATAGCTGGCTTGTCTATTTATTTTCGCTGAAAAATGTGCAACAAACAGGACATTTTTATCCAAAACTAGGAAAGTGTCTTTTGTAGAGGCATCTCAAGTTACATGAATGCAAATATCAACTATAAGCAGATCCACACTTTCTGCTTATCTCAGCACCTGGCCACTTACTGATTCCTGAGTGCAAGAATAAATTATGCTATCTTCTTCCAAATATATCCCCTGTCTCTGTTTTCCAGTTTTGATTTAAAATGGCAGTTTTCTGACCTGAGCCATCCTAAGACCTTCAGAATAAACTTAATTTTGTTGTGAGTTACACAATGACAATAAAGATATTCTATTCTATTCTATTCTATTCTATTCTATTCTATTCTATTCTATTCTATTCTATTCTATTCTATTCTATTCTATTCTATTCTATTCTATTCTATTCTATTCTAATGATGGACTCTGTTCCATTCTAGTAGCAGGACCACCTCCAATTAGCTGCAATTCTTGCTTATCTTCTCCCATCCAGCAGCTGGTCACTTTCCTACATTACGTTTTTAAAAATAATCTTGTGGTTTATCTAATGATGGTCTCTTAAGTCAGTGAACTATCAACTTTCAAAGCTCATGCTCCATTCAAACCTTTCATCTTCCACTGGGTATCATTTTGGCTTCTGCTCAGGCTGGGTGTAGTGTTCTACCCTTGCTTTCCCACCCTTTGCATGAAGTATAGCACAGTTTCTCTCCCTTCCCTTTTGTTTTTAATACATCTTTAGGAATGCTGCTTTTTTGTTTATATGAAACTGAATTATCAGCCCTTCCTTTTTGCAAAGTTTCCATGGACCTACAGGTAGTCCTTGACTAATGACCAATCGCTGAGCAACTGTTCAAAGTTACAACAGAACCTGAACAAAAGACTTATGACTCAATTCCAAGGGCCGGTTCCCCATGCAGTCACTTGGCCCTGTTCCGGATGCACAGCAACTGGTCTACATTTATAGCCATTTGCTGCATCCTATGGTTATGTGACCATGATTTATGACATTTCTGCCAGAAATTGGTGTTTGATACTGGCAAAACCTGCCAAAACAATGGCTTTGCATAATGGCTGTGGCATTCACTTAAATGTCCATTGAAAAAAGTATTGTAAAATTGGACATGGTCACAACTTACGACTGAAATTATGGACTTAATTGTGATTGTAAATTGAGGACTACCTACACAGGAAAAGATAGGAACCAGAGAACAGCATTTTCCCCTGTTGCTTCAATTATGTAGCATCAAAGTAAACAGGGAGACAAAAGAGTGGAGTTGCCCGAAGTTGCTCTGTTTCTTCCCCAGAAATGTGAAAAGTGGCATAGAAATATTAATTCCTGAAATATATCTTTATCCCTAATCTGCAGGCTGTTGATATTGACATATTGTGTGATAAAAGTGAATGTGTTATTATTTTTCCTCTTAGGGAGCAATGCAGGCAACAATAAACAATAAAAGCAATATAACTGCAGGATTTAGCTTTATGACCCATAAAATGTTCCATTAATTCTAAAACATACTTTCTAACACACCAGTTGTCTGACTGAAAATATTTTAGAATATATATTTACCTTGCAGATTTTAATCAGATAAATTTAAATACATGAAACTATCTAGCAGTGGAATTCTTTCTTCCAAAGAATTATGTCAGTTTTAAAAATCACTCTGAAGTTTTTATTAGTACTCCAGAATATCCATCCAAAGTTTGGGTCTATACGCTTAGCATGAAAAAGTAGGATTTTTTTTTAAAAAGAATACATTTTGAACCAAAAATGTGTTTCCAATAACAGAACTGAACTGAGCTCGTAATCCATTCCACACAAAAATCTACCCCTAGTTACTCTGCTTTCTTGATTTTAGCAATTTAATTATGTAAAAAAAATCTTTTTGTTTTTGCTTTTGCTAGAAAAAATAGAGAGGAAATTCTTATAACTGATTGTGGAATGGTCCAGAAATTTGTTAGTTAATCTCAATCTTCCATCTCCTGCTTGGTGTACTATAATAAATATTTTATATGTATACTGTTAGCTTGTTGCTGAAGATGGATATTGGCTAATCAAAAATCTTGATAACTTAGACAAATATGATATTTTCAAAAAATTATAGTTGGTTTTCTTCTACTAATGTTGGCTTTACTATGTTTGGTTTTAATCATAGTTTATTTGGCTTTGGACAGTAGACAACCACTTCCTCCCACTCAATTATTGCCCTGCTGCTCTGACCTCCCACTTTTCTGTTTCTAGAAAGGAAAGCAATTGACAATATGTAGGTAGAGTGCCGTGTAACAGAGTGAGCGCCTGTTACTCGTCCCAGCTTCTGCCAACCTAGCAGTTCAAAAGCACATAAAAAATGCAAGTAGAAAAATAGGGACCACTCCTGTTTGGTTCGAATTGACGAGGACTCAGAGTGGTTAACACTGAACGAGTTTATTGAATACACAAAGTCAACTGTCAAATGTCAAATGTTGCAACCCTTTTATAGAGAAAGCGTTTGAACTGTAACCAATACAAACTGTCTGTTTTCCCGCTCCTTGGTTGTGGCGTCCAATGATTGCACCTTATTTTCCCGCTTTAAACCTTGCAAAGCTGCACAGTGTTTGCAATATCTTCTATGGCTTATTGCTAACTATTTACATACACAACACCCCTTACCCCCCAGTTGGTGTCATTTCTTTACAAAGTCCTTTAGGTATTTTGGTGGCCTATGTATTCTAGAAGGGTATCTGTTACTTTGGCTGCTAGGGGCCCCTTTTCCTGGTTGACTGCTTGGCTGCTGGTTACTATGCTGGTTACTACTGGACCTGGGCTCAGGGTTACTGGCTTCAGATGTACTGCCTTGTGTATTAGGTTGTGTTTGGGATTCAGTTGTCACTGGCCTACTTCGCAGGGGTATTTCCCAATCAATTGGACTGAATTGTTGTTGATGGGCATCTGGAAATATGTCATCTTGCCCCACCACTACACCACTTTCAGGCCTAATGTTATCTGTACTGTTTGCCCTAACTGAGCTTTGGTCCCCCTCAGCTGGCACACACCCACTAGATCTTTTCCTCAGCTGGTCTATGTGTCTTTTACAGACCCTATTCCCTTCCCCCTCAATGATGTATGATAAGGGACCTAAGATTTCAGTTACCACCCCAGGAATCCACTTATCCCCTTGGGCGTAGTTCCTGGCCCAAATCAAGTCCCCCACTTCAAATGTTCTGTTAGGAATGTCAAATTCAATGTTTGGTTGGAGTCGGTCGGGGTGTAGTCTGTCCAACTTGGTCAAGATTTTTCTTCCCCACCTCATTTCAGCTGGACTTTTCCCTGTAGCCGAACAAGGGGTTGTGTGTTGGGCCAACAAGAACTCAGCTAGTCTCTGATGCCAGTCACCTCGAATAATTCTTTTAAGCGCGTCCTTCGTGGTCCTCACGTTCCTTTCAGCCAATCCGTTGGTGGAGGGGTGGAAGGGTGCAGAAGTCTTATGCTTAATCGAGTTGGCCTTGAGGAAATCCTGAAATTCAATAGATGTGAATTGTGGCCCGTTATCAGACACTATTAAATCCGGCAACCCATGAGTGGCAAAGAGGCCCCTTAATGCCTGTATTGTTCTGCCTGCCGTTACTGAACTGACCGGTACTACTTCTAGCCATCTAGAGTAGCTGTCGACCACTACAAGGAACGTTAACCCCTGGAAAGGTCCAGCGAAGTCAATATGAATCCTGGACCAAGGATTCCTAGCTAACTCCCATTTATGTGTGCGGATGTGTTGTTGTTCAGGCCTGGAACGTTGGCACAGATGGCAATTGGCAACGCATTCCTCAATGTCTTGGTCCAATCCTGGCCACCACAAGTGACTCCTAGCTAAGGCCTTCATCCTTACTATTCCAGGGTGTCCTTCATGCAATTCAAATAGAATAGCTGATTTGTGGATTCCTGGGATTACTACACGAGTTCCCCAAAGTAAGCAACCCATATGAACTGATAGTTCATCCTTCCTTCGGAAAAATGGACTGTATTTTACGTCTGGGTTGGCGTTGGGCCAACCGCTCATGACCCAGGCCATTACTCTCCTTAAGATGGGGTCCTTATTGGTTGCCTCCGCTATGTCTTTAGCAGTTAGGGGCAGATCAGGAATATCTTGTAGGGACATTACTTGTCCCACTGGGGCAGGGTCCTCCTCTGTTGTGCTAAGGGGCAATCTGCTAAGAGCGTCTGCATGACCCATGTCTTTACCTGGTCGGTATTGGAGGGAAAATGAATATGCTGAGAGGAAAATGGACCATCTCAGCATCCTGGGAGACATAATTTGGGGAGTCTGTTTATCTGTGGTAAACAGTCCCAGCAGGGGTTTGTGGTCTGTCAGGATTGTAAAGTTCCTGCCATACAGGTAGTCGTGGAACTTTTTAACTCCTGCCACTATGGCTAAAGCTTCCCGGTCAATTTGAGCATAGTTCCGCTCTGCCTTGGTTAGTGTGCGGGAGTAGTAAGCAATGGGTCTTTGCATTCCCTGGGTGTCTAAATGGCTGATTACTGCCCCGACGCCATAAGGCGAAGCATCGCACGCCAGGTAGATTGGTCTATTTTCTATAAAGTGGGTTACAGTTGAGCTACTGGAAAGGATATCTTTTAAGGTCTGGAAACTCACTTTGTGCTTGTCTTGCCAATGCCAAGGGGTCTTCTTATCTAAAAGCCTGTGCAGTGGTTCTGCAATGGCAGCCTTATGTGGCACAAAAGTGTGATAAAAATTTACCAAGCCTAGGAAGGCCTGTAGCTCAGCCTTGTTCCTTGGTTCAGGAGCCCCTTTTATTGCTTTAATTTTTTCAGGGGTAGGGTGGACCCCGCTTTTGTCAATCCTGAACCCCAAAAAATCAGTGGATTTAACCCCTATGCTACATTTTTCCTTTTTTAATTTTAATCCAGCCTTTCTAAATCTACCCAGTACCTGTTCCAGCCGCTCTACTAACATTCCTTCATCTTTTCCAGCTATTAGGACATCATCAAAGTAAGGGCATACTCCAGGTATGCCCTTTAAGGTCCTCTCCATCACTTCTTGGAAGATGCCTGGAGCAGCTGCAATCCCAAATTGCAGTCTGTGGACTCGGAACGCCCCCTTGTGGGTAACAATTGTTTGCGCCTCTGCAGCCTCTTTGGAAACAGTCAACTGTAAGTACGCATGCGCCAAGTCGAGCTTGGCGAAGATGGCGGCGTCCTGGATCGTGGCGAGGACCTGCTTCACCGTCGGGACCGGGTAAGCATGCTTTTTCATTCCAATGTTGAGGGTCGCTTTATAGTCGGCGCAGATCCTCACATCCCCATTGGGTTTGAGGGGTGTGACGATCGGCGTCTCCCATAAACCGCCCTCAACGGGTTCTAAAACTCCGAGGCCTACAAGCCGGTCGAGCTCGGCCTCGATTTTTTCTTTTAAGGCAAAAGGTACCCTCCGGGCCTTTAGCCTGATTGGATTTACTGAGGGGTCTAGGTTAAAATTAATGGGGGGCCCTTTGTACTTGCCTAGAGATCCATCGAATACGTCTGCAAATTCTTTGCAGACGGATTCGAGGGTCTTATTTTTAATCACAGAATTTATTCCCCCTATCCAAATTCCCAGGGCAGGAAACCAATTAAGCCCTATTAAGCTAGTCCTATTCCCCTCCGTAACTACCACATCTAAGACCCCCTTAAATCCCTTAAAATTAACTCTAAGGCTGGTCTTTCCCTTTACGATTATTGGACTTTTTTGGAAGTCCATTAATTGAATATTTGTTGGGCTAAGTGGAATTCTTTTTCCACTTAGTTGTTCAATTTTTTTCAGGGTTTCAGTGGAAATTATCGACACTGAAGCCCCAGAGTCGATTTCCATTCTGCAAGGAACCCCTTGCAGAAGGACTGTGATTTTTAATTTTCCGTCCGGAAAATTGTGCCCCCTTCCCTGCCTTTTCCGATTGACTCGGGCCACCTCCCCTGGGTTTGAAAATTTCGCCCGGGATCTAGGGGTCTCCTTGCCACTAGCATTGGGGGTTACCTTACCCTCTGGCCACACATCGACTTCATTCAGACGGGAGTCCCGGACGCGGTTTCTGCAGATGGCCTGGATGTGGCCGGTCTTGCCACAAGCCCTGCACTTGGCGGTGCGGAATCGGCAGGAAGCGCGGGGATGGTTGCCGCCACAGCTGCCGCATCGGTTCTGGGTGTCGTTGTCGCGCGGTCTGGTTGCGGTGTCCCGCCACGGTCGTTGTCCCCCGGTCGGTGGTCTCTGCGGTGTTGCGGGTTGTTGCCGGCGGCCGGGTTCGGGCCCTTCGCTTCTAAGTTGTCTGGGTGCCATCTTCCCAAATCGCCTGGAGACTTCGGCGATCTCTTCCTCCCACTGCTGATCCACCTCCCCGCAGTCCACATAGCCCTCTTGGTTAATTTCAGGTGCTGTCGCCATGCTACTGCGGGGGGGGTCGCGATACCCGGTAGACTCATACGTTAGGAGTTCGTCGAGCACTTCCTGTAAATCGCCAGTAGGTTTGGCGATTATTCTGTTTTGTAATTGTTCATCGCGTAAGCCTAGCACAACTCTGTCCCGAATCCTAATTTCTAAATTATCGTATTTGCAACGAACTGCGGCTTCCCTAACGGCAGCGACGAATTTCTGTATGGATTCCCCCGGTCTCTGATTTCTCTTCTCGAAGATGCGCCGCCAAAAAAGTTCGGACCTTCGGGGAGTAAAGTGCACCTTTAGTTTTGCAAGGAGGTCGGCATAGGGCACGCTGGAGACTGGTTGTGGCTGGCACAGCCCGACAGCGACTCTGTAGACCGGTGTGCCGCAAATTGTCAAAAGTGCCGCCGCTTTTTTTCGGTCGTCGGTGATTCCGTTCACTAACAGGAATCCTTCGACCTGACCAATATATTCTTCCCAATCTTCGGGGAAGTTAGGGTCAAATTCCTTCAATGACCCGATTTGCGCCATTCGGAGAATTTTTTTCCTATTCTGCCGCGGCCGCTCGGTTGACTGTGACTCGCTCAGACTTTGCCGCCTTCACGACAATTCTTCCTAATCTCTGGTCTTCTGTCAATCCCACCTTCGTCGCCAGTTGTTTGGTTCGAATTGACGAGGACTCAGAGTGGTTAACACTGAACGAGTTTATTGAATACACAAAGTCAACTGTCAAATGTCAAATGTTGCAACCCTTTTATAGAGAAAGCGTTTGAACTGTAACCAATACAAACTGTCTGTTTTCCCGCTCCTTGGTTGTGGCGTCCAATGATTGCACCTTATTTTCCCGCTTTAAACCTTGCAAAGCTGCACAGTGTTTGCAATATCTTCTATGGCTTATTGCTAACTATTTACATACACAACAACTCCGGTGGGAAGGTAACAGCGTTCTGTGCGCCTTTGGTGTCTAGTCATGCCGGCCACATGACCACGGAGACGTCCTTGGACAAGCGCTGAACCTTTACCTTTACCTTTAGGTAGATTTATAGTTATAAATATATACAGGTAAAATACTCTGTCTGTCTCTCTCTCTCTCTCTGTCTCTGTCTCTCTGTCTCTGTCTCTCTGTCTCTGTCTCTCTCTGTCTCTCTCTGTCTCTCTCTGTCTCTCTCTCTCTCTCTCTCTCTCTCTCTCTCTCTCTGTGTGTGTGTGTATAAAATGCTGGCCCTCCATACAAAAAAAATCATTAGAATGTATATATACAAAGTAAATGCATAAAAATGCATACATGCAGGGACAATAAGCAGCTTATTTCTTTTAAAATCTCACTTACCAGCATTTTTTCCCCTAATGTCTTTTAGAATTACCATGACCCATTAGTATCCTAAAGTCACTGTAATAATGATGAAACAGTACATTACTAGGGGATTTTTTAAAGCACAGGACAAATAGAAGAAAGACAAATGAGTAATTAAAACAATAATATTTCTGGCAAGGTTAAAAAAAACCCTGTTTATGAGGGAATAATCATTTTATTATTTTAGAATTCATTGTAAAAGTTTTAAAAACATATTAGAGAAAGTAGTAAGCTTTAACTCAGTTGAAGAGGCTTTCATTCCTTTGCAAACTAGCTAGTGAAATGCTGGGGTTAAGCACGCAACAAACTGAAAGAGGCAGGAACACTTGAGGCACCATTAATGAAAGAGAATACTCTGGAAATGGAACAGTAAGATGTACTTCACTTATTTTGACAGTGAGTTGGGGATTAACAGAGACAATGCCTTAGTTTCTTCCTTCCAACAACAGTTGCCTGCTTTAATAATAATTTAAATTATTATTTTTAGTATTTATTTTCACTATTGCATCGAAATGTTTTCTATATTTATATTGTAATTATTAGCCACCTTGAAATATTTAATTGTGTATAACCAAGCAAACAAATAAATTACTAAATAAGGTATAATATTAAAATTAAATGATAAAACAATAATCTGGACGCAGTAATGTTTGCTTGTTAGCTTTCTTTGGCCATAACTGCTAATTTAAACTCGGGTTTTTGAAATATATTGAAAATATAAGCTTTTTAATTTCTAGGAATTTTCATCACGCATGAAGAAATAAAAATGATGGGGTATAAAATTGTCATTTATATTGCATCTGAATTCAGCTGCATCTGAATTGGGAAAAAAGGTCTAATAAGACTTCAGCCCAGACCTCATGAGTTAAACTCTAGTCACAATTTTCATACCTGCCTTTTCTTCAAATTATTTTGCTAGATGAAGTAGTCTTGAAAATTAAAAAAAACCTTACATGCTGTTCTGCAAATCATGAATTGGCCTTGCTTCTCTTGATCATGTCACTACTATTGATAAATCTTAGGATTGCATTTGGTCTGGTTGTTAGTTGATTTGTTTTGCAACTACATCAGGTTGCTGGCTCATGTTCAGCTTGTGATCCACCAAGACACCCCAGACTTTTTCCAGATACAAAGTGGTCTGTTGTGATGATTTCTTCTTTCAATATTTTATTGGAAGAAGTTTTTATTTCTGTTTTAATTGTTATATTGCTTTAATCTTTGTAAATTGTCCATGTACTCATGGACAGTTATAGAAATAAAAGGAAACAAACAAATAAATGTATTGCTGATTAATATGGTTCCTCTGTCCATAAAATTATGAGGAGTTGAGTATGACGAGGAAAACTTTACTTGCATTAGTAGCAAGTATCAAAGATACACTGAACAAAGAAATCGACAAAGTATTTAGAAACTGTATGGTTGTTATTTTTAAGAAGTCTTTTAAAAATGAATATAAAAGAGAGAACTGTCTTTTTATGGACAAGATAAAACTGACTTACTCTATTGAGGAAACTATTAACTTGCTTTAATACTGGTTTCTAAGCTTTTTTCATATTCTAAGATAGGAACATTTACCAAAACAAATATATGCTGCTTATATTAGGATAGTTAGCATAGCATTTCTTAAACTAAAGAATTCACATTATCTGATTTTTTGCCAAAGTCCAAAAACTGAGTCACTGAACTCTAACAAACTTGTCCAGAAACCTGGGCACAAGCGTAGAAACATATTTAATGGCTACAATCTTTTAAAATAGCTATTTCAAACTTTTATAACTTTCCATTTACTGGCCATCTTGTCTGATGACTAAAAGAGGGGTTTTACCGCAGCTGGATATCTTGATTCTGGTGTTGCAATAAAATACTTCCGGTATTTTCATAAGTAGAAAGGTTTCTGATCAACAAGAAAGGCAACTTAAATTTCTTTTGTCATTTGGTATTTTTCCTAAAAGATTCAATGAAATCTTCAAACTTTTTCGTGGCAATTGTCATAATTTCTGGAAAATAATTGTAGGCATCCCAAAGGAATGCTTTGAGATGCCTACAATTATTGTAGGCCTCCAGAGAACAATTGTTTTAACAGATAAATGTATTGCCTCTATCTCAGACTAACTAATTTTTGATCTGTTCCAATACCAATTTTAAAAATGTAGATACATTGATGTGGGATGTATTAGTATCTCAATTGAAAAGGAGATCCTCAATTAAAACATATGTGGAAAATATGGAACCCATCCTAGCAAAAGTACAGAAGATCCTTTATACCACTGCTGAAAATGGACAAAATTTCCAAACAGTTTCACTGTGACGGTCCCAAAAGTATTCAGGCATCTCCAGGGTAATGCTGATGTAGTATGAGAAGCTTTGAACATGCTACCTTCAGAAAGCCTTACTGTTTTTTCATATTCTGGCCTTAGAGTTGTAATAGAAAGATAGCCCTTCATTTTTCCAGTTTACGAAGGTTGGGTTTGCATCCTGCAATTAGCCGCAGCTCATCTACCTGCCACATGGGTGTGCTCCCTTCATATTCATCTATGAATCTGCAGTACAAATAACTTCAGAAGGATGACTGTGCATAGTCTTCCTGATTATTCAAAAATATATTGTAACCAAAACCAACAGCAATTTACTCCAGTCTAGTCTACAGAAGTAAATCTGTATTATTTTTCTCAAATTGTTGCATAAGAGGATATTGAGTTCAGGATATTGTGTATGTATTCTAGATGAAATGAAAGTATCCATTTATGGTTTTAAAGACAAAACTATTATTTGACACATCCAAAACTGGAAAAGAAATGATCAGTTTAATTATTGAGAACAAACAAGAACCAACTTGTGTTTTTGAAACCATTGCTTAAAAGAATGATGTCCTCAAATTTCAGAATCATGAAAACTCCCGTCTTTCTTCATCCTGCCACAGGAAAAGGGAAGAAAAAATATAAAAAAATATTTATTCTACGATGCATAGAATAACCCAAAGTTCCCTGAGGATTGGCTCCAGTACGAGTCCAAAAGCTTAGAAGACTGCTTACTTGTACATATTTTTGTCCATGTGCACAAAATTTAAAGTAGGGATAGACAACATGAATATGAGAAAACACACATATTAATTTGCTTTCCATTTCTAAACCACATGATTTTTCTTCTCTTTCTTCTGTTAGCTTTATGTGGAAGAAGAATAATGCACACGTGGGGAAAGGGATGGAAAAGTAGAAAAGATATATGTCACAATTATTGGGAAGTATGATATCTTTAAACATAGGATGAGATCAAGCATAACTGTTTGCATAGCTTTTTCTGATTTTTCTTATGCCAGCATAAATCCCCATGTGACTTTAGGGCATGTTCACATATCATCAGTTGTTAAGAAACAGTTATACATTGTCCAGACTAAGGAATTTACTATAAATTATACATTTTTACTATATGAATAAAAGTCTTGGTCCAGTGCTCCAATTATACAGAAAGGCAGTTCCTGAAGATCCCTGTCAGATCAAGATTATGAAGTTGCTTGTTTGTGAAAGGATTGTGAGAGGGAAACGTTTAATTACAATATATTCCAGTTCCAAATGACAGTATGAGCATGAATGGGTACAGTTCTGAGTTTTAGATGAAGGGCCTCAGTTTCTGTTAAAGACTCTTCAAAAACTAGCGATATAATACAAAATACACAGAAGAAGTGATAGAAATGGCAGCCAAATCAGCATATTTCACTCTCTGAAAAGGTTCAAAAACTGTACAAGGAGTGCAATACTGTATAAGAAGTAATACCTATCAATTCTGCAACTAATAAAAGAAAAACTGAAGGATCTTCTGATATTTTAAACTTCTGACTTAGTCTAATATCATCAGTGAAAATAGTCTTGAGAGACAGGAGAAAGAATTGCAACCCATATAATACTCTGATAAATGAAATCTGAGCCCAGACCAGAAATGTAATTTGAGAAAATATCTCAGAATTGACCCTCTTTAATTTTCTGGAATGTAAAGGCAGGGGAAGGGGAGAAGCATTTGCAAACCTGCAAGATTCTATTACTGTAACCTTACAGTCAAGTAGTATTTGTATTCATGATTTTGGTTTTCTGGGCTGGACTACCGGGAAGGGTTGACAACAAGGGTTGTTCCAGTTGATAATCCCCATCTCTGGACTCTCAGAGTAACAGGGCAGAGATCCACAGTTCACAAGCAGGAGTTTCATATTGATCAAAATCCTATCCACTTCCTTGAAATCTAGAGGACAGAATTAATCCCAAATAATGTTTTAAGTCTTCATTTATTCTGGCCTTGCAGAGTCAATATTTGAGTGAATGTGTGTGATTTTACTGATGAAATGCTAGTCACAATTCTTATACAGGTCGTCCTCGGCTTACAACAGTTTGTTTAGTGACCATTCAAAGTTACAATGGTATTTTAAAAAGTGACTTATGACCGCTTTTCAAACCTGCAACCATTGCAGTATCTCCATGGTTACGTGACCAAAATTCAAACATTTGGCAACTGGCATGTATTTATGTCAGTCGCAGTGTCCCAGGGTCATGTGATCCCCTTTTGTGATCTTCTGATAAGCAAAGTCACTGGGGAAGCCAGATTCACTTAGCAACCATGGTACTAATGTAACAACTGCAGTGATTCACTTAACAACTGTGGCAAGAAAAATAATAAAATGGGGCAACATTAATTTAACATATGTCTTACTTAGTAACAGAAATTTTGGGCTCAATTGTGGTCACAAGTCGAGGACTACTTATAGCAGCATAGAAAGAAGAAAATGGTCCTAAACAAAGATGCTGCTCTGTTTGCTGACGCAATAAGACTGAAGAAGAAAGATTGTTTAAGGGCTCAAATGTAAACTCTTACCTCTGATCAAATTTGCTTCTAGTCTTCTGATACTCTTTTGTTGCTTTATTACTTGGTAAAACAAGAGGCATCCCTGGACCAGCAAACAGGGAGGTTCTGCTTGTGAAATGCTGTGGTCACCTCTGTTTTTCAGACCTGAATTAGGCACTCTTTGAGATTGGTTTTCAGATTGCTGGTAAAACCTCCAAATGTTGGAATCCATTTAATTCATAATGGATTTTGCCAGACCAATTTAAAGCAGAGGTCCCCAACCTTTTTGATTCCATGAACCAGTGGCAGTGGCAGCGGTAGTGGCAGCTTCGGCGGTAGCAGGGCGAGAATGATTTTGTGCATGCAACCTACATCCCACGCATGCGCAAATGAAGCTTAGTGCACTTGTCCACTGCCCAGTTCCCAATAGGCTGCAGCCTGGTAATGGTCCGCGGCCTGGGGGTTGGAGACCTCTGATTTAAAGGATCTACCTGCCTTGTGGGGTTTGAAGTAGCAACTAATATAAGACAAACCCAGGAATTATTTGATCATGACAAAGGATTAACAATGCTGCCCTCCATTTCCAGATAATCATATAATTGCTTTGAGATGAAAACTAAATTTAATACAGTATATGACCATTCATGTATGTTAGGCTAGAAAGCCCATGGTTACCATGAAGGTCATGAAGTCCTGAATTCTACAGTACTTGAACTCCATTTAAGAGACTAAATATTGAAATCCCTCACCACTATATACCACGGAGACTCTTGATACCTTACTGCAGATAAAGCTTACTGGCTAGGAAAGGCCTCAGTTGTATAGAAATATGAGTGGACAAGTAGAATATCCAGACTGTCCTTAAAACCCAATGCCACAAATAGGCACTCACAGCCAACACCTTATGAACAAAGCCCCTGCTTGTTACCAGATTTTGCTTTAAGGATCAGCCTCTCTTTCTTCATTCTCCCCTCCAACTTCTTGGCATCATGGCGTAGGTAGGAACCAAGACTAAGGAAAACAGATCTCAAAGAGTTTGACACTGCCTCTCTGGTAATATATGTTGTCTATGGATATACATAGCCTTATTATATATTAATCTGGTATTCAACAGGAGTAACTGGATGCCAAAACTTCCAATAATCTGGTCTTCTATTTTGTGGAATTAGATTATTGGGCTAGAAGTGAAGATCAGCTCCAAAATCCAGATTTTCTTTCCCTTGCAATAACCTGCTTAAATCCAACAGAATGATATTCAACATATGCATGGTCTTGTGTCCACATAGTAAAAATCAAATACATAAGATTAATAGGTCTTATGGAATAGTTGAATATGAACAAGTAGTTTGATACAGCTGTTAAAAAGGCCAATGTAATTTTGAATTGTTTTAATATGAGTGTTACAAGTAATAATTTTGTAGTAATTACACTTCAATTGGAGTACGGTGCTTCTTTTGAGCTGTGCACATTCAAAGGGACATGGAAATGCCAGTGCAGTTCGTTAAAAAAAGAGATTTGGAAACTAAGCCCTATAAAGAAAGATGCTGGGCATCTGTAGCTTCTCAAAGAGAAGTCTGAGAAGAGGTGTGTGACAGTTGTCTATAAGTATTTAAAAGTCTCTCATGTGCCAGAAAAGATAGGCCTGTTGTTTGAGGAAATTAAGGACAGAACAAAGATCAACAAATTGAAATAAATAGAAGAGATTATTAGGAGGAATTTCTTGACAATAAGTTAAGAAGTAGAATGGTTTGTGTACTGCAATAGTGAATTTCTGGGGACTCAATGATGACCTGAGAGAGATGGCTTATCAGATTTCTGAACGAAGTGTTGGACAAGATCACCCTTCCAGTTCTTACTTTCTATGATTTTATGATTCAACAGAATTTACCAATATATTGTAATGCAATGTTTTAACAGTGAGATTTCATTAAAATGGATGACGAATTATCAGTACAGCAAATTTAAATATTCTTTCACTGCCTTCTAAACCATTTTTTAAAAAGTATATTGATTATATTTATATTCCATTCTTCATCCAAAAGTGAAAAATAGTGTATCCGACACTCCCTTCCTCCAGGTTTCTCTCACAATCCTGAGGGATAGTTTGGACTGAGAGATGGTAACTAGCCCCAAATCAGCTACTGAGCTTGCATGATTTAGAATAAAATTGAACTTGCCCTCCCAGTCCCAATCCAAGATCTTTATGTAAGTCTTTACATCAAATCTTAATCTAGAAGTTCATGTTTTGAATGTTTTAAAATCCTATTTTGTGGCTTATGTTTCTTACTTTTATCACTGCTAAGTTTAACAGGACACATGTACTCTGTGGAACAGATCATATTAAAAGTTGTTTTAGGAAAAACCTTTCATAACAAAAACGGCAGGAGTGGCAAGTGGCCATGTTGTCTTTCAGGGAAATAAGTCTAAAACACAAGATTACTTGGAAAGAGATGTCCAAGGTACTATAAGAATAAATTATCCACAGTAATTATATTATCTGGTTTTAGAGTAAATTTTGGCTACTTTGGTAAGTTTGGAAGTTGACTGTGTGACATGTTTTCTTTTTTTACTTGTGCTGCAGACATTATTCGCAGTGATATTGCACTGGATAAACAAAAAGGCTGTAAGATTGCCCAGCATCCTGACATCATGTTGGAATTACAAAGAGAAAAGGCAGCTCAGATGCACCTGGTTCTTCTCAAGGAACAATTCTCTAACACCTACACAAATCTCACACTTACAGGTAAGGCCGCAAGTTAAGGATCATTATTCCATAGAAATTGTAATAGAATATAACTGCTCATGTTTCATGACAAAAAGAAAAATAAAACTCTTAATGAAAGCCTACTTATGACAGACTAGCAGGGAATACCAGAGAACTAGGCTAGACTGGAGAGCTGAAAACTGCCCCAGAAGAAGGCAGGGGCAAACCATTTCTGTTCTGTTGCCAAAAAAAAAGAGTGGATCTATCCATAAAGTTAGCAGAAGTTAAGCTTGACTTGAAAGAGAATTTATTTATAGCTCTGGGGCCATGGGAAGATTCTGTACAGATAGCACAAAGCCAACTGGAATGTTGTACACAGTAAAATATGGTCATGAGTTTGCCTCCTTACTTTGCTGGCAACTTGAATATTTATAACAGTAAGAGAATTTATCCAATATTATAGAAAATTCATATTAGAAAAGGACATATAATTGGAGGGTGCACAAAGGGCAAATTCTCCTACCTGGAGAAATTCATACAATAGTCATAAGAGGCTTGGATGCCTAACAATTTCTCCTGGCATTGTATCAGGAAGACTTGAACTTTGGCTGTTACTTGGGTTCCCTTAGTGGAGCCATGATAGCAAGACTTATTAATTATTATTTAAATATGAAAGCAAAGAATAATTGCACCATAAACTTCAATTTTTGTTCATATTAAATTCATTAAGGTTATGTATTTTTTGGAACTATTATTAATTTATTTTATTAAGTTTCCATGGTGCCTGTCTTGCCAAGGTGACTCTAGGCAGCTTACAGTCATTCAATAAAAATATCATAAAACATTAAAACAATATATAAAGACCATGAATTGAAAATTTAGTTAAAATTCAATTGGCCAACCTAGAGAGGAAGGAAGCAAAGTGTGCCTGGGGAGAATGTAGAGTCTGTCTAATCCATGAACCAACTCCAGGATACCACTTCCTCACTGGTGCCCCAAGCCAGTTGGCAGAGCCAGCCTTTTTGGAAGACCTAAAGGGGTGTGTGGACCTCATCCCAGGGGAGCAGGATGTTCCAAAGAGTGGGTGCCATGGCAGAAAAGGCTCTTCTCCTGCCATCCAAAATTCCTTGACTGACTGGAACCTCAACATGCCTCTGCTGCCAGCCTGAATGAGATGGTTCCTCAGATAACCTGGACCCATGCCATGAAGGGCTATAAAGGTGATAGCCAACACATTGAATTAGACTTGGAAGAAAACTGGTAGTCAGTGCAGCTCGCAGAACAATGGTGTATTGTGAGCCACCCTTGAGCCCCCAAAAAGTGCCAGTGCAGCTGTATTCTGTACCACTTGAAGCTTCTGGATATTCTTCAAGGATAGCCAGTGTAGAGCACATTGAATAATCCAACTGTGAGATGACCAGGGCTTGAGTGGCTGAGCAGAGGGACTCTCAGTCCAGGAAAGGGTGCAACTAGCACACAATATAAAATTGCGCAAAGATTCTCCTAGCCATGACTGCTACTTGCTCATCAATCAGGATTCATGAGTCCAGGAGAACCCCCAGGTTGTGCACTGGGTCCATTTGGGTAGTGCAATACCATCCAGAATTAAAGATGTTAAGGACATCAAACCTGGAATGCATCCAAAGCCACTCATTCTTACCATGGTTCAGCCAAAGTTTGATGTCTCCCATCCAGACCTTCACAGTCTCCAGGCACCATGAGAGGGCAGTGAGAGCATCGCCTCGGAATGGGATAACTCACCACAGCCAATTTACCATGGCCAACTCGCCATGGCTAACTCACTGTGGGACCATTCGTCATGGACAACTCACTTTGGGACAACTCACCACAAGACAATTTAACAAATAAAAAAGTTAAATTAATTTCAATGGAACTATGGCCAATAATAATAAAATAAAGCCAATTCAGAAATACAAGAGTTATAATAATTTTGACAAAAATGTGGTCATCAATAATAAAAGTAACTCAATGAAACAATTAATACAGCCTTGAATTGTCCTGTGGCGAGTTGACCTAGACCTGCATCACCTGGCTCAATTCCAAACACATTTTGGATTTCCATTTTAAAAATCCTTTAATCAATGTTCTGCATTTTGAAGAATCATCCCTTATTTCATGCATATCTTAGATTTAGTGTAAGAACACATACCTTATTTGTTTTCAGTATTGGTTTATTTCCAGAATATGTTCTTGGGATAAGTAGATTAGTTTTTTATATGAACTTATCTAAATATAGATGCAGCATTACACTTAATTTTTTTTAACTTATTAATAAATAGAACATTTTTATGGCTACTTGTAAGACGACAAAGACTTTTGGGATATGTGTATGAGGGGTAGAGTGACTTTAATTTTCATTTAATCTTTGATATAAAATTATTTTTTTAAAAAAATAGTTATAGCTATTTTTCAGCAGTTTTCATGAGAGAGATGGCACTGAAATTGCTTCTCTAAAGGGTTAATTGCTACTTCTTTTTTTAAAGGTCCTGATTGCAGAGACAGAGGGTGATTGGTAGAATGTAGTAGAAATGTATATACATTTATATGTGTCTTTGCCCACACAAAGTGAATCAAGGCAGTACTGAAAATAGCAGTCTGCAAGGTTTTTTAAAAAATTTTTTTGTAAAAGCTTTGTCCTCTCTCCCTGTTTCAACAAAAGAGATGCAGCAATTACTAAATTTGGTGTCCTTGAAGCTAAAGGAGCATGTGCACTTTGTGTGAACCCAGTAAATATTAAAGAGCAAATATAAAAGAGATAATGGCCCAGATGGAGCAGAGTGGCTGTTTCTATTATGGGTGTTGTTTGAATTATCCATTAAATCGATGGAATGACTGACAGGCTGTGAAAGAAAGATGCAAGGTGCTTGTAAACTGGGTATGTTCTGCCCTGTCAGTGAGAGAATAGAAGGGAAGGATCCAGTTTTTCTATCTCTGGCAAGTGAGTAATACTGAAAAGCCTACCAAGCTCTGTCCAGTGTTGTTGCCATATAGTGGAAGGAATGTTGCACGGATGCTGAATTGTGGTGACATGTACTTTATTCTGATAAACATGGCATCCCACCATGTGGAGAGAAAACAGAAACCAACTGAGGCTAAAGTCTTGTTTCAGTGTTCTGAGAAAGAGATATAGCTGTGGTAGGGGCCTAGACTTGCATGTGGCAGATGTTAGGGCAGGTTCTCTTTGAGCCATTTCTCATTCTCAATAGTACAGTTCTCTTGACTGTTTAAGGGACGCGGTGGCTCAGTGGGTTAGGATGCTGAGCTTGTCGATCAGAAGGTCGGCAGTTTGGCGGGTCGAATCCCGAGTGCCGCATAACAGAGTGAGCGCCTGTTACTCGTCCCAGCTTCTGCCAACCTAGCAGTTCGAAAGCACGTCAAAATGCAAGTAGAAAAATAGGGACCACTACGGTGGGAAGGTAACAGTGTTCCGTGCGCCTTTGGCATCTAGTCATGCCGGCCACATGACCACGGAGACGTCCTCGGACAAGTGCTGGCTCTTCGGCTTTGAAACGGAGATGAGCACCGGCCCCTAGATTCGGAAACGACTAGCACACACGTGTGGGGGAACCTTTACCTTTTTTTACTTGACTGTTTAATTGTACTTGAGCCCTTGGAATCTCCCCTGACAACTTGCTTATTCTTCAGTAAATAAACTGACCCTCAAAGGGAGAGTTGTTCCCTCGTACACTGTTCTCCAAAGCAGTTTCAAAGAGGCCTAGAACATTGTTCACATTTTTCTTTGGACTTGTTGCCTAAAAGCACCTGGTTATTGTAGTGTCTTGGCCTGTTACAATATGTTAATGGACAAAGTAAGAAGTTTTCTGTAAAATACGACTTACTCAAAACTGGGAAATTACGTCCCATCTCCTTGAATGGGGTGTATATAGTCTGATAATGATTAGGAAGTTTAACCTCTGATTTCACAAAGGTATTTGAGCCTTAGTTTCTCAGAAAGTAAAGCATAATATTTACTTCTAACTAGTCAGAGCGATGTAAATATTTCTCTTTCTGGTGATGGATTCTGTGTATTGGTTGTGTGATGAATCTGAGAGACTATGCACCAAGACAATTACACCAAAGCAAAACAAAGGACAAGAAAACAAAACAAAGAAAGCAAGATAACAATGGTAGATTTTTTTTTCTTAAAAGAAGAGGTGAGCAGTGGAGCAATCCAGGCTTTTTCTTTGCCAAATAAACAGAAGGACAAGAAGATAAGAGGAATGAGAAGGAGATAAGTGGGCTCTCAATTGTTTATGCCAATACCTATGTTATAGAGCAGTGATGGCGAACCTTTTAGAGACCGGGTGCCAAAACCGCAACCCAAAACCCACTTATTTATCGCAAAGTGCCAGGGCCGCATCAGCATTGTGGTGCCCTCGGGGGTGGGACGGACAGGGAAGTGTCTCTGAGTGCTGCTTTGGCACACAAAAACCAGGGGTGCAAAAATGGGCCACCGTGCTGCAAGATGCAAAAATGGCCGCCGCCACACCACGGGGTGCAGATACAAGGCGCTGCACCGTGCAAGAACAGGAAATGGTTAGTTAGTATCACGCAGGCACTAGCCCTGCCCCATTTGCAGCCCCTCCCTTTTCTTCCAGTCCACCAATCGACAGTGGTTGGTGACCTCTGCTCTACCACCTCTACTTGAGCTTGCTAGTCAGCCGCTTCGCCTCCTTTGTGCTGGATGGGGCTCCTGCTCCGGGCAGTGGTGGCAGCCTGATGGACCTGCTGCTGATGGTGGTGGCACGCGTGCCAACAGAGAGGGCTCTGAGTGCCACCTCTGGCACGTGTGCCATAGGTTCGCCACCACTGTTATAGAGCAATTCCTGAGCAAAAATGAACTCTCAGGGTATTTCAAGAGCATTAAAACTAGCAATGTTTACTAATTGTTCCTACATATGGTTTGAACATCTTTCTATTGATCTCTCTCTCCATCCATCCATCTTTATTGTTTACAATAAAAGAATCTTTAGTTTAATTTTTAATTTTAACAATTAAAAAATTTAAAAGTACAAAGTAAAAGTACAAACTGAAGGAAAAAAGAAAAATATCTTTTATATTTATCAATAGTCACCAGTTTGCTAATCTAATCTGTATTATAATATGAACAGTGCAAATATTATTGTAAGATATAACGGATCTCTGCCATACTAACACATATTGCTGCATCCTTGGATTAATAGAAAGTATTGCCTTTCTATTAACAAACTCATCACACATTTCAGGCAAACATTCCTTGACATTTAGAATAGTTCCACTTTTCCAATTTACTAATATTTTATGCCATTACCTAAGATTGATACAACTACAGTTCCATATCTAATCCAAATATAATTCAACATTACATTAACATATTTAGTATTTAAAGATATTTCCATAAATGTTTAAATATACATTAATACACTATCCCAAACAGTTACTAAATGATCACAAGCCCATATTGTATGGGAATACCAGCAAAAAAAAATGATGTCTATCCTTTCACTTTTGTTCATATTTTAATACATGAAAAACCATTCCTTTCCTTGTTGGTAAAGTAGGGAGGTGGAATTATGACAACTGAATTCTAATAGTACATCTGAAGAGTACCAGTTTTTGAAAAACATAACTTGAATTAGAACTACTGAAGTCCTTTGAAATTACCACATTACTAAGGATTGTTGGGAAAATGCAATCAAGAATGATACCAGCACTTTTCCTAATGATGGGAAAGAGTCACTTTGTGGCTTCCAAATTTTGGCTGGTTAAAAACCGTACTAGGTATCATCTTTCTATTAATAATTTGTAATTTTGGGTGTTGTTGTTTTCAATGTTTAGATATTTATGGCGTGTTCTAGCTTTCTAAAATTTTCAAACCTTGTGGTGCTAAACTGACTATTCTTACACATATGGAGATTCAGGAAATTAAGCACAAAACATGATAAACATAAATGAAAGATGAGCCTTTGAAAGAAGTTTCTTTAAAGGCCCAGAGCAGGGAATAATGGAAAATAATTATTAAAAAGATGAAGTAACAGCATTTTAGAAGGAAATTAGTGTTTCACCATTAAAGAGAAGTGAGAGGGTACATAGACAGATAAAGAAACAATGAGAAGAATCTGTTACATGTCTGACAATAGAGTAAGATACACCAGTGAGAAGGTGAGGAATCAGGCTATAATTTATTTGGAAAGCTAAACTTTAGAATTTAAAAATAGGCATGTAGAAACTAGTTATTTATACCTGACATAAAAGGGTGTTATACCCCCTGGACAGGAGGGCTGCGTTCATGCTCTTGCCTTGTGTGCTAAATAAAGTTTTTAAATCTGATCTATGGCTTCTGATGTTTGACCTAAGCAAGGAACAAACGGTAGGAAAAAAAATGCCTCCAACAAGTACAAACCTTAGGAGCAGCGTAAGAAATTGAAAGTTGCTCTACAAAGTAAAAATGAAAGAAAGAACAGTAGACAAGGATATTCATGCCATAACTTAGCTTGACATGTATTTGTTTTCTGTTCTTTCAAGTATTAATTGAAAATGATGCTGTATACTCAAAAATGAATCCTACCGGTACTTTCTTATTAAATTAACATTTAAAAAGTGCCAGTTTATACCTCAAAAACAAGGAGCCAACATCACAGGCTTGTCACAAACTCGGCATTATTAAAGGAATTAGAAAATAAAAGACTTCTAGGAATGAAACTATTGTCTAAAGGAACACAAAAAATGCAATCATGAAAGATATTCAAATATCACAATATATCTATACCTACAAAGATTAGAAATGTGCGTGCTTTAGTATTCTCCGTGACACTCTATGGAAGCAAAGGTTGGAACTGAAAAAGCAGGCTAGGAAAAGTATTGATGCTTTTAAACTTTGGGGTTGGAGAAGGCTCCTAAGAATACCATGGACAGACATTAAAACAAACCAATGGATTATCAAACACATGGCACATGCTCATTCAATCCACCCAGAAATTTAAATATGAAATCCATGTACTTTAAATAAAACTCTGGCCAACTGTGTTGGGGCCTAGTAGGTAAGGAGAACTGAATTTTAGTTACTACTTCAGTGGAAGAGCACTAGAGAAGTGCAGGATAGTTGGCTAAGCTAAACCAGAAAATTTGGGGGGGAAATGGAAAGAAATCAGCGGTAAAACACTTCCATATTGTTTATTTAATGTACTTTGAATTAAACTCTGAATGGAGTTACCCAGGATCCAGCTTTACTTGACAGCATCATTATCTTTACTGGAAAATGTTGTTTTCCAGTAAAGATAAATTCTTGTTCCAGAATTCAAGACACAGAATAATGGAGGTTTTTTTTTTTTAAAAAAAACCCTTAATTACTAGTTATAGTAGCACTGCAAGTTTTAATCAGTAATCAACTGCTTTTTTGGGTTGCTTTTGGAGTCTGTTGATTTCAGGTTCTTCTTCCTCAGAAGATTCTTCGGTGCATTTGGCGTTCTCAAGGTGGACTGTTTCTTCAAACTTTGTCATTTTGGCGGGTTGTACTGTTTGAACTGCTCCCCTGGTGGCTTTGTCGGCCATCACTTCATCTTGTACCTCAAAAAACGTTAAGTTTGGTCTGGCAAAGAGTCTCTGCTGAAGCGTTCGGTCCCGTAGGCCACAGATGAGCCGGTCTCGTAGTCGCTCTTCTAAATTTGAAAATTTGCAAAGGCGTGCGGCCTACCTCAGGCCCGCTATGAATTCCTAAGCTGATTCACCCAGTTGCTGCACTCTTTGGTTGAACTTGAACCGCCAAGCCCTTTCAGACATCTTGGGCTGGAAATGTCCGGTTAGCTTCTTTTGGAGGTCTACGTAGGAGACCGCTTCAATCGGTGTCGGCGCAAAAAGGTTCTCAGCCAAATCAAAGGTTGCTGGGCCACACACGCAGAGTAGCATTGTGGCCTTCAATCCTTTTTCCACGATCTGATTAGCCCTGAGGTAGTTCTCTACCTGGGATAAATATGATGGCCATTCCTCCAGGTGCTTCACATTGAATTCCCGAAATTTCCCAACCTTCGACATTCTTTCTTTGCTGGTTCCTGCGATTCTTTCCAAATCCTGCTTTCCAGGCTCAAGGAATGAGTCCACTGAGCACGAGGTCGCTAGCATAGCTTGCTAGCTGACCTTGAGAGAGGGGGGGGGGGAGAAAATGCCTTTTCCCTCCGGCGTGCACTGCCTTCCCCTCATAGACTTAAACTCTTTTTTAGTGAAGCAGGATCCCACCTTTGTTGCCAGTGTTAAATAGAGGTTCTTTGGCGCAGGAATGAAGACAAGGTAGCTGAGTATAGGGAAACTCATATTTTATTTTGTGCAGAATCTATACTGAACAAATGGCTGCAACTAGCTGCAATATATAGTCTAGCCCCTAGGTCAGACATGTCAAACACAAGGCCCGGGGGCCGGATCCGGCCCGCGAAGTGGTTTCATGTGGTCCGCGAAGCCATCCTGGAAACAGTGAGGGAACTGCCCCCACTGCCTTGGCCCTGGCCCAGAGACCCTCCTTCTGCCAGAGACCCTCAGATCTGTCCCACTCCTGCCCAGGCCCCCATAGGCACCCTTGATGCGAACGATGTAGAGCTGGCCATGCCCACCCAGTAGGCCATATGCACTCTAGCCACACCCACCCAGTAGGCCACACCCACCCTGGCCATACCCACCTGGCCCCTTGAGGGCAACCACAATGCTGATGTGGCCCTCAATGAAATTGAGTTTGACACCCCTGCCCTAGGTGGCAGCCAATAGGTTTGAAGCAACCATTGCCGCCTGTTGTTGTTGTTAGCTGCGAAGTCGTGTCCGACCCATCGCGACCCTATGGACAACATTCCTCCAGGCCTTCCTGTCTTCTACCATCTTCTGGAGTCCATTTAAGCTCACACCTACTGCTTCAGTGACTCCATCCAGCCACCTCATTCTCTGTCGTCCCCTTCTTCTATTGCCCTTGATCTTTCCCAGCATTAGGCTCTTCTCCAGTGAGTCCTTCCTTCTCATTAGGTGGCCAAAGTATTTGAGTTTTAGCTGCAGGATCTGGCCTTCTAAAGAGCAGTCAGGATTGATCTCCTCTAGGACTCACCGGTTTGATCGCCTTGCAGTCCAAGGGACTCGCAGGAGTCTTCTCCAGCACCATAGTTCAAAGGCCTCAATTCTTTGGCGCTCAGCCTTTCTTATGGTCCAACTTTCACTGCCATACATTGCAACTGGGAAGACCATAGCCTTGACTATACGCACTTTTGTTGATAGGGTGATGTCTCTGCTTTTTAGTGTGCTGTCTAGATTTGCCATGGCTTTCCTCCCCAAGAGCAAGCGTTTTTTAATTTCTTGGCTACAGTCCCCATCTGCAGTGATCTTGGAGCCCAGGAAAACAAAATCTGTCACTACCTCCATTTCCTCCCCATCTATTTGCCAAGAATTGAGAGGGCCAGATGCCATGATCTTGGTTTTCTTAATGTTTTCAACCCAAGTTTTGCACTCTCCTTCTTCACCTGCAACAAGAGGCTCTTTAGTTCTTCTTCACTTTCTGCCATTAGAGTGGTATCATCTGCGTATCTTAGGTTGTTGATATTTCTTCCGGCAATCTTAATTCCAACTTTTGATTCATCTAGCCCTGCCTTTCTCATGATGTGCTCTGCATATAAGTTAAATAGGCAGGGCGACAGTATACAGCCTTGCCGGACTCCTTTCCCAATTTTGAACCAATCAGTGGTTCCGTGTCCAGTTTTCACTGTTGCTTCTTGACCCGCATATAGGTTTCTCAAGAGACAAATAAGATGGTCTGGTACTCCCATCTCTTTAAGAACTTGCCACAGTTTGTTATGATCCACACAATCAAAGGCTTTAGCATAGTCAATGAAGCAGAAGTAGATGTTTTTCTGGAACTCCCTAGCTTTCTCCATGATCCAGCGTATGTTGGCAATTTGATCTCTAGTTCCTCTGCCTCTTCGAAATCCTGCCTGTACTTCTGGAAGTTCTCGATCCACATACTGCTGAAGTCTAGCTTGTAGGATTTTAAGCATGACTTTACTAGCATGAGAAATGAGTGCAATGGTGCGATAGTTTGAACATTCTTTGGCACTGCCTTTCTTTGGAATTGGAATGTAAACTGATCTTTTCCAATCCTGTGGCCACTGTTGAGTTTTCCAAATTTGCTGGCAAATTGAGTGTAGCACTTTTACTGCACTGTCTTTTAAGATTTTGAATAGCTCAGCTGGAATACTGTCACTTCCACTAGCTTTGTTGTTGCTCAGCTTTTCTAAGGCCCACTTCACCTCACATTCTAGGATGTCTGGCTCGAGGTCAGTGACCACCTCATTGTGATTATCTGGGACGGTAAGCTCATTCTTGTATAGTTCTTCTGTTTAATTTTGCCACCTCTTCTTAATCTCTTCTGCCTCTGTTAGGTCCCTGCCATTATGGTCCTTTATCATGCCCATTTTTGCATTAAACGTTCCCTTCATCTTTCCAATTTTCTTGAAAAGATCTCTGGTCCTCCCTATTCTATTGTTTTCTGATTTCTGTGTTGACCGTCTGGTGATGTCCATCTGTAGAGCCGTCTCTTGGGTTGTTGGAAAAGAGTGTTTGCTATGACCATCGTATTCTCTTGACAAAATTCTATCAGCCTGTGCCCTGCTTCATTTTGTACTCCAAGGCCAAACTTGCCTGTTATTCCAGTTATCTTTTGGCTTCCTACTTTAGCATTCCAATCCCCCATGATGATAAGGACATCATTTTTTGATGTTACTTCTATAAGGTGCTGTAGGGCTTCATAGAACCGGTCAATTTCATCCTCTTCAGCACTGGTGGTTGGGGCATAGACTTGGACTACTGTGATATTGAATGGTTTGCCTTGGATTCGAACTGAGATCATTCTGTCATTTTGAGGATTGTATCCCAGTATTGCTTTTCCTACTCTTTTATTGACTATGAAGGCTACTCCATTTCTTCTGAGGGATTCTTGCCCGCAGTAGTATACCTGATGGTCATCTGAATTAAATTCAGCCATTCCTGTCCATTTTAGTTCGCTGATACCTAAGATGTCGATGTTCAGTCTTGACATCTCTTGTTTGACCACGTCCAGCTTTCCTTGATTCATGGATCTTACATTCCAGGTTTCTATGGAGAAAAAATATTTACAGCATCGGACTTTCCTTTCACCACCAGACATATCCACAGCTGAGCGTCCTTTCGGCTTTGGCCCAGTCGTTTCATTCTTTCTGGCGCTACTAGTACTAGCCCTCTGCTCTTCCCCAGTAGCATATTGGACGCCTTCCGACCTGAGGGGCTCATCTTCCAGCGTCATATCGTTTTGCCTTTTGGTACTGTCCATAGGGTTTTCATGGCAAAGATACTGGAGTGGGTTGCCATTTCCTTCTCCAGTGGATCATGTTTTGTCAGAACTCTCGGCTATGACCTTTCCGTCTTGGGTGGCCCTGCACGGCATAGCTCATAGCTTCATTGAATTACGCAAGCCCCTTCGCCACGACAAGGCAGTAATCCATGAAGGGGATTGCCGCCTAGGGATAGCCAATTGTAGTGCTGGAGACTTGTAGTCTGCGTTGCTGGAGAGCAGTTAGCTGCTCCAGCAACCTATGTGGTATTACTATTTATTTATTTATTTATTTATTTATTTATTTATTTATTTATTTTATTACATTTATATACCGCCCTTTCCCGAAGGACTCAGGGCGGTTTACAGGGTGATTAAAAAACGAAGATACAAAAGTTAAAAACAAATTAAAAAAAATTATATTTGTCCCTACATAAATAAAACCTCAGTTAAAATAAGATTAATCCTCAGCCTGGGCCAGAGAGCTCGAAGAGCCAGGTCTTCAGGCCCCGGCGGAATGAACAGAGGTCAGGGGCAGTCCTCAGCTCCACTGGCAGCTGGTTCCAAAGGGCAGGCGCCCCCACTGAGAAGGCCCTATCCCTGGGTGTTACCCGCCGGCAATCTCTTACCGGTGGCACCCTGAGAAGACCCTCCCTGTGGGAGCGCACTGGACGAAGGGAACTTGATGCCGGCAGCAGGTAAATGAGCCCAGTATATAACAAAACCATTTTTTTTTCTATATTGAGTGGCACACTTAGGGACCAGGAGTTATTTGGCAATGACTCAGACAGATGTAGTAGAAATAAAACTGGGATTAACAGTGACATTGTTTTCTGCTGATAGAAAGTGGATAGTACCTTAACTCAGCAATAGGAAAACCCTTAAATCCTGCTTGCCAAAGTTTCTATTCAAAAGAAAGCAGTTTTAATTAGAGGCATTTTCCTGTAAGTTTTCCATTTGATTCTCTCTCTAATCTGTCACAAAGTAGATTAATATTCACAAAACTCTAAAAATAGGCAAGGAACATCATGAGTCAGTCAGTTATCCCTCCATTTTATGAATAATTACTTAGTAATTGCTATTGATTTAGGTTTGCCTCTTGGCAACTGCAGGAACACTTTATCTTGATTTGTCTCTACTGTAGTAATAACTTTAACTTTCCCAAGAACATTCCAATAATCTCTTTTCCCCATCCATCTACCTTATTGATTATGTTCTCTGTCTTGCTTCTTCAACCTTGCCAAGCATAATATTTTCTTCTAGTCCATCATCTGATCAGAACACAGACTCAAAGCATACGAGCTGTTGTTCAGTGTCTCAAAAGAGCAGTTAGCCTTTATTTGGACTAGGACTGATTGATTAGTTCTTGCAGTTTGTGATATTCTTAGTGTCTCTAAATCTGTAATTTGAACTTTTTTTAAAAAAAAATTCTCAGTGCACAACTGTCACAGGTATACATTACTACTGGGAAGATCATTATTTTAACTAATACTGGTACTTGTTATCATTGAAATATATTTTATTTTTCATGATTTTATTTAAATTTGTTATTCCACTCTATGAAAAAGACAAAACCCACCACTTTCAGTTTTTTACCTAAAAGGTTCTTTTTTAATAAAAGGGATTTAAACAATGTTTTATTTGCTGAGCTTCCACAATTCTTGGAGCAACAAAAATCTTCTCAACCACAGATTACATAAAAGAAAAAGAAAACGAATTCCCAGTCCCTGCTTTTTATGTTTGTAATGCATGTGTGCATTTGTCTGGCCATTTGCGCATAGGCACATTGTTAAGAAGGAAGCCATTTTCCAGTGAAGACATTACTCTTTTTGTTAGTCGTGAGTTGCCAAGTTAAAGATCATATGGTGGTATTTTTTCAATTAGGCAGACACTTTTCATGATAATGCTAACTGTAGTTATAGGTTGCTATCTAGAATTGGGAGGAGTTTTCTGCATGCTGTTTATGTAAGCATACGCAAACAGGCAGAGAGGCTTAAGCAATTACGGTAGCATTGTGAAAGTGAAGAGAATCTGACTGTAAGGAGTGAAGGGGATTTGCTGTAAAAGTGGCACAGTTAGCTGCAGAAGATGCTGACCAAGATCTTGTCTGCCCTGAGCAACCAAAGCAAAACAGTCTAGTCACCAAATTTAGTGTCGGGGGGAAAAAATGAAGCTTTGCTGTGATAAACTGATTCAGAGTCAGAAAAATATCAGCTCAGATGTAGCTGAAGTAATTAATGGTGATGTCTGGAACTGATCGAGGAACAGCACAGAACATGTCTAGATAAATTCTAATGCACTCTAGTCTCCTTTAGTAAGCTGTTTGATTTTATTTAAATCAATCAAGATATTGTTATGAAGTGAGACAAATTGTATAGTTAAGCTTTGTGACATACCATAATACTGGCTTTCAGTAAGGTACACGTGTCATTGTTCTACAAGCACATTAAATTATCTTGTTTAAAAGTTGTCTGAAATGCAAGGAAACATAATGATTCATATTCTTATTTCCTGTGTGCCAGGGACCAGCCCCAAAGTTAAATTTTAGTCTTTGCAAAATACCAGACTAATAGCAATATTGAAGGAGCTGCTACTCACTAGTGTGTAATTCTATATTTTTCTCCTAATATTTTGATTCTTTTAAATAGCCTTTGATAGATACATCTTCTAGTCTATTAATATAGCTATTATGTTAGCATAGATTCACATTTGCATATACATCACTGTATAATTCAGTATTTAAAGTACTAATATTTGAGAATATTTTGTAGCTCAGGGTTAAAATAAGCGGTCCTTGGTGCTAGTCACTGGCACCGATGATGATAGCTAGTTTCAGTAAGGAAACATTTGCAGGAAAACAACCAAGCTTAGAGACCACCAAAGACTCCTCAGTATTTAAAGTCTCCAAGGAATGTCCAAACTCTATAAACAGTGCAAATATTATGTTTGAATTTGCAGTAGGTAGGACAAAGATTGTCTGTGGTGATTATTCTGGGAAAATGCATGTATTAATGTATATAATTGGTTGTACAGTATATGCAAATTAGTCTTATAGCTTTGTTAGCTTCTAAACAAAGTTTGTTGGGGAAGAATGTGTGTGTGTGTGTGTGTGTGTGTAGGTCTTGGCATATTCGGGTCTTTTCCTGTGTAAGATTGAGAGTGTCTTGGTGACGTTTCGACGAGGTCCCACTCGTCATCTTCAGGCTGGTGTCTTTGGCTTCGTGCAAATGATGTGACTACATATAAGGAAATTTTAAGTTTGGAAAGGAAAGTATGGCAATTAAAGTCATATAACATTTTAAAAGAAGAAAAGATAGTACAAACTTGGTTTCAGTATGGGCAATTACAGGCTAGGTGGAAAGAGGACCAGAAAACTGGTTTTTTGATGACTGATGAAAATTTGGTAAAGCAAATCAGAGATCAAGGTCAAGCACATATAAAAAGGATATATCTTGCATTGATAGAAATTGATTCAGAGATGGAACTTGTTAAAGACTGTATGATAAAGTGGGCTCAGAATTTTCAAGAAGTTATTACAATGGATACTTGGGAAAAGATTTGGGTGAGAAATGTAAAATTTACACAGGCCCAAAATTTAAGAGAGAACTTTTACAAAATGTTTTATAGGTGGCATTTAGATCCTAAAAAAATAGCAAGTATGTATCCGAACTGCCAGCCCAAATGTTGGAGGTGTGGTTGTGAGGATGCAACGTATTTTCATATATGGTGGACTTGTAAAAAGGTTAAAGCTTTTTGGATTAAAATTTGGTGGAATATGCAAAAGATATTCAAGAAAAGGATAAAGTTTTCTCCGCAATTGTTTTTATTGGGTATTATCACAGATACCACCGTTGTAGATATTAAATTGATGTTGAATTTAATTACGGCAGCGAGACTTTTAGTAGCGCAATATTGGAAGAAGGAAGAACTGCCGGCTATAGAAGAATGGACTTTAAAAGTTTCCAACTTGGCGGAGATGGCAAAGATCTCAGCCTATTTGAAAGATCAATCGCAACAGAGATATACCGTGGAGTGGAAGAGATGGATAGATTATATTCAGAATAAATATGGGACTAAAAAGTTTCACTTAGCATTTGAATAAGTAGCGGATTTATATGATGTATAATTAGCTTGTAGTTATTTTATTAAGAGTTAAAGTGCGATAGAATTTAATATCTTATTGTTGTTTGCATATTTTACATTATGTTTGTTTGTATTTTTATACCCTGTATTTAGCTCTGGGAAGTCGGGGAGGGGGGAGGGGAGGGGAGAGTTGGGGAGGTTTGGGGAGAGGGGAGGGGGAGGGGAGGGGTTTTGTATTCAAAAATGTACTGTAAAACTTTTCAATAAAAAAAAGAGAATTCTAGCACATGTGGAGAGAACTGCATTAGAGGAAGTTGACACTGAGGTTATCACCCAGCAGGCAATTTTGAATTATTTTAAGATAGGGTTTTGTTAAGAGAAGGGGATAGTGAGCTGCTGTGAAAGCTATACGTGTATGTGATGCTAAAGATCCTGGGAAGAGAGTTTGAAGGAATGTTGTGGTCAAGTTGCTGATAGGGTCATTGCTCATTCTTTCATCTGTACCTTGAGGGACATGTTCTGATGACAGATCAATTCTTTATTGCTGGAATAAGATTCCTCTGCAATTTAGAAGCAGCAGCAAAGGAAGACAGAACAGTGGGTGAGTGTACATCTGGATTATTATTTAAGTGGCCACAAGGGTTGCTCTGATCAGTAGGGGCACTGTCTGCTGTTAGGAATACAATCTGATGCGAGTGCTTAGTTTAACTCCAAACCACTTCCCCTGTTGATTCCTCGCCTGCAACTCTTCCTGCTCTCCTACCTTAGTCAATTGAAAACAAGATCCTGATTTATTGATCGTTAAGGGACAGAGCCTATTTTATTGATATCCTCCCTTTTCTCCTTAATTTGGTCAGGATAATAAATAGCATTTCTAGGCAGCTCTGATTCTTAGCCAGCCCTAAGATTTCAAAGAAATTAACAGTGATACATAAATACAGATTGGACATGTCTTAAAAATCCAGCACATAGCTAGGACATTCTTTGAGTCTTGGTATTCTGTTTGTAATGCTGAATGTGTGATTACCTATGCCTTGTATGTATTATTCTGAAGTTTTTGAGAAGTGGATGGTATAGAGACTTGATCATAAGACTAAACTGTAAGGGAGGTTTCAATGTAAAGAACAAAAAATCTTGTGGCAAACTAGCCTTGTTGAATCTTCAAATGTATTGAGACTGTAATTCCCAGAAATTGCCAGCATCTCTAGAGGATAGTAAGACAGAGAAGGCTAGTATAAGCTCATTGTTATACTTCAAATATTCTTGGTTGCTTTTGTTACAAAACAATAGCACAGCTTCGCTTCTGGGCTTGGTATGGCATATGAATTGGGACAGAGTAACACACTTTACATACTACTTTTAGATAAGTGTGAATTGATATTCAAATGTATGTATATATGTTTGCGGTATTTCATATACTTTTTGGACATAGATTTTTGGACACAACTGTCATATACAGGTAGTCCTCAACTTAGGACTGCAATTGAGGACAAAATTTCTATTGCTAAGTGAGATTTTTGCCCCATTTTATGACCTTTCTTGCCAGAGTTGTTAAGTGAATCACCGCAGTTGTTAATAACATGGTTGTTAAGTGAATCCAGCTTTCCCATTGACTTTTGCTTGTCAGAAGGCGCAAAAGGGGAGATCACATGATCTCGGGACACTGCAACTGTCATAAATATGAACCAGTTGCCAAGCATCCAAGTTTTAATTATGTGATCATGGGGATGTTGCAATTGTTGTAAGTATAAAAAACGGTCATAAGTCATTTTTTTCAATGACGTAACTTCAAATAGTCACTAAATGAACTGTTGTAAGTTAAGGATTACCTGTATTCTAGAACTGCATGGAATATATTTCTACTAATGAACTGCACAAGCTTTAACAGATATTCACATTCGCTAGAAATATATTTAAATCGAACTGAGATGAAAGGGATTTGATCAATAGTTCAGTTTTATTCCGCTCCGCATTTGGTGGGTTCTTATGTCATGACTTGCACATTCAGAATTTTTCAGATAAAAATGGTGAAAAACATTTTAGGAATAAAATGTGAATTTGCTGGCAAGGAAGCAAAAGCAGTAGATTTGAGGAAACAAATTCCATTAAATAAATAGAGGGCATTGGAGCTGAATTTGCCTCAATTGCTCCTTTTCTTCATTCTGCTGGACACTCCTTAAACTGGACTACCTGCGGAAGTTTCTTTAAGGGACTCCAGATGGTGCCTGCAATGCTGCTTCCAGCTGTGGCCAATCACTCCTAGCCAGGCAATCTGCCTTTCTGCTGAGGCCTGCAGCAGCCACACTACCCATTCGTCACGCTTCTCCAATTGCAGTGCTCTGGATAGCTTCTTTGGTCTTATTCCTTGTTTTATCATCCACCTCCTCCATGAGCTAATGTAGTAACATCTTTTCATTGGCTATAAATTAGAGACAAGCTATAGATAAAATATGACTTACAGAGGAATATTTGGAAACATCTGGTTTTTAGCCCTCAGATTCAATCTTCACTTGTCTTGTATGACAATGTCACTATTTGTGCACGTGTTAAAAAAGAAAAGTTGATACACCCAAGCCAGCCCAACTGGGTAATTTGGAAGAAGCAACTGGCAAGCAGAAAGGAGACGGAAGCAGAATAAAAAGTTTTCATGGGGATGTTGAAAGGATATTTTGGAATGCAGAACTTTTCCTACAAAGAAATTGTACAAGTTCACTAGCCAAGATACAGTATTGGGTGGTCTAAGCTGTCTTTCCTACAAACAGTCTTGGACCCATATATTTGGTGAGGAAATAGTTAATGGGATATAGCTAAAGCAGGGATGTCAAACTGCCGCCCACGGGCCGGATGCATCATGCCAAAATCCACCCCCCCCATTGCCGGCAATGGAAAAAAAGTCGTGATACGTCATGACACATCATGTGACGTTTCAAGTTTGACACCCCTGATCTAAAGCATCACTGATGAGAAAGTCTAGTGAGAAATTAATATATAGAGATAAAACATTTTTCCCCGTTCCATGTTTTCTGGCAGTATTCAAGAATAGGGAATCAGATGCAAAATTTTGTATGTTGGTTTTTAGAAAAGGAGAGTGTTTATCTCAGTGAGCTTAGTGAGAGAGACAGAACTCAGAAATATAGAGTAGGATCAGTAGCATTTTTAGGCTGTGAGCATTGTATGGTTTCAACAAAATTATGGGTGCCAGTTTTTAAAAAAATAAAAATAGACTTTTTTAAAAAAAAGAATACAAAAGATAAAAGCTTATGTAATCTCAGCTGAGAATACAGATCTTATGAGATGTAGGTATGACATTTTGGTATTTTTATATTTTTTGGAGATATGGTGTCAAATCCCGAAATAAATTCCTATGATTTACTTCTCTTTGATTTAAATTTTTTATTTATTCATTTATATATTAAATTTGGAAGCCACTCAGAGCAATTCTGTAATAATAAATGGTAGTATCATAAAAACAATAAGACAAGACAAGACAAGATAAGATAAGATAAGATAAGTAATTATAAAGAATAGTTATGAATAGTGAATTCTAGTATTTCCTTGGACACAAAAGCACACAAATATATATTTAAAAAACCCTCTATCAATCTGCTAGGACAAAGAGGATTTTGAGTTTTGAACTTGGGCATCTGCAGTAATACTGTAGAAGGTTTTACTAGAATGACAAAACATATAACATAATGTCAGAAAGCAAGCTCTAGCACATATGCACTTGCATATAACTGTACAACATGAGTATATTATAAAAGAATGGAGTTTGTACCATGACATCTTAACACGTTTCATTGTTTGCCTACTGTGAACACCTGTGGTTTAAACCTTGTGATGGCAATAATACTGACATTGTAGCAATGTTTTTCACTGTTGGAAAAGTTTTTGACTACACTAGTCTATTCATTTATTCTCCATATATTTAATAGCTATGGACGTCTCTTTCTGTGTCTGTGAAATGCCCAGTTTGTTTATTTATTTAGTTATTTCCCTATTATATGATTTACAGATCACTTAATTTTATTTTTCCATTTAGCATTGGGCACATGTAGAAAGTAGCTACATTACTTGCTATCTTTATGATTCAAAACAATATGTCTCCTTCCTTGAAACTAGAGCCTTGGTGGAGCAGTGGGCTAATGCCTCCTTAAGTAACACCAGCTGCCTGCAATTAGTGCAGGTTCGCATCCCACCAGGCTCAAGGTTGACTCAGCCTTCCATCCTTCCGAGGTAGGTAAAATGAGGACCCAGATTGTTGGGGGCAATTAAGCTGACTTTGTAATAATGCCGCTTGGGGTGTGTGTGAAAGCCCTAATAAGCAGGCATATACATAGAATGAAGGCTACTGCTAAGCTTGTAAGCCGCCCTAAGTCTTCGGAGAAGGGCGGGATAAAAATGGAATTAAAATTTAAAAAAAAATAACTCCCAATAAAAATAAAACTGGCATTTAAAACTTACTGATCTCAGAGTACCCAATCTTATAACAGTAGTGAAACGAAAACATATGAATTAACTTTAGCGTGTATATCTAAGTGAGAGTAGAATAGTGTATGAAATATTTCAATCCTCTGTATATTTTTAGCATATTTTGTGAGAAACCTATGTGATATATTTCTCCACAGTTTGTATTAATTTATATGTTTTGTACATGACCCTCAAGGACCTGTAGAAACTGCCCCTTTTTTAAACACCCTCCTCCCCCCCAGATTGATTTTTCTTTTCACTGCGATAACTTATTTCCATCCTCTTTTCAGATGCTATGAGCTGGTGAGAGAGATCTAGTTTTTCCCCCTGAAAGTTTCACTCGCTCCTTCTAAATAATAGCTTTTTTTGGATTAAACTATATGCCATTGCCACTTGAAGCATAATTCCATCTGTCATCTATTGATACACTTATAGTTCTAAATAGAAATTAAAATAATTATAAAGTAATTATAGATTATCTAGTATTTTTAAATATACTGCACCTCTTTTCAGTGCATGCAAATATTCTTGTTCTTTTAGGAAAACATACCTTTGGCTGTAATAATAGTAATAACAATAAGTATATATACATATAAAAAATAAATATATATAGTATGTGTGGCCTGACTCCCAGCAATTGTGGGCATGTAATATTAAACTTTAAGGATTCTGAAATTTTTACTTAGCAAAGAATGGTTTGTGGAATGAAAAAGCTAACTACAATTTTGGCATGTATTCAAGAATCACTAAGGAAAGCTGCGGCTGACATCATGGCCCCATTTTACTTCCTTTTAAAAAGTTGTTTCTCCCACTGTTGGCTGTTGTATATGGAAATACTAGATGATTTAATTGCATGATCACATCTAGGAGTGTTTAGTCTTAGTATCCAGCAGTTCATTTATGCTTCTTCTGGCTCTGAATTCCCAAGTCCAGGGCTTTTGCAGAAAAAAAAAGAGAGTCTCCATTTGATGGAATGCCATGGATATAAGCTTTAAAAATAAGCCTCCTGAGCCATCTTGGAGGTGTCTGGCAGCAGGACAAGTCATTAGTCAATCCTGAAATAATCATCAAGCACAGACATACCTTACTTTATATGCTGTTAAACACTTCCCCATATTCTACCATTGATTGGAGCCTTGAATTCTTTCCAAGTGTTTAACCTATAAAGATATTTGAGAACCCCAGGACATAGTAGCTTTCCAAACAATGACAGATTTACTTGAATTTTCACAAATGGAAAACCACAGTTCCCTAAAGTTACAAAGAAGCAGCTGTCACACACCAGGTACACTGTATGAGAAAACACTTTTTGAAAGCTTTGAGGATTTCCTACTATCTACATTTGTAGAATAAAATGTTTTTCTTCCTTTCTTTCTGGCATAGTTGCCTGGGATAATTGTTGTTAGTTGCGAATTTGTGTCTGACCCATCGCGACTCCATGGACAACGTTCCTCCAGGCCTTCCTATCCTCTACCATCTTCTGGAGTCCATTTAAGCTCACACCTACTGCTTCAGTGACTCCATCCAGCCACCTCATTCTCTGTCATCCCCTTCTTCTATTGCCCTCAACCTTTCCCAGCATTAGGCTTTTCTCCAGTGAGTCCTTCCTTCTCATTAGGTGGCTGGATGGAAACTCATTTGAGTTTCAACTTCAGGATCTGGCCTTCTAAAGAGCAGTCAAGGTTGATCTCCTCTAGGACTGACCGGTTTGATCGTTGCACCCATTTGGAAATTTCTCCTCGTGTTTCTACTTCATTGACAAGTTACAAATAAATGCTTGTTAATTTTCCCCCTACAACTCTCAAGTGTCGATGCATGTATCCTGTGATTTTGTAAAGTTAGCTGTCACTAGTTTTTTTTATCATGCTTTCAAGTAAAATGCAAGATTTTGGATATGGTGGTAATTAGTAGGTTTTACTGATTTCTGGGAGGTTTCCTTCCAAACATATCTGGAAATTAAAGATCCAGGAAATTGTGAGGTTAATTATTTTTAGAAAGCAGTTAACTTTATATATCTAATATGAAGATAATATTCAAATGAATTTATGAATCAATTAACTAAAACAAATTTGCCGCTATTATTAGATTATTCCTGTTTATAGCAGAAGGAACTGACAGTGTCCTACTTTCAGAATGTTCCATTCTCCAGATCCTATTTCTGATATACTTTTAATATATGACATGGCCAGACAGGAACTGTATGATGTAAAGCCATGACTTGACTTGGGACGAGTCTGTTTAAGTCACCCATACTACCTAATATGGGAGTGAGGTGAATTTGGCTATGGATCTTCTCAAATGTTTATATGGTATTACTTCCTCCTCTAAGTCAGGGTTGTCAGCTAGACTTTTGCATATGTTGGGAGGCTTTCCTTTTTTCCTGTTAGTGTAGCTCTCCTAATAAATAAAGCTTCTTGGGAATTTTATGTGATCGCACTTGTGGTGAAACAGAGAGAATCTGTAAATTCAAATTCAAATTCAAGGCTGTCCAAGCTGGATTTATATCCAGAACTACTGTTATTCATAATAGAAGTGTGTTTTGTTTATCTCTTGGTCTTAGGCAATTTTCCAGTTTTCCTTTCCTTTCCTTTCTTTTTCTTTTCTTTGACCTCTTGTTTATTTCTGTCTGCTGCTTATCTGGGGAGTCCATAAAGTCTATATACAGTAGCCTGCCAAAAAAGATTCTGGTAGTCAGATCTGCTTCATAAATTACTTTTACCAACAAAGAACGTGCTCTAAAGTCTGGAGTAGGCCTACAATATAGGAAATATGGACAATCTGTTCAAGTGTTCAGCCTTTTGAATGACCTTTAGTGTTCTTGTCAAGGATTTTCACAAATCATTTCTTTAGGAACTCTATCCTAAAGGAAAGAATAAGGGCCATTAAATACATAATGTAAGATTACAGCAAATGCTTAGACTGTTACCATTATATTGTTTCACTAGGCCTCACTTTATTGTGATCTGATTCTTGCTCTGAAAAACTTAACGCATATATTTTCTAGATGTTTGTGAGGAAACTAGTGGTGAAATACCTCATATCTTTGCTCAGAGTTGTGTAAGTCTTTGGTAGTTAATTTAAAAAAAAAGATTTTCTGTTTGTCCTCCATTCTCTCTTTTTTAAAAACTGAAGGACTACTGTTTATGGCTGATACCATGAACAATAGCATGGAGAAGTTCTTATTGTATCAAGTGACCTTAACTTCACCCTTGAGCTAAAATCATGCTAGGCTCATTTTGTTATTTTTTCAAATGTATTAAAACCAAAGATTTCAAAACTTGTTCCATTAACAACCTGTTCCTTACAGTAATCCAACTTTGGTTAAATGTGCTTCTGTCCCATTACTTTTATGATGACACAAAAAATGAGAATACATAAAATTATTCTCAATTTTCTATAGACTTCCTATGGTGTTTACTCCAAATAATCTCTGCGTAGAAAATACATCTTAAAATATCTAATCACAGATAATGCAAACCATGAGGAGTGGGACTTGGTTTGGTTATAATGTTTTGTTGATAGCCATAGGATGTAATGGGTTATTCACATACCATTTTGCCCCCAAAATAAACAAAACACATTTCTGAGCACAGATAAGTGTTCTCATCAGCACTCCCAACGAAAGGCCAACACACATTGATGAAAAAAAATAGAAATAAACCATTGGCTGAAGGGTTGGTGTCGCCAAGAAAATGTTGGTTTCCTGGATCATGGACTGCATTTCTTACACAAAAGACTCTTGGCAAGGGATGGGCTGCATCTCATGAAAACAGGGAAAATGTACTTGGAAAAAGACTGGTCCAACCCATCAGGAGGGCTTTAAACTAAAATTGAGGGGGAAGGGTGACCACTCTTTAGAATCTAGAACCCAAAACCAACCATGAATCCCAAGAAAACTAATCAAACAATGAGGTAGACAGTGATGAGAAAAAAGAAACACCCAAACAACAATCAGGAGATGCAGGAAACATACCCACAGACAGGCATGAAAGTCTTAAATGCTTATATACAAATGCTCAAAGCTTGGGGAACAAACAGGGCAAACTAGAAGCAATAGTAAACAAGGGAGGGTTTGACATACTTGGCATTACAGAAACCTGGTGGGACAAAACCCATGAATGGAATGGACTGATGGGTGGATACAAATTATTCAAAAGAAACAGGTCTACAAAAAGAGGAGGGGAAGCTGCACTATATGTTAAGAGAATACTACAAATCTACAGAAATGCACATGATCAAAGATAAAATCTCTCCAGAATGTATATGAGTCAATATAAAAGAGTAAAAAAGTGACATTGCCATAGGTGTATATTACAGGGCACCCAACCAATCAGAAGAAATAGATGAACTCTTTGCCAGCCAGTTAACAAATGCATGTAGGAAGCATACCACAGTAGTAATGGGAGTCTTTAACTATCCAGATATCAACTGGGAGACAAACTCTGCAGCAAGGGGGAGATCAAACAGATTCCTAACCAACCTAGCTGACAACTTTGTCACCCAAAAGGTGGAGGAGGGAACTAGAAATAAAGATATACTAGTCTTAATTCTTACTAATAGAGAAGACGTGATAGAGCGAGTTGAAGTTGCCAGAACCTTGGGTGAAAGAGATCACATCATACTGGAATTTAATATAATGCAAAGACTTAGCAATAGAAAACAACCCAACCCAACCCAACCTGTGTTTTAAACTTCAAAAGAGCTAACTTTAACAAAATTAGAGAGAACCTAGAAAAGATCCCATAGATGAAAATCCTAAAGGGGAAAACAACCCAAGAAGCATGGGAAACTCTGAAAAATGCAAGGATAAAAGCCCAGACCAGCAAAATACCACTGAAAAAGAAATACAAGAAATTCAAGAAGAAACCAACATGGCTGCACAAAGATCTTTCTGACAAACTGAAAGAGAAAAAGGACAAATATAAAAAATGGAAAGAGGGTTACATAACTAAGGCTGATTACCAGCAGACAGCCACAACATGCAAAGAGGAAGTCAGGAAAGCAAAGGCTCAGAATGAACAAAGACTTGCAACAGAAATCAAGGATAATAAAAAAAGTTTCTTCCAACATATTAACAAGAAAAAAGTCAAGGAAACTGTAGGTCCACTAAAGAGAGAAAATGGCAAGGAAATAACAGGCAACAGGGAGAAAGTAGAGCTACTTAACTCATACTTTGCATCAGTCTTCACACAAAAAGAAGCTATAGCCAAACATTACCCCCCCCCAAAAAAAAAACCCACTGCAAAAGACAAACTAGAAACAAAAATTAAAATAAGCAAGAAAATGGTAAGAGAACACCTATCTGACCTTGACGAATATACATCACTGGGACCCGACAGAGTTCTGAAGGAGCTGGCAGATGTTATCTCAGAACCATTGTACCACATCTTTCATAAATCCTGGAGCACTGGGAAGTAGGGAAGTACCTGAGAATTGGAAAAGGGCTAATGTGGTTCCCATCTTCAAGAAAGGGGAAAAAATGGACCCAGGAAACTACAGACCAATCAATTTAACATCAATACCTGGAAAGATCCTAGAAAAGATAATCAGAAACAGATCTGCGAACAACTAGAAGCAAACAAAATTATAACTAGTAGCCAGCACAGGTTTGTTAAAAATAGATCATGCCAAATCAGTCTTATTTCATTCTTTGATAAAGTGACTAAACTAGTAAACGAACAAATTTGCTGTGGATGTAGTATACTTAAATTTCAGTAAGGTATTTGATAAAGTAGACCACAACGTACTCCTTGGTAAGCTAGAAAAAGATGGAATAGACAACATCACCACCTGATGGATCTCTTCAGTATCTTCATCAATGACTTAGATGAGGGAATTGAAGGGGAACTCATCAAATTTGCAGATGACACCAAACTGGCAGGAGTAACCAACACCCCAAAAGATGAACTCAGGATCCAAAAAGATCTTGACAAACTTGAACAATGGGCCCTATCCAACAAGATGAGTTTCAGTGTGGAGAAAAGCAAAGTTTTATATTTAGGCAGGAAAAATCAAAGGTACAAGTACAGACTGGGGAGACCTGGCTTAAAAACAGTAACTGTGAGAGGGACCTTGGAGTCCTAGTGGACAATCACTTGACTATGAGATGGCAGTGTGCAACAGCAACCCCAAAAGCTAATGCAATCCTGGGTTGTATAAACAAAGGCATAGAATCAAGATCACGTGAAGTATTAGTACTGCTTTATAAAACCCTAGTAAGACCACACCTGGAACACTGCAGCCAATTTTACTCACCATATCACAAAAAACATGTTGAGAGTTTGGAAAAAATTCAGAGAAGAGCAACCAAGATAATTAAAGGCCTGGCGAGTAAAACATATGAAGAATGGCTGCAGGACTTGGGTCTGGCTAATCTAAAGAAAAGAAGAAAAAGGGGAGACATGATAACAGTATTCCAGTATTTGAGGGGCTGCCACAAGGCAAAGGGGCACCAGAGGGCAGGACAAGAAACAATGGTTGGAAACTGATCAAAGAGAGAAGCAACCTGGAATTAAGGAGCAACTTCCTGACAGTGAGGACAATTAATCAGTGGAACAGCTTGCCTCCAGAAATTGTGGGCGAGATTTTTAAGAAGAGACTAGACCAGGGGTCAGCAACCTGAAACAGTGAAAGAGCCACTCAGAACCGGTTCCCTCACAAAAGGAAAAACTGGGAGCCGCAAAAAATGTGTGCGCATGCGCATACATGCGCGCATGCACAGAACAGGGTTTGACTGAAGAGTGGAGCCAAGGCGAGATATGCACCTACCCTGCATATTTGAATTGATTGGTTGAACTTTTTTAGTCCCACTTTTTTTTGGGGGGGACTGCACATGGCAGAGGACTGGGAGCCGCAGGAGACATGCGGCTCCGGAGCTGCGGGTTGCAGACCTGTGGACTAGACAGTCCCTTGTCTGAGATGGTACAGGTCCTCCTACTTGAGCAGGGGGCTGGACTAGAAGACCTCCAAGGTTCTATTCTATTCTATTCTATTCTATTCTATTCTATTCTATTCTATTCTATTCTATTCTATTCTATTCTATTCTATTCTATTCTATTCTATTCTATTCTATTGTGTTTTAGTATTATTTAAACCCAGATAAATGAATATATTATTTTTCATTCTATTATAAGCCATCTCCATCTATTTACTGTACTATGTACTGCACCTGTATACCGTCATCATGAAAAACGCTATTATTTCATACAATGTACATGTTTTTTATATATGGAAATTTCATGCATGTAAGTAAGACAGTATCACATTTAAAGGAACATTCTGTGTAAGATATATACAGAGATTCTCAGTCATCCAGATCAAGGTTGTCTCAAGGTACTTTTTCAGGAGGAAACTGGACTTTCCTGTTTTTTGTTTGAAGACGTTTCGCTTCTCATCCAAAAAGCTTCTTGAAATGTCTTCAAAGAAAAAACAAGAAAGTCCAGTTGCCTCCAGAAAAAGCACCTTGAGACAGTGTAAGATATCCTTGTTCTGTTTCAGTATTGCTACACTGAGAGTATCCCTAGACCATGAGAATAATAAAAAACTGTCGGTCCTTGGTGCTCTCTGTGGTTGGTTGTTTTCTTGCATATGATTCATCGATACATTAGGTAACATCACCATCAATTATAAGGAAGTTTTAAAAAGGGGGTGTTCATGCAGGAACATTGCTTATGAGATTGCTATAGGAAAGTTGGAGAAATTTGTGCTTTTCTATTGTTTTAAGCATTTCTGATTGATCCAGGATCTTAGATGTTTTCCAAACATTACACTTCATGGAAATACTTTTTTTTTCTATGAGAAACAGAAATAAAACAGTTGTCTGCTGTTCTTATTAAGCTTGTTTCTGTGTGGGTTCCTGAATTTATAGCATGATTCAGTTGTACAAGTGACCAATGGCCTCCTTTATGGTCATAGTAATTTGCCCTAAAATTGCTACAGTATGTTTATATGCTGTTTATATGCTGCAGAGATCTGGATAGGCTTGTTTAATGTTGGCATCAAACCAGAAGCCAGCCCAAAGAATAGTGCATCCAGATAATATCAACCCAACTCTCACCACTGACATATTACAGTCTAAAACCATTTTAGCATTATTTGCAAAACAAACAAATAATCCCAATAATCCCAAAGCCAGACACCAAATCTATTACACACCAAATCTAAGAAATGCTTTCTTAGTAAGCACTTGTCCCAACTTAAAGTAAATCTTGCTGATTTCTGGCTCTACATTAGGGGGCTCCTTGACCCCTCTTTCTTTGCTATAAATTGGGAAGACTAATGTGTATAGGTAAAATACTTAGACATCTACTAAAATTAATGAATATTGCTGTTTATATGATTGTCCAGCAAAATTTGCTTTGTTTCTGTTCCCTTACAACTTCATATCTAAACTTGTCCAGGAACTGTCATCTTTCTTGCAGTTGTCAACTGCTGCATTAGCTTTCTATTTTTATAAGGTATATACATATGGATATGACACTTCGTTTTCCGTGTAGTTATTGTATTCAGGGCATCTATTATTGACATTTTGGATTCCAGCAAGTTTGCAAGCTGCAAGATGCAGGGGATTTTATTCCTCTTTATTCAGAAATAGATATCCTTATTCAATAGGTTGCTAAGGATTTGGCTTTACTTGCTGCATTCCTTGTATTCCAAGGGGAGTGATAGTGTGTAGGGGAAATTCACATCTTAGCTTTGCAACTGTAGTAGACATCCAGGTTCATACTGATATTTTATATTCTTTGACCAGTGGCTGGTCAGTTATAAGAGAAATTATTTTCATCTTGGCAGTGATCATCTTAGCAGTACAGATACATTTATAATATGTAATCATTAACAATGGACAGATCTGTCAGATTAATTTCTCACTTTTCAGTTTGTTTTGTCCTGTTCATTATCAGTTTTATTTTTTATAAAATGTGCACATTTTTGTACCTTTCTCCTAATATACTTTTAGCTGAACTTTTATCTAAAATACCAGTTTTTGAAATACTTTTTCCTAACAATATCCTGTTTTTGCATATTTTCTTTCACAAACAAAAATCATTTGAAAAATGCATTATATGCACCTGACCCTTATTATAATTTCACTTTCATTTTGAAATTATGGGATGTGAGAATTGGGAAGATGTGGATTAAAAGGAGAATATTTTTTCCCTCTTTCCTATCCTTCGTACATGAGACAATATGCAAACATTTCTGCAAGAATTTGTCATAATTTTTAAGTGTGGATAGAAATTTCACACTTCCTCATAGTAAGAGCATTATATGACTAAGCATTTTTGTACTTGTATAGATATTATTGGCACTTTCTAAGCTAGGCTTTATTTATTGAACATGTTAGACAGAATGTTCAGAAGTGAGTGTGATGCTGTGGCCAAACCCTATGCTCTTTCCAGGGTCTGCCACTTGAACAGATCCTTTCTGCGGTTAGGAAAGGTCAGAGGGAGCAAAATCCAACTGTGATCGGGAAAAAGGGTCATCTCACTATCACACACACACAGATATACACACATTTCTCTCACTCCCCTTGGCTTTAAAGTTAAAATTTAGAGGTACTCACTGTTGTGTCTGTAAATAGTTGCAAACTTGTAAAATAGTAGGTTGCAAAAGTAGGTCCTTGAAGCGGGAGATTCTGGTGCAACCATTGGTTAAAGTAGCAAAGAAGCGGGAAAATAGCGATTGATGATTGGTTACAGTTTAAACAGTTCTACTATAAAAGCTTGAAACAGTTGACAGTTGACAGTTGACTTATGTGTATTGAATAAACTCTTTCATTGTGAACCACTCTGAGTCCTTGTCTACCTGAACCAAACAATTGGCGACGAAGGTGGGATAGACGGCAGACCAGAGAAGGTTCGGCGGAACAGTTGCGCAAAGGCGGCAAATTTGAAATAAAGTCACAGTCAACCACAAGCGGCCGCGGCGGAATCCTGTAATCCTCCGAATGGCGCAAATCGGGTCCTTAAAAGAATTCGACCCAAGCTTCCCAGAGGACTGGGAAGAATATGTAGGACAGGTCGAAGGATTCCTGCTTGTTAACGGGATAACGGACGACCAGAAAAAGGCGGCAGCGTTACTGACAATTTGCGGCACACCAGTTTACCGGATCGCTGTAGGACTTTGTCAACCACAGCCGGTCTCAAGTGTTCCGTATGCCGACCTGTTAGCTAAACTAAAAGTACATTTCACGCCAAGGAGGTCCGAACTCTTTTGGCGTCGTATTTTTGAAAAAAGGAACCAGAGGCCAGGCGAATCAATTCAAAAATTCGTTGCAGCAGTCAGAGAAGCCGCAGTACGATGCAAGTATGACAACTTGGAAATCAGAATTCGGGACCGAGTAGTACTGGGCTTGAGAGACGAGCATCTACAAAATAGAATAATCGCCAAGCCCACCGGCGATCTGCAAGAAGTGCTGGACGAACTATTAACGTACGAATCTACCGGGTATCGCGACCCCCCTCCGTAGTAGCATGGCTACGTCTGCCGAAATCAATCAAGAAGGCCTTGTGGACTACGGGGAGGTGGACCAGCAATGGGAAGATGACATCGCCGAAGTCACCCGACGGTTTGGGAAAATGGCGCCAAAACCATTTCGAAGCGAAGGGCCTGAACCAAACCGCCGATCTCAAACCGCAACACCGCAACGACAAGTAACAGCGACCCAACGACAATGGAGAGACACCGCAACGAGACCGCGCGACAACGACAACAGGTGTGGCAGCTGCGGGGGCAACCATCACCGCGCAACTTGCAGGTTTTGTACCGCCAGATGTAGATCGTGTGGGAAGACCGGCCACATCCAAGCCATCTGCAGGGGTCGTGCACGCGACAATCGCCTTCATGAAGTCGACGTTTGGCCCGAAGGTAAGGTAACCCCTTACTATAGTGGCAAAGAGACCCCTAGACCGTGGGCTAAATTTCGGAACCGTGGGGAGGTGGCGCGAGTCAATCATAGTAGGAAGGGAAAGATTAATAATTTTCCGGAAGGAAAATTAAAAATCATAGTCCAATTGCAAGGGGTTCCTTGCAAAATGGAAATAGATTCAGGGGCCTCAGTATCTATAATATCCAGTGAAACCCTGAAAATGATTGAACAAATAAGTGGCAGAAAAATTCCACTTAGTTCAACTAAAATCCAATTAACAGACTTCCAAAAAACCCCAATAAAAATTAAAGGGAAAATTACCCTTAATGTTAAATTTAAGGGGTTTAAGGGAGCTTTAGATTTAATAGTTACTGAGGGCCAGAGGACTAGTCTAATTGGCCTTAACTGGTTTCCTGCCCTGGGGATCTGGATAGGGGGAATAAACACAGTTATTAAAAATAAGACCCTCGAATCAGTCTGCAATGAATTTGCAGACGTATTCGATAGGTCTTTAGGTAAATACAAAGGGCCCCCAATTAAATTTAATTTAGACCCGTCGGTTAAACCCATCAGGCTTAAGGCCCGAAGGGTGCCTTTCGCCCTGAAGCAAAAAATCGAGGCCGAGCTCGATAAGCTTGTAGGCCAAGGCGTCTTAGAACCAGTTGAGGGTGGTTTGTGGGAAACGCCGATCGTCACACCCCTTAAACCTAACGGGGATGTGAGGATCTGCGCTGACTACAAAGCCACCCTGAACCTGGGAATGAAAAAACATGCTTACCCGGTCCCGACGGTAAAGCAGGTCCTCGCCACGATACAGGACGGCGCCATATTTGCCAAGTTAGACTTGGTGCAGGCGTACTTGCAATTAACTGTTTCTGAAGAGGCTGCTGAAGCTCAGACGATAGTTACCCACAAGGGGGCGTTCCGAGTCCACAGACTGCAATTTGGTATTGCAGCAGCTGCAGGCATCTTTCAAGAAGTGATGGAGAGGACCTTAAAGGGCATACCTGGAGTATGCCCTTATTTTGATGATGTCCTGATAGCTGGAAGAAATGAAGAAATATTAGCAGAGCGTCTGGAACAGGTATTGGAAAGGTTTAGGAGGGCTGGATTGAAATTAAAAAAGGAAAAATGTTGCATTGGGGTTAAGTCCACTGAATTTTTAGGATTCAGGATAGACAAAAATGGAATTCATCCAACCCCTGATAAAATCAAGGCAATTAAATTGGCACCAGAACCAAAGAATAAGGCTGAATTGCAAGCCTTCCTTGGCTTAGTTAATTTTTACCACACATTTGTGCCACACAAAGCTGCCATAGCAGAACCTCTTCATAGACTTTTAGATAAAAAAACCCCGTGGCAGTGGCTTAACAAACATAGAGTTAGTTTCCAAACATTAAAAGACATTCTTTCTAGCCAATCAACAGTAACCCATTTTATTGAAAATAAACCAATTTATTTAGCTTGCGATGCTTCACCTTATGGTGTGGGGGCTGTTATTAGCCACTTGGACACTCATGGTGTTCAAAAGCCAATCGCATATTATTCCAGGACGCTTACTAAAGCAGAGTGGAATTATGCACAGATCGATAGGGAAGCATTGGCAATCGTGGCAGGAGTAAAAAAGTTCCATGATTACCTTTATGGTAGGAACTTTACTATACTCACTGACCACAAACCATTATTGGGACTGTTTACCACTGATAAACAGACACCCCAAATAATGTCGCCCAGAATGCTGAGGTGGTCAATTTTCCTCTCAGCATATTCATTCTCCCTCCAACACAGACCGGGCAAGGAAATGGGACATGCAGATGCTCTTAGCAGACTGCCATTAAATATCACTGAGGAAGACCCTGCCCCTGTGGGACAAATAATGTCTTTACAGGACATCCCTGAGTGGCCTTTAACCGCTAAAGATATAGCTGTGGCAACAAATAATGATCATATCCTAAAAAGAATTATGGCTTGGGTCCTTAGTGGGTGGCCAAGTACCAACCCGGATGCCAAGTACATTCCTTATTTTAGAAGAAAGGATGAACTGTCATCCCATTTGGGATGTGTTCTGTGGGGAAACCGTGTTGTCATTCCCGAAATCCACAGACCTACAATATTATTAGAACTACACGAGGGGCACCCTGGAATAGTACGTATGAAGGCATTGGCTAGGAGTCACTTATGGTGGCCAGGACTTGACAAGGACATTGAAGAATGTGTTTCTAATTGCTATTTATGTCAACGTTCTAGGCCTGAGCTGCAACACACGCGTACTCACAAGTGGGAGTTAGCCAGGAATCCTTGGTCCAGGATTCATATTGATTTTGCTGGACCTTTCCAGGGGTTAACCTTTCTGGTAGTAGTGGACAGTTTCTCTAGATGGCTAGAGGTAGTACCCGTCAGTTCAATGACTTCGGGTAAAACAATACAAGTTTTAAGGGGCCTCTTTGCCACTCACGGGTTACCTGATGTAATTGTGTCAGATAATGGGCCCCAATTCACCTCTGTTGAATTCCAGGGCTTCCTCAGGGCCAACTTGATTAAACACACGACATCAGCACCCTTCCACCCGTCCACCAACGGCTTGGCTGAACGAAATGTGAGGACCACTAAAGATGCATTAAAGAGAATCATCCGTGGCGATTGGCACCAAAGACTGGCAGAATTCTTGCTGACCCAACATACGACCCCGTGCACGGCTACAGGAAAAAGCCCAGCAGAGATGAGGTGGGGAAAAAGATTAACCACCAAACTGGACAGGCTACATCCTGACAGACTACCATCAAGTGCAGAACTGGACATTCCAAACAGATCATTCAAAATTGGGGACCTAGTCTGGGCCAGGAATTATACACAAGGGGACAAATGGGTCCCAGGGGTGGTCACTGAGATATTGTGACCCTTGTCTTACACTATTGAGGGGGAAGGGAACAGGGTCAGCAAAAGACATATAGATCAGCTCAGGAAGAGAACTATTGGTTGTATGCCAGTTGAGGGGGATCAATGTATACAAGGGGGGAACTTTGCATCAGGGTTTATTGATAACAACCTGCCAGTTAGTGGGGAAGCAGAAATGCAAACCAGCCCGTCCACAGCTAACCAACAACAACACAGTCAATTTGACTGGGAGCTGCCCCCCTTGAGCAGGCCAGCAATAACTGAACAGCAAACACAACAACAACCACAACTTGTTAGCAGAGAAGCATCTGAGTCAATTAGCCAAGAGTCCAGGTCCACCAGAGTAAGCCAGCCTAGCAGACAATCTGATAGAAATGATTCCGGTATCCAAAGCAATAGATATCCTTCAAGGGTCCATAGGCCACCCAAATATTTAAGAGACTATGTCCATAAATAACAACAACTGGGGGGTAAGGGGTGTTGTGTCTGTAAATAGTTGCAAACTTGTAAAATAGTAGGTTGCAAAAGTAGGTCCTTGAAGCGGGAGATTCTGGTGCAACCATTGGTTAAAGTAGCAAAGAAGCGGGAAAATAGCGATTGATGATTGGTTACAGTTTAAACAGTTCTACTATAAAAGCTTGAAACATTTGACAGTTGACAGTTGACTTATGTGTATTGAATAAACTCTTTCATTGTGAACCACTCTGAGTCCTTGTCTACCTGAACCAAACACTCACCTTCACCTTCTTTCCAAAGCAGCTCTTGAGCTCAAACTCAAAACTCCCTTTACTACCCTGGCTCCACATGGGCAGGGCCTGAGAAACCCATCCACAGACACAAAGGGGTCTGCTGCCGGCAGGATGGGGCTTACTGGTCTCAGTCCATTGGAGAGGTTAGCTTGGAGTCCCACACTGGGAACACCAAGTTAAAAAAGTTCTTGAAAATGAATAGGTCTAGATCCTGTGGGACTTTTGGATCCAGACAGACATCTGGCCCATAACACGCCTGACATCACTATTGTGGAAAACAAAAAAGTCTGGTTCATTGATATTGCAATGAATGCACAAATTGAAGAGAAACAGCTAGAAAAAAATAAAAAAAACATTGTGATTTGCAAATTGAAGTTGAGTGATTGTGGAGGAAGAAATCAATGGTTGTACCAATAGTAATAGGAGCCCTTGGAGCAATATAAAATGGCTGCCTAGATACATGGAAATTTTGAACTTATTAGACCTGAATATTCTGACTTTTCAAAAAACCACCCACTCAGAACTGTCTATATACAGAGATGTTACCTTAACAGCTCTTAGATCCTTGGTTAGGACGTGAACTAGACTGAAGATTAGACAATAATTACATACTTTGGAGGCAAGGTGAATAAATATGGGTTAGAAGTTATTGTGATTTATTGCATTTGCAACCACACTCAGAGGGTCTTTGTAAATGGTTCTTCCTGTCCTGACATGGCTTTGACATTTACCAACTTTATAAATGACTTAGAACAGGGATTCTCAAACTTTATCCTGTGGGCAAATTTGGAGTGTGAAAGATTTGGAAATTTTGAAAGGCTTGCACCCTTAGAGAAAAATCATTGCCATAACTCACTCCCATTCTGTTCAGATGGCGCTTGTCTGGGGAAATAGGAGTGTGGTCCAATATGTTATTATAGAGATCCAGCTTAGATTCTCATGTTGTGTTCACTCGGGGCTGGACCACTGTTCAGGTGTGATAAGAATGGAAGATCAAGAGCATGATCCAGCAAGAGTCCAGTTCACTCAGCCAATGGCATGCACATATTGATCTTGTAGGGATCCAGCTGAGGGGTATCATAGTGTGCATGGCTAGAATTGGATTGCTTTGTGGGCATGGTGGGCAGAAACAAGGCCTGGAGTGAGATCTTGCAGGAATCCAATGTAAGGCTCCTGTGGCATTCCTGTCTTGGACTGAATTGTTGTGGAGAGTGAAGTAGGGCCAAGAAAGTGGAAGGTGAAATTTAATTATCAAGAGTGGGTGATGTGTTCATTTCTTTCCTAGTCCTAATTGAAACAAAATTGTTTTGTTCATGGGTTGGATGGATGGAGGGAGGGAGGGGTGGTGTGGTGCCATGACATTTGAGAATCCCTCTCGTAGAGGATGAAACTGAGGGATTGTTTTTTAAATTTGCCTACGACACCAGGATACAGGATACGCTAGACCAGGGCTTTACAACCAGTGGTACGGGTACCACCTGTGATACATTGGCACCTGGCAGGTGGTACACGCCCATCTTAGAAAAGTGGTAGCGGGGGAGGGGAATGAGCTGAACCAGTGGCAGCACTGCACAAGCTTGAGCGAGAGACGGCTGGAGCTGCAGAGCTGTCAGGGCTCAGCAGAAGCGCCAGGATCAGTGCTTCTTTGGGGCTGTCAGGGCTCAGCGGAAGCACCAGAATCAGCGCCAGGCTCCAGCTGGATCTTGGCACTGATCTTGGCCCAGAAGAAGCGCCAATCAGCTGGAATGTTGCAGCATCTCCAGGGTCTTGTGATTTACATTCAGATGCTTGGCAACTGATTCATATTTATGATGGTCACAGTGTCCCAGGGTCATGTGAAGTGACCAAAACCTGCTGCAACCACCCAGCAGACAGGGGGAATACAAACCAAACACCCCCCACCACACCCCCACTGCCAATCCTCAACAGAAATGCTCACAACAATGAAAACCTCGGATAGGAGGAAGAGTGCCACCGGGCAGGCAGGCAGGTGTCTTGCTTGGCTGTGGCTTGGGGGGCACTTTTTTCAGTGCCATTGTAACTTTGAACAGTCACTAAGCAAACTGTTGCAAGTCGAGGACTACCTGTACTTCATCACTTTTTTCCTTTTTTTTTTTTGGTCATCAAGTTTTTGACACCTTGCTAAGCAACTGGTGGTACTCGGATGTTGCCATATCCTAAAAGTGGTACAATGGGTGAAAAGGTTGAAAAGCCCTGCCCTAGACAACAAAATCACAATTCAAAATTACCTCAAGAGATTTGAACATGGAGCATGGTTCAAATTACGATAGGTATTACTTATTACTTATTGAAGTATTATTCTCAAGGAAAAAAGAGCATTAAAAATGCTCTTTTAAAAAAGCATCATGTATTACTGTAGGATTCTGGGATTGCTGGAATGCTGAGGATATCTCCCTCTTTGCAAGTCAACTTTCAGTATCTGACAAAATTACTATAGATCAGCTCAACTGAACAGGTATATAAGAATGGCAGGTGAACCTCTCAATGGCTCTATCCTTTTTACCACTGGAATGAGTCAATAAACAGCCTTTTTTCAATTCCAGTTTTTCTCATCCTCTTACAAATCCTTTTTAAAAGGGATGTTTGTCATACATTGTATGGCAAATAACATTCTTTTTGGAGAATCTTTGTCCAGGAATTTACACAGAATTGAAGAATATGGCTTCATTTAATGTTTACTGAATATTGTGTATCTTGTTCTTATGGGCTTTCATAGATAAACACACACAGGATTGCATTTGTAGCATATGTATCACTTATCGTTTGAACTTATGATGGCTTGCAAAACTATTCAAGGCTATGTATATGAGCCAGGTGTCCTGTGGTAACAATAATTAAAATAAGGAGACAGTAAGACATAAATAGTCTAATTAAAAATATTTAACCTTTTATTTAAAAACCCTCATTAATAATTAGACAAACCGTGGCCATTTACTGCCATAAAAGTGTGACCAAAGAAGGATATTAATTCTCCTCCAGTTAAAAAGAACTGCTTTTTTGTTAGATTATAAGCAGAAAGAATCTAGTAGTTAAAAAACTCCTAGCATTTCTTCTAATTGAACATCCAGGTACTTATGGATTCTGTGTTTCTGCTCTATTCAAACAATTTTGTTTTGATTTCCTGCCCTTCTGTAAATGACTTGCAAATCTGGAATTGTAATAATTGTAATTCTGAGCTCTCTAGTGTGGGATCTTTCAGCAGAGCTGAACTCCAGAGTTTGCATGATGTGGGAGATGCATAATCATTCATAATAAAGATAATTTAAGTAAGTTGTTAATTTGATTAGAGCTGTAGAACCATGAACATTAAGACCCATATATTTCTTATCTAGAGATTATTGAATAAAAGCCTACAAGCATTAGAATGTTGAACTCTAAATTATTTTTGGACATAAACTTTCTTCCCTCAAAGTAATTCAAGCGTAGGTTTGAATAAAATTAATTAAGAGAATGAATGCTATGTTCTAAACTAGAAAATTGTCCCTTTAAATTTTCTACTATTCAATGCAAGGGCAACATAAATGTTGAGAAAAGACATTAAATATTTGATTCAAACCTAACCTTAATTGTTAATTGTTTGTAGCTTTCCGAATTTTTGCAGTTTCTGGCCCTAATTACTGTATTCGGTCCTGTCTTTCCATATATCTATATCTATATCTATATCTATATCTATATCTATATCTATATCTATATCTATATCTATATCTATATCTATCTATATCTATATCTAGATCTAGATATAGATATAGATATAGATACAGATACAGATATAGATATATAGATATAGATAGATATAGATATAGATAGATATAGATATAGATAGATAGATAATTCTTCCCCCATTCTATGATGTACCCCCAAATTTGGTTAAAAATCAAATGTATGCCAAAAGACTACTGCACCATTTATTTGCTTAAAGGAAGATAAGGCTGACTCTAGGGAATGTTTCATAAAGGGGGGCCATCAGTGAGAATGGTCCACATCACGTGAATTTTGCAAGGAAGAGGCTCCCTTAAAAGCCCCCTCTAGATGTTCATGCTAGACAAGCAGATTCTATTTTGGCAGTCATGGATCTGCTAAAAATTATAAGGTCCAAGCCCTATTGAGGAGAAAGTCCATGAATATTCTTAGATTTGAAATGAACAGTTATCATTCTGCATCATCTTTTTATTTATTTCTTTTTTTCCAGATACCTTGCCAGCTTTCTCCATTTGAAGAAAAATGCTTTCAAGTCAATTGCAGGAGGGACATGCATGTTTATATGTGTATAAACTTGCATACACACATACATGTACATATGAAACATTATCTTTTTTTATAGTTATTGTAGATTGTTACTTTCTTCTCCAGACTGCCATTATGTTAAGGTACCTACCAGCATGTGTATGTTTTACACATCTGGAACCGGTACTTTATTTTCTACCTGTCTTTAAATTTTTATTTTTCATAGCAAACTATTTGTCTATAATGATGGCTCAAATCATTATTTTTTTTAGCTTTTCTTAATATTTTATTTTTTTAATTCATAAGCAATCAAAAAGAAAAAAGTAAAAATAAATAGGAGTTTAGTAAGCATTATAGATTACATAAAACTATCAAGCAATAATTACATATTAATGTATCTCTTAAGAACTTAACATTATTAAAACCAATAGTCAAAAAATAAATGTATCATATCCATTATAAGTCAAAAGAATTACAGAAAATCTGCTGAATTTAAGAATTATGTTTTTATTTAGCAAACCAACCTAAATCTTAGATGTTAAAAACCCAAACTGAATGTGGCACATAGCCCATATATAAAATTATAAACCTTAAATAGTTTCCAAGTTGAATTGGATTCTGTATGTGTCGGCCTTATAAAGTAGATCAGACCAGGGATACAGGCGCCACATGTGCTATAACTGTCTTTATTAACATTACCTAAAGTAACGGAATCTTGCAAGTCTGAATATGACTCTTCTGTCTCCTTTTGTGAATTCAGTGTTTGTGAGTGTATGTATGTATGTGTGTGTGAGAGAGACATTTTCATACTCTTTCCCCGTCATCTGGGCTTAAAAAATGATTACCTACCTGCTGCCTTGCTATAAGGTCTTCTTTCTCTTTGTCAAGTTATCCTCTTGGCTCTTACAGCATCAGACTTGTTTTTCAAGTATATTATTTTTGACATGAATGTATGAACCTAAAACTTAATTTACCACTCTTCTGTGGAGAAAATTACATGTAATGTCCAATAACAAGCAGAAAATGTCCCAATAGTGTTATTATATACAAAATCAACTTGGTGTACTTTGTAAGAATATAATGTTTGGTCGCAATTAACAAAAATATTCCTTAGTCGCATAAGGAATTCAGGCTTTAGAATTTGTTTCATTTTGTAATGAATAATTATTATGTAGAATGATACAGAATGATCATTTTATAGAATGATAAGTAGTGTTCCAGAATCATTGGGTTTTACAACTTTGCCATCATTTATAAAAGACTGTTTCTGTCTGATCATTGAATTTACAACAATTTTTAGAAAATAGGTTTTCTGTATTAGCAATCAACTCTAATACAGTATCATTGATAAAATATCTTGTACCAGTTTCCTGTAAGTGTATCTTTGAGATTGAATTCAATATTTGTTATTTGCTATTTCTATTGTTGTATGTCAAATGTCCAATTTAAAATTTGCATTTATTTAGCCATAAAATCATTAACTTCTGTAATTATGAATCATATACCACCCCAAGTTCCAACAAATGTTCTGAATTTTGTGTTGTACGTTTTTCAAATTCAACTTAGTCTTTTATAGCTTATTTTTTTAATTCCTTAAATATATGGAAATACTGAAACCAGTGAGCTGATTCTGTCTAATTATGAAGAAAGACTCTCAAAAGACTCTCTCTGTTAATTATTAAATCTTGTAGACTATATGAGTTATTTCTCCACTGATCAACTCTTTTTGTGCATTCATCTTCATGACAATAAATATTTAATATTTGAAGAAAGAGGCAAAACATCTGGACTAATTCTTTTTATATATTTACTCATTCTTTTAATTGAATATAATTTAATTTAATGATCTTTGTTGCCTGTTTGCATCTATAGAACAAATCCTCTCACCAATCTCTTCAATAGTTTAAACCAGATATCAGCACACAGTAGTGATTGTTCATAACAATACTTAATGTATTGTATTTTTAAGACTTAGCAAGAGCAACTGAAAGAGAAATGAGATTATAGCTTGATTCTGTAAAATTAAGTTAATTATAATATACATTTTGTATTCATTTATTTATATCCTGCCTTGATTATTTTCATAAATAACTCAAGGCAGTGAACATATTCAACATACCTTCCTCCTTCTATTTTCCTCAAAACAGCAACCCTGTGAGGTAGATTGGGCTGAGAGACAGTGAGTGGCCAAAGATCTCTCAACTGGCTTTTATGGCTAAGGCAGAATTCGAACTCATGGTCTCTTAACCACTAGACCAAACATTATGATTAGTATAGCAGAAAGTTGATACTCAAGTCTCTTAATCAGTTATTGTTCCTATAGTTCTAGTGAGCATTCTCCAACCAAGGTTTTTGATGTTTGGCTTTGATTTGATGTGCAAGTCTTGAAGAGTATCTTCATTTCCAGTTTGTTTGCGAGGTGGTTTTTTTTTTGAAGAAGGGTATTTATGCCTATATTAAGTCTTAAAAATTGTTTTAATTAGTTGAAAATTGAAAAATCACCTCTCTTCAGTGTTTTGCTGCCATACTTTGGTGCCATGACTCATGGGAGTTCAAAGGGCAGAAGAATTGTTCAACACATTCTGACTATATTGTCTGTAAAGTCCCAATCAGCTGGAAGGCAGGCGAATGGGGGAAAGCACATGGTTCATATTAATATCTTTTGGAATCATCCCTGTTCCTTTTATTTGTCACTTTTTCTGTTTATCTTTCAAGGCAACAAATATATGCATAGCAACACACAAAATGTAATTGCTTTTCACTGGTAGTGTAACATATAGATAGTCTCTGAACTCAGTTCCATACCAGCTGGAGGTGTTCTTCCAGAAGTTCTAAGATTTAAAAATTCCTAGTAGATAAAGCAGCCTACAATTGGAGCAGGCTTATTCTATAAGGTATAATATAGCCCCACTGCTGGCAGAAGACATCTTGAAGTAATATGTATGGCTCGATGACACCTCCTCAGCACTTAGTAAATCTGACCTCCTCTTTCATCTGTCATACTGAAGCACAGGGCTCAGCAAGCATTTAACACACTGCCTTCAAACTTAGCATTTCTGAGCAGTAAACTGACCGATTAAGATTGTTTTAATCCATTTCCTGTAACCTTGAGGTCAGGAAGACAGATAATAGGAAGTCTCCTTATGTTGTAATTGTGCCAAGTCACCATTCCTCGGTGCATAATCTAGTTTAGAAGAAACATCTTTGTAAATATTGCATTATAATGCTTTTAAAAAAGGCACATTCCACCAATATTTTTAAATTTTATTTAAAGAACAGCTTTTACATTCCAATTATTTTATATTGGTATAAATGCTGTCTGTCTAAAAAGTCACTTTTATTAACTTCTCAATGTCAGGAAAAACTTTCTTTTTATATATAATATTTTACTGAAGTTTAAAATACAAAGATAAAAATATACAAACTAAGAAAAATACAAAAAAGTAAAAGTAAAAAGTGCAGAGCAAAAGGAGGGGAGGGAGAGAAAATATATATAAAAAGAAAAAAAAAAGAAAAACATATAAAAAACATCAGTACTTACAATTTCAGTAACTTATCACCTTCTCTAACATTTCAACTAGAAATCTGTTCATCCCATATATGATTTTTTATATTAGCAAATAAGAAAGCCACATCATTCTTAATTAACAAAGGTCCTTTATGAGGTACCAGAAATAACAATATACAGGTAGTCCTCGATGTACGACCACAATTGAGCCCCCCATTTCTGTTGTTAAGTGAGACATTTGTTAAGTGATATTTTTCCCATTTTACGACTGTTCTTGCTACAGTTGTTATGTGAATCACTGCAGTTAAGTTAATAAGATGGTTATTAATTGAATCTAATTTCCCCATTGACTTTGCTTGTCAGAAGGACACAAAAGGTGATCACATGACCCCTGGACACTGCAACTGTAATAAATACAAGTCAGTTGCCAAGTGTCCCAATTTTGATTGGGTAACCAAGGGGATGCAGGAATGGTCGTAAGTGTGAAAAATGTTCATAAGGCAATTTTTTCAGTGCTGTTGCAGTTTTGAATGTTCACTAAAGGACCTGTTGCAAGTCTAGGACTACCTTAATCTTAAACAAGTAAATCAATTTCATATTTTGTTCCTCTCCTTTACACAGTAAATTAGCATTTTCTCTAGAAATACAAAGAAAATCTCATCTTCCAATATCTTATATAATGGAATATAGTTCAGATTTTCAGGAGGGAGAGAGTGCATCCCTGAGAAGCAAAAGACAGCAAGGTTTAGAGATAGGCAGTCCTTGACTTACAACAGTTTGTTTAGTGACCATTCGTAGTTACAACACTGGAAAAAGTGACTTATGGCCATTTTCACACTTATGACTATTGTGGCATCTGCATGGTCATGTGATCAAAATTCAGATGTTTGGCAACTGGCATGTATTTATTACAGTTGCAGTATCCAGGGTCATCTTTTGTGATCTTTTGTGACCTTCAGACAAGTGAAATCAATGGGAAGCAAGATGCACTTAACAACTTAGTAATTTAACAATTGCAAAGATTCACTTAACAGCTGTGACAAGAAAGGTTGTAAAATGGGGCAAAACTCACTTAACTGTCTCACTTAGCAACAGAATTTTGAGCTCAATTGTGGTAATAAGTCAGAGACTATCTGTACTGTCTCCAAAGCTGATTTCTTTTTAATAATAATAATAATACTAATAATAATACTAATAATAATACTAATAATACTACTACTACTACTACTACTACTACTACTACTAATAATAATAATAATAATAATAATAATAATAATAATAAGAAGAAGAAGTAGTTGGAAGGGACCTTGGAGGTTATCTAATCCAACCCCCTGCTCAGACAGGAAACCCTATACCATTTCAGACAAATGGCTGTCTCTTCTTAAAGACTTCCAGTGTTGGAGCATTCACCACCTCTGGAGGCAGATTGTTGCACTGGTTAGTTGTTCTAACTGTCAGGAAGTTTCTCCTTAGTTCTAGGTTGCTTCTCTCCTTGACTAGTTTCCATCCGTTGCTTCTTGTCCTGCTTTCAGGTGCTTTGGAGAATAGCTTGACTCCCTCTTCTTTGTGGTAGCCCCTGAGATATTGGAACACTGCTATCATGTCACCTCTCACCCTTCTCTTCGTTAAACTACACATACCCAATTCCAGCAACCGTTCCCTATATGTTTTATCCTCCAGTCCCCCAATCATCTTTGTTGCTCTTCTCTGTACCCTTTCTAGAGTCTCGACATCTTTTTTACATCATGGTGGTATATTTCTTTATCTTTTGTCAGAAACTCCGTCATAGGTATAACACATCACTTTTGTAAGTCCAAAACAAGAAAGTTGTTCAAGCTACCCTTCTGATTTATTATTTGTTTGTCCCTTTAGCTACTAAAGCATCACTGGTTTCATTTGTAAGTCCTATACAACATATTTTTCAATATCATTCTTGTCTCCTATGAATTTTAAATCCATATCCAAAACAGCCTGATTCTCAGTTATATCCTTTCTATCTCCTTTTTTGAACCAATTTTTATAGTTAATAGACAATCCTAGGAGAACATTCTGAGTATATTGTTGCAAATATCCTTGAATTATTTCATAGTTAAAATACATTTTTTTCTATTTTGTACTGGTGGGTCTCCTCCTTTAATTATAAAGTTTAATATTTTCTAGTTGCATGTAGTAATGAGCCTTCAATATCTCCCTACCATGTTTTTTTCTAACCCACAACATTTTCTTACACTTGAATTCAAATTTTTTCATATATGTAATAGGATTTTAAACAAGCTACATGAAATATTTTATAATTATTTCAGAAACTTTATTTCCAGTCAATCTGGCTCCTTAATCCATTTAAAATATAAAAACTAATAAAACTAATCTAATCACCCTTTTGTCACTTATTTCCAAAGAAAAAAGTGTTTCTTTAAGTTCTTAAACTTACATAAAACTTATTTTGCTGAGGATTAACGGAAAATCACCTACTGTAATAAAACATATCCTTCTGAAGATTCTTGGTATCCAAAAATCAATGTACAAGCCATTTCCAGTAAAAGTGATTAAAAGAGGAAGTGGGCAAACATTTCCAGCTCCCAGAGTTCTAAAATCCCTCTTGGAACTGTCTTCAGTCCATTACTACTTAATTTTTTCTGATCACTGGACAACACTTCCTGAAAAACTTTTGGTGTTTATGATTGACACCTTCAAACTGAACACAAGCACTGATCAATTTCAGTTGTCCCAACTGCACCTGGATTTCAGGAAAAAAGTCCAGTTACAAATGCAGGAAATGAATCTTTAGTGACATGTTGCACTTCATGATCTTGTATGGGGTGAAAAGTTTGTCAACTAGCTGAATGTAGTTTGGTGTTCTGTAGTTGCCAAGAAAAATTTCAATGACATCCTGGAATGCTTTCATGTGATTTTCTCTGGTCCCACTAAAAGATCTTCGAAACCCTTATCATTGATGATGTATCTAATCTGTGGACCAACAAAAATTCCTTCCTTAATCTCGGCATCAGATATTCTTGGAAACATCTGTCTCAAATAATGAAAACCTTTATCTTCCTTGTTTTGCTTTCACAAAATTTTTCATCAGTTCAAGTTTTATGTGAAGTGGGAGCAAAAATATTTTGGGGCAACAAGTGGTTCATGTGCCATGTTTTCTGTACTGGAACCAAATTCATTCGGAGTGGCCATTTCTTTTTAATGTAATGCAATTCTCATGTGTGGCTGTTCCATTCACATATGTAATAAGAGTACTTGGTATATCTGAGCTGAATTCCAAGCAGTAGAGCCACTATCTCCACAGATATTCCAGTTTTATTTGATATACTGGATGTGCTTCAACAACAGTTCCATGTTTTTGTATGTTTCTTTCATGTGTTTCTTTCATGGCCAACAGGTACTGAAGGGTGTAAATTGCCATTGTGTAAAAATAGGAGTTCTCCAGCATGATAGATGGAGAATCCACGAATGGGTTAACTCTGTCTTCCTGCCCAATTAGACTAAGTCAGTCAAACTTGCCATGCCTCTCCTGGGCCAGGACACCTCCCAGTCTCGACTTAGTCTGTGCCCAGAAAAGACATAGCAAATTTGGCTCCCAGAATCCTACTGAGTCTTCTCTTCAGAGTAATTTGAGCAGGTCATATAGTTTTTTTCCCCCCTTTGTGGATTTTTCTCACCCCCTGCACTGGGATCAGTGCAGTATCTGGCTTCTCCTTCCCCTTTCCAGCTTCAAGCTCTGTCTGAGCTGCAGCCTTCCAAAAGCCTCAGGCTTTCATTTTTGGCGGCCACCATTTTGAATGCCTGCTGTTTATTCACAGTTCAGGGGGAATTTTTCTCCGTTCACTACACTCCTGTGCAATCAAAGCATAGGTCCTCTAAACTGGAGGCTGCTGGAAAGCTCAAGGCCAAAGCCAAGGCCATCTCTGGCAAAAGGTCCTCCAAGGAGGCAGAGAAAGAGGCCAGCAGGGGGCACCAGGCCTTAGAAAGACAGGCCCAGAAACAGGGCACGATGGGCACTGAACAGGTCTCTTCTCCTCTGGCAATCTGTTTTGGGCCACAGCTTGCTTCTCCTCCCCCGTCTGCCCAGAGGGTCTGGTCTCCAGAGGAGGAGGATGATGACCAACCTTATCTTCCCAGGGCTGAGCAGGAGCAGATGGTTTCCTTTACCCAGGGACCAGGTATCCGACTGATGCCTCCAGTCCCAAGGGCAATGCAGTCCAGGCCTGAGGCCACCTTTACGCCCACAGCAGCCGGTCTTCGGCCCTTAGAGGCACAGGGAGTGTGGTCACTGGAGTACTCTGATCTCCCAGGCGGTCGCCCAGGGATTGGCACTACAACGTCAGCAAAGTTATGCACCCAAATCGGTGGCCTCAATGACCCCACCTTATCTCCCCCAGTTGGGAGCACCAGAATATTCTGACCCTATTTCTCCCGCCCGGTCTCCTCGCAGTGGAATATCTTTTTCTGAGGAGTACGACCCGATGGAAATGCCGCTCTCGGAGGATGAGGATCTTACTCTGGACACTCCTCCCTTTGTTGGTCTATTCAATGCGGCGCTCTTTAAATCTCTGCTTCCTAAGGCCAGCACTACTGCTAAGATTGGTCCTGACCAGGTTCCCCATCCTGGTCCGTCCACCAGCCAAGACGTGAGGCCGGTATTTTTAGAGCATGTGGTCACTTAGCATCACATCCCTTGTCCCCCTCTCTTCCTGAACACGGTACAGAAGCAATGGGGAACACCTGGCATCTTTCCCTCTCCAGGGGGGACAGACAAGAAGCTTTTTAATGTTGACCCGGCCTTGTCGGAAGTGCTAGAGGTTCCTTCTGTGGATGAACCTCTGACTCCACTCTTCTCCTCCACGGTGTACCGTGATATGGCTGAGACCTTGAAGGCGGAAGACAGGAAATCTGAACTTTCCTTCTGCAGGACCCACCAGGCCTCAGCATGGGCGGTGAGGGCAGCCACATCCACCTCTTTCTTTGCCAGAACCTCCCTTCTCTAACTCCGCCAACTTCAGGCCAGAATACCCCCGGAAGAAGTCCAAATGCACCAGGACTTAGCCAAGTTAGTGGCTGCTTCAGAGTACATGGAGGACTCATCGTTACATGCCGTCAGGTTCTCTTCTAGGGCCATAGCCTCCAATGTTACTGCTCGCAGGCTCCTGTGGCTCAAACACTGGCAAGCGGATGTTAAATCCAAGTGGTGCTTGGCGGCTGCCCCTTACCATGGTGGTCAGCTTTTTGGGGAAGCCTTGACACCTTATTTGGTGGAGAACAAGGACAAGCGTAAGGTGATGTCTCATCTTCTTAGACGGGTAGATAGATGGCCGACCTCATACATCTGCAGACAATTTTTCCGGCCAGGTTCAGGATCGGAGTTTGCTCAGCCCTCCCGTTCCTTCCCTCCCAGGTCTGACTGTCAATTTGACCAACTGGGGACCAGAGACAGACCCAGGTCACAATTCCAAGTAAAGCAGCCCTTTCGAGGCACAGGGGGCCATCCTTCAGAAAGTCTAAATGACTTCAGGGCGGTCTCCCCAATTGGTGGCAGACTGACGTTGTTTGTTCAAAAATAGGAGGCCACCACGACAGACGCTTGGGTCCTCAACACTATCAGGAGCGGTCTGTCACTAGAATTCATGTCCGTCCCCCCAGAGTGCTTCATTCCTTGTCCACTGTCAAAAAATGCGGTCAGGAAGTCTCTCATGTCAGAGGCTATTCAGCATCCCTTAGAAATAAGGGCCATAGAACCAGTCCCAGATGGGCAGCTAGGAAGGGGGTTCTATTCCATCCGCTTCATCATTCCGAAGATGTCTAGAGGATGGAGGGCAATACTCGATCTAAAGGGGCTGAACGTTCATCTTGCATACAAGAAGTTCAGGATGAAAACACTACAGTCCATCTTGGCCAGCATCAGGAGGGGAGACTTCCTGACGTCCATCGACCTCACAGAAGCATACCTTCACATTCCCATCCTTCCCGCCCACCAAAGGTTCCTCAGGTTTTGCTACAAGACTCATCATTTCCAGTACAGAGCCTTACCGTTCAGCCTTTCGTTGGTGTTTACCAAGTTCTTGGCAGCGCTGACCATGCATTTGAGGTCCATTCCTGTATGCATCCAGTGCTATCTAGATGACATTCTCATCCAGTCTCTATCGGTCCAGACAGCTCAATTGGACCTGGTTTTGTCTATCAAGACTCTCCAGGACCATGGGTTCTCGGTGAACTTTCAAAAGAGCCAGACAGTTCCCTCAACCCACCTTCTTTATTTGGGCACGGTCATAGACACCGAACTATGCAGGGTCTATTTATCTCTGGAAGGTCAGGACAGCATCAGAGCCCTGCTTCTTCAGGTACAGAGAGAGCGTGTAGTCACCCTGGCCATTCTTTCCCAACTGTTAGGGAAGTTGGTTTCCTGCATGGGAATAGTCCCATGGGCCAGACTACATTCCAGGGACCTGCAACGGTTCTTGCTCCTGTTTCAGAGACTGAGCACCAGCTCCTCCAACCAAAGGGTAAGGGTTCCATCTCGGACACTAAACTGCCTCCAGTGGTGAACCTTGCCAGCGGTAGCCAGGGAGTCTTTGTTCCAGGAGCCTGTTCGGATCACCCTGAGTATGGACGCCAGCCTGTTTGGCTGGGGGGCGCATCCAGGGTCTCAGTTGGCTCAGAGCCAGTGGTCCTGGTCTGACCTACAGCACAACATAAATTGGTTGGAGCTCAGAGCCATACATCTGGCCCTATGCCACTTCCACAACAGGGTGGCGAGACAACATGTTCTGGTCCTCACGGACAACGTGGCGGCAAAAGCCCATGTGAACCGGCAAGGGGTTACCTGTTCCAGGTCCCTTATGGCCAAGGCTTAACTGTTGGGCTCTTGGGCAGAGACCAACCTCTCATCACTCAGGGCCGAGCACATCTCGGGGGAGGGAAATCAGCAGGGGGACTTTCTCAGCAGGTCGCAATGGATCATTCTGAATAGCACCTGCATCCCAGTCTCTTCGAGGAGATATCAGAGAGGTTTGGTTGGCCGGTACTGGATCTGTTCGCTTCTCCAGCGAATTCCCAGCTTCCAAAGTTTTTCTCCCAGTTCCCCTCTCCAGTGGCAGAGGGAACAGATGCCCTCTGCATCCCTTGGCCCGGGCGCTTGCTGTATGCCTTTCTGCCTCTCCCTCTGATCTCAGCAGTCATCCACAAGTTTTTTTTTTAATCCCATTTACTGCAAGAGTGGGCAGAGGTGATACTTGTTGCACCATACTGGCCAAGACGGCTGTGGTTTGCCGACCTCGTGAGTCTGTCATTCTCTCCCCCATGGAGGATTCCTCCAGATCGCATTTCACTCAGCCAGGGAGCTCTGCATCATCCAGAACCCCAGTGGCTCCAGTTGACCGCCTGGCACTTGAGCGGTGGCTCCTGACACATGAGTCTTATTCATTGGAGGTAATTACAATGATTCAGGCCTCCAGATGGCTTACAACAAACAGGATCTATGACTCCACTTGGAAGAGTTTCTGTAGTTGGTGTACAAATAACCAGTTAGATCTTTCGGCTGTTACTATCCCGAGGATCTTGGATTATTTATTGGAGGGGCTCAACAAGGAATTGGCACCCAATACCATCCACCGACAAGTAGCAGCTCTCTCCACCGTATTTACATGGGGCAATTCAGAAGCATTGGCTCAACATCCTATGGTACGCTCATTTCTCAAAGGAGCGATCAACACCAAGCCTCCAGTGGTTCACCGGTATCCCTCTTGGGATTTGTCATGGGTCTTGCAGGCCCTTACCTCTCCTCCATTTGAACCCATCAGGACCTGTACTCTGGGGTTCTTGACAATTAAGGTGGTCTTCTTGATAGCTGTTACGTTGGCTAGACGCATTTCTGAACTGGCAGCTCTCTCTGTCAGTCAGGACTTAAGCGTTTTTCATACTGACAGGGTGGTCCTTCGATTGGATCCCTCCTTTATTCCTAAGGTCAATACCTTGTTTCATAGAGCGCAGGAAGCCATTTTGCCAGATTTTTGTCCTCATCCATCTCATGCCTTGGAACGGCAATGGAACACTCTGGACGTCCGCAGGGCTTTACGCCACTATATTAAGTAGACAGCATCCTTTCGCAAGTCAGAAGCCCTCTTTGTTTCCTTTCAACCCTCTACTATGGGGTGGAAGGTTTCTGCCTCCACTATAGGCAGGTGATCAGGGCTTGTATTGCAGGGGCGTACCAATCTCATTCCCTGCCAGTTCCCAGGCGTATCACTGCTGACTCCACTCATAGTGCTGCAACTTCTGCGGCTTGGGCGACACAGGCGTCCATTGAGGACATTTGTAGGGCGGCGACATGGTCCTCGCCTCCCCCTTTCATGAGGCATTATAAACTGGATAGGTTTGCCTCCACAGATGCCTCATTTGGCCGGAGAGTGCTGCAACAGGTAGTGCCACAGGGTGGGACACAGGCCCAGACTGATTCCCTCCCATAGGGACAGGGCAGCTTTGGTATGTCCCATTCATGGATTCTCCATCTATCTTGCTGGAGAAGGGGCGTTGTCTTACCTGAACACCTTTTCTCAGCATGATGATGGAGAATCCACACCTACCCCTTAGTGTCCGTCAGGTCCTGTGTCAGGGGTATGGGAGCCAACACGTCAGACTGTCGTCATTTGCTTTGCCTTCGTCGTGACTGGGAGGTGTCCTGGCCCAGGAGAGACGTGGCAAGTTTGACTGACTTAGTTTAACTGGGCAGGAAGACAGAGTTAACCCATTCGTGGATTCTCCATCATCATGCTGAGAAAAGGCATGCAGGTAAGACAACGCCCCATTTCTATAAAATGGTTACATGATAGGTTAAATTGTAGGTTATTTTCATGATCAGCAGCCAAAAATCTATAAGATACACCCCAAAGCATTCAGGAAATAAAATCTTTGTTGTCTAATATGATAGAATGAGACTGATTAAACAATCTGTCAGCTGACACTTTCTCTCTAATTTTAATAGTTGCATTTTAATAAAATTATTTGTCATCTAACTTTTCTGATGTGTTTAACTTTTCCAAAACTTTATTTCAACCAGATTGGTAATTTGGCCCTGAATTTTTGGCACCTCTGACCTATTGAAAACAGTATGATGCATTTTGAAACTTTATAGGGATGTAACTGAATATGCTTTTATGACCTGAAGAGCAATGTTAACATGTAATTGGCTTCTTGTCAAAATAAAATGATTTATTATATTATTTGCTTAATGTGCTTTGGACAAAGTTTCCCTATAGCCTTAGGCGATATATTTTCTCTATGGTATTAAGATATATTGGAAATATTTCCAAGCTTTTTCCAGGGGGTGTAAGAATATTTGGATTAGACTGTGTACCAGGTTGTGAATAGAGGTAGTCTACTCACAACCTGGAAGTATCTATATGGAGCACTATGTAGTCACAGAAATTCCTTGAGAATCTAGGCTTCACTCAGATCATACTGTATATTTACTTGCTGCTGATTAAAATCATCTTACTTTCATATTTTATTGATAATGTTTGATAAAAGAATCAGGTGGTATAATGTCACTATTTTCAATATTTTCCTGCTTCCACTTCAATTCATTGTTTAAGCTTACAGAGATAATATGAGACAGAAGAAGAAAGAAAAAGGAAAGGGTTAAAAATCAACATGGCAAAAAAGTATAAAGGAGTGCCATGATATATAATGAACTTAAAGATAAGTGTTGTTGTGTCTGAAAAAGCTGAATATTATTGTCCTGTAATATACATCTGCTTATGGAAATAATTTCTGATTTAATAGGATGCAAATGTATGAAAATGCCATTTTCTGATTAGGAATCTGAGAAGCAACTGATCAGTCCTGTGTATATCGTTAGAAAAACATTTAATTGAATTCAGGAGGATGGAAAGATTAACAGGCACTTATCTTTTTTTCCCCTCTGGAAAAATATATAGCTAAACTTGTGAGCTTCTACAAGTTATGTGTAGGGTATTTCCATACTAAACATTTCACTAATTGAAATACCATTCCTTACATTTATTCCTAAAATATAAGCAAATATTTTGTCAAATTAGCTTCACTTTTCAACATAACTAAATGACACAGTTGTCAAACTTTTATTTCTCATCCCATCTAATAGTAATGAAGGGACACTGAGATGTATGGGTATACCCAAGTTATCTACTGACCATATGGGTACTTTCTGTGTGGGGTTGCAAGCTTCATGAGCCTACTGAAAGTTACCTCTGAATGTGTGTTCAATGTGACAGAAGGAGTGTAACCATATTCACTACAGTAAATAAAGCCAGACATAGATTTTTAGTCTACTGTGTTCACTTATTCATCCTGATTCATGAGTTGTTGGAGTGACTCGTTTCATGTCACTCACACTCCAAAAGTGATGCATGGTCTGAAAAGAAGTATATAGTTAGTTCTACCACATACCTCACACCAAGATGTTGGTTTTAAATTTATATATGTCTGATTAAAAGTAGTGAAGTTTTTTTTAAAGGTTCCATGTCGATTCTAAGGGTTAAAGAAAATTTAACCAGGAAGGGAAGTCATGCTTGTGTTATTTTCACTGGCATCCACATTTACTTTTTCATGTATGTGCTAAATGACATTTTAAACCATGTCTTGATATACAAATTATAATGGTTTGACTGCACATCTTCAAGTTATCGTGGGTGGTTCATTTATTAGTGTACACAAGGCCCAAAATTTAAAGTGTAAACTCAACAAATATAAAACTGTCATATGCATGTTCAAATTTTTAGGACATGTTTGATGTGTTTGAGCTAATATTTTAAATATTAGGTTTTTAAAAATATTTTAAATATGTGTCATAGAACCATAGTAAATTATATTAGTTGTTTATTTATTCAAGTCAGAAGCATCACAATTAAAATAAGGCTTATTTTTATGTCATATAGTAAGTCTTATTTTAATTGTGATGCTTCTGACACAAATAAACAAACAGCTAATATAATTCACTATGGTTCTATGACACATTTTTAAAATGCTCCGATAAACAAACCTCTAGATGCCAATGTAAAAATTAAAATGGCAAGTTAAATATTCTTTTCTAAAGAGTCTTAAGAAATCAGCAGTGCATATTTCTGGACAGGGTTCTCTCTTTTGGAGTATACTTGTGTATATACAGTAATATACAATCTAGCAAATATAAGCAATCCTGTATTGTATCTATCAACTAAAAATCAGTTAGATAGCTGGTGTAATTGGCACAAAAATAATAACTTTTAGGGTTGTTTAGGCTCATTCCATTATGGCTTAATATAAAAAGGAGATGTTTGGCAGAAGGAATAGTACCACGAAAAACAATATTTCAAGAACCACACACATGAAAACAGCAATTACAACAACAATCTCTATGCTATATGATCAGGCTTAAAGTAATAAGATAGTCAGATAGCCCATGGCAGTACTGGCTTCTAAGGGCTTTTTACACAATCAGTATGTTGAGAAATAAATGTACATTTGTTTCTCATTTGTTGTTTCCCCTTACACAAAATCTGCTTCTGTTGCAGAAAGTAGCATTTTTAACTATTCAGTGTAATGTAAAATAGCACCAAATGTTGTGCTTTGACATATAGTAATTTTTCTAACTAATTATTTTTCAAATTATTACTCTGGTTTTTAAAGCATCATAGATTCTAAAGAACATTCTTGGTGATAAGGATAGTAAGCCACTTCACTTCCATATTTTCATATATTTATCATTTAATTATTTTTCCACTACCACTGTTTTCAGTGTAATACTACTCATTTCTCTATACCTAGGCTATGCTCTGCCCATTCCTATATGTGGACTGAATGTTCATTATAGTTATGAAAATGTACTTGCTTAAATTGTCATGCAGTGTCAATAACATGGCAAATAGCTTCCTTGTTGATGGGAAAAAGTTTGAAGAAACTAAACTTCCATGAGGAAAAATAAAGGAGCTCCGAATATATCTCATCCTCATGTTAAAAGATTTGTGCAATTATTAATACATAAGGGTGGAAAATATTCAGGTCCATCTTTTGTTCATCTGAATCTTTTCTCAAACCTCACTAGAATTCAAAATACAGAAATAGCATACAGCTGTATTCCCAAAGAATATTTGTAAGAATATTATTGCTAAAAAAAACTGGTTTTATTAGAGTCATGCATGAACATTTGAGATAGAATGCTATATTTAGCAATTTATGAGAGTAGTACACATGATACTATTCTTAAAAAAATGGCAGTCTGCCAAAGTGTCCAAATGGGAATGGTTTGGGCCCCCTACAAATGACACTAGGTTGGAAGGAAGACAAAGACAAGAAAGAAGTTCAATCCAAAGTACTGGGGAAGCTTTATCAAAGACTTTAATGTTTTGATATCCCCTATCACTAATGTATGAAAAAAGGATTTGCGTGATATATTTTTCTGAGCTGAAAAATGCCAGATGGGATTTGGAGCCATTAGACAAATACTGCTCTAGGTTCAAATGCTTGCAAACTCTGACTTGGATAAAATGTTTGTGGTGAAGACATATGACTCAGACATATTCTTTGACTTCAGATGATAGTAGGCTACAAACACTCATTTAAGCAAGAACCAGCTGTCTTTATGAAAGAAGGAAAGCAAATAGTTTAGTCTCCAAAAGAAGATACAACTTTATATAACAAAAATTTTGGAATCATTTTGGACTACTTCCCTGTTCATTATATTTATATAAACAAACAGCTCTAGTGTTAAAGTAGAGTAGAAAAAGTCAGAAATTACCAATTAGAAAATGAACTGGCATTTATGATTTCTAAAACTTGGCATTCTGTATGAAAGGTAAGTGGATATATTGAAGGATCAAAATGGAAAATGAAGTATGACATCTTCATAACATGCTTGTATATTTTAGACAATCTATAAACAGGGCAACATTTTTTGCATTTCCCTTTTTAAAAAACAACTTTTGTATGGAAGGGCTGGAGAAGTGTGGATGTTAAAGTCACATTATTATTTACATTGAATAAGTAAGACTATTTTTGGTGGGATGGTGATTTTTAACAGGGAAAAAAAGCACTTAAGCCTTTTAAATCTACCATGAGAAAAATAACAGCAGTGGGCTTTTGGGTGGGGGGGTGTAAAACTGAAATGGATTTGTAACCTCTGCAATGTGGCTTAAACAAGTCACACATTTCGTCTCTTAAATCTCAAAATTTCCTCTTAGCATACATGTATTTTCTAGCTTGCTCCTTCCAGAGGTTTGTGGCGGGGGGGGGGGGGAGAGGATTGTCACCAAAGAGTGCTGTGGCAAATAGTGCAATGGTCTGTCCACTCTCACTTTAAGGAGATACCACAGAGGGAAATTTTGAAGTTTTGATAGTATCATAGGTAACTTCCTATTTTTTCATCTATTACTTGGTCTGTTTTCCACATGTGGGAGAATAAATTGATGACACATACTATTTTAAACGGCAGACAGATAAAATTATTTTTTTAAAAATATTCCTCTTTTAAACAACTTCATGCATATAAAAATAACTAATGAGGCCCAAAATAGAAATAAGAAATCATGCTTGTTTATATTAAGGTATAGTTTTTAAAACGGGAAATTAGTGCTTCTGAAAGTATCGTATTTGATGTTACATGTGAGTCACATTGGAAAGAGAAACATCTAAATGAAGAAGTGTTTTGAAGCAAGATAGGAAGCATTAGGAACTCCTGGTCTGCCCACAGCCAGGAGTTCGATCCTGACAGGGCTCAATGTTGACTCAGCCTTCCATCCATCTGAGGTTGTTAAAATGAGAAGCCAGATTGTTGGAGGCAATATGGTGACATTGTAAATTGGCCAGACAGTGCTTATATACTGTGGGGCAGTATATAAGTTTAAAAGCTATTGCTATTCTATACTTTTGTTTTGTTAACAAAAGAGAAAATAAATGAGAAATAGACTCTCTTGTCTGATTCCTGTCTGATCCCCCTTTTCTGTCCCCTCTTAAATAAGCCTATAATGCTTTACTACTGCTGCAGTGTGAAACTGCTGATTTAACACCGATACAACTCCAAATAGGCTGAGGATGAAAAGCATTTTGCTAGCCATGCTTAGACCAGGATTAAATAGAAATGAAAAAAGCTTGGTCAGAGGTCCATGCATCCATAAGCTTGGTCAGAAGTCAGGAAATAGGCAGTGATAGGTAATAGAGGCAGACAAGGAAATAGCAATGGGATCAGCAAATCTCAACCATATGATTTTTTTTTTGCTGATTTATGCATGGATGGATGGCACTAGTGACAGGTAGTGGGGAAAGGGCCTTAAAATGTTTTTATGTTAACTATATTAACTAACTATTTACAGGACTATAAACAAGTCTATCTGTTTAAATATTCAGTTGTTAAAGAGTTCTCTGTATTCAATTATACAGTAGCTTATCTCTGAAATATTAGCATGTTAAACACGGTATATTTTCTTGAATGAAACCTAATCTTAATTGGTCTCGGAATATTTTATTTTCTAAATTGAACTATGAACTGTCCAGTGTTATTTTCTTCTTCTTCCAAACTAAGGAAAACATTAGATACTCTGTGAATGAACTGCTCAGAGGGACAAGGAATTGACTCTTGCCATTTACCTGTCAATCTTCTACTTTTCAGTCTCTTGCCCAGAAATGAGCACAGAAATTAATTGATTCCTGTCCTTTGCTGTCTCCTTCCACCACCACCCCTTTGTCTTCTTTTCATGGTAACTCAAATTAAAGCAAAGATAAAATTCCTGAGGAAGCTGGCATTAATCAAAGTTTACTTTAAATTGAATTAAGTATTTTTTATTTAACTCAGCAGTATTAGTTATTAAAACCAGAAGGTTCTTCCCAGGCAATGTTTTTAAAAAAGCAGACAATGGCTCATACTGTGGCACAGATTTTATTGAGGAATTAAAAGGGTTGTTTTCTCTTATCCTGTCAAAATGTGATTTCGGACAAATCCATATAAACAAGAACAATGACAGAAACTTGGCAACTAGTTTTCCTTTCACTAATTCTGGGTAGAATGTTTGGCACTGCTATAAGGACAAGGTGATAGAGATAAGATGGCATCGTTTTATGCAGGTTTACTTCTCTGTCCAAAAATATTCTTGCAAGATGGTTCAGGAAAGGTTTTGTTGAGCAAATGAAGTATGTTGAGATAGGATTGTTTTTCCTTTGTGGTTTCAAAGCCATTAGGATTATTCATCCTCCCCCTTGTCTTTTCCCAGGTTCTTTCTGTAGGCAGGTGTAGATTTTTTTGCAAGATATTCATGATTTATCATACAGCTAGCGAAAGATGAATAAGAGATTAAAGTACATTTGGTAACTCCACTTACTGTTTGAGAAGTCTGGATAAATTGACCCTGAATTAAAAATCACAATGTAACCTTATCCAAAAATGAGAGCACTATCCCTCACCCCTTTAAGAATAGAATTTATATAACAGGGAAAGATAAATAATTGATGCTACTGAATAAAACAGTTACGTACCTGTGTGGCAAATACTACTGCAGAATACCAAACACTCTCTTATTCAATGGTGGCAACCTGCTTCTTTCCAGTACCAAAATTTAATGTCAGCTGATACATCTACTTTATAACAGTACTACAGGTTAACTTTGAGATAACTGACTCTGTGTTTATGTTCTAAAAAGTAAGGTGGAGGTAGCATAGAAATGTGTGAGGTAGATGTGTTTATCATTTCTTATGTCTGTTAACACTATCAGCAGAGATTTATTTCCAAAAATAAATCAGAATGCAAAATTTAAATCTAAAGAAGTTTCTATGAAATTTAAGTGTATGCACATTTGTATAAAGTACTGTCTTATGTCAGTTATGTCTGTTGTATGGTGTTTTAAACACTGTCAGCTGGAACCATGTTGTCTATTTTTACAGTTGCAGGCAAAATCCAATTACTAAGGAATGTAGACGAAACCCACAAATATTATTCCATTTTTTAAATTAACCTATCATATCTATATTAGATGCATAATGTTCTATTTGTTATTATTTTTTCTTTCACAGACTTCTAGAAATCACAGAATTCTACTAAGTGTACAGTATTAAGAGTTGTGAATGTGCTGCATTATAAAAGATAAATCCTATCATTTGTAAATCTGTCAAAAAGATGGTCTGCATTCATTATAAAAAGTTACTGATTCATTATCACATAGTTGGATCATCCGATGTTTGGAATAAACTAATGTCAGTGAACACATTAAAAATTTTATGGAAGAAATAATGAAGCAGTGGAAGACAAAATTGGTGGCTGGAAATGAAAAACATGGGCTTGTCAACATTAGGAAAGGCATCTAAGAGGATGACTTATTATCACCCTTATTATTTGGCATTGCTGTGAAGAAAACATCTTGGCTATCAAACAGCAAAAAATGCTAACAATATTTGGCATTTGCTTTATAAGGATCATCTGAAGCTTTATGGAAATTCAGAAATTGAAATCCAGTAATTGACAAACACTGTAAGAATTTTAAGCAGAGATATAGCAGTAGAATTTGGCCTTGAGAAATGAGCTACAGTAGCAATAAATCAGGGCACAAGCAAGAACAGTAATGGAATTTAAATGCTGAAGGGCCAAACAATCAGGAGCCATCAGGATGAAGCCTATAAGTGTCTAGACATTTTACAGTTGGGAGTGCCGTGAAACAGAGTGAGCGCCTGATACTCGTCCCAGCTTCTGCCAACCTAGCAGTTCGAAAGCACATAAAAATGCAAGTAGAAAAATAGGGACCACTACAGTGGGAAGGTAACAGTGTTCTGTGCGCCTTCGGCGTCTCGCCATGCCGGCCACATGACCACGGAGATGTCCTCGGACAAGCGCTGGCTCTTCAGCTTTGAAACGGAGATGAGCACCGTCCCCTAGAGTCGGAAACGACTAGCACGCATGTTTGGGGAAAACTTTACCTTTTTAACATCAAGCACTGATGTGTTAAATATGTGGTCTTCTTAATCTCATCAACTTCTAGCTTCCTGGCTCCAACCTTTCTGAATAGGATTATCAAATCTGCACTTCTACAATCCTGGCCTCTCCCTGGGGCTAGTTTCTGTGGGCTGGTTTCTGTCTTTTAAGATTTTCTTTCTCCATTACTGTATTCCTTTGGAAAATATAATATTCTGCTTTTTGATATTCCCCAAAATATTTCTTTCTCTGGGGGGGGGGTGCTGTCCTCCCACACAACCATAATAATAATTAAATTTTTATTCCATCTTTTTAATGTATTTTACTCAAGGTGGCTCACTACTGCAGCATCCACAATAGCTACTTAATCTGTTCCATAGTTTAGTCCAACATCATCATCAAACTGATCAGTCTGCAGTTATTTAGGACTTCTTTTTTCCCCATTTTGAAGAAATGAGCAATATTTGCTCTCTTCCAGTCTTCTGACATTACATATGTACTCCATGAATTTTCAAATGGTTTTAAGATGATTTCTTGGTCAAGATTGTAATTGGTCTGTTCCCGGAGATCTAAACTTATTCTTGATAGTGAGGTGCTCCCTAGCTATCCATTTATTTACCTTAGGTCAGGGGTAGGCAACCTTGGCTCTTTTATGACTTATGGAGTTCAACTCCCAGAATTCCTGAGTCAGCATAGCTGACTCAGGAATTCTGGGAGTTTAGTTTAGTTTTTTTAGTTTTATTAAATTTTTATACCGCCCTTCTCCCGAAGGACTCAGGGCGGTGAACAGGGCATATAATAAAAATACAAGACTACAAAAGTTAAAATAGAATTAAATTAATGCCCAAGATAAAACAATAAAATATACAAATATTTAAAACCCAAATTAACTCCCCATCAGGCCAGGCCAGCTAGTTCAAACAGGTGGGTCTTTAACCCGCGCCGGAAGGAGCGGAGATCCGGTGCCATCCGGAGCTCAACCGGCAGTTGATTCCACAAAGCCGGGGCGCCCACAGAGAAGGCCCTCCCCCTGGGGGCCACCAGCCGGCATTCTCTGACCGGAGGCACCCTGAGGAGGCCCTCTCTGTGGGAACGCACAGGGCGGAGGGGAGTTGACGCCGGCAGCAGGTGATCCCCGAGGTATTCCGGACCCATGCCATGTAAGGACTTAAAAACCATCACTAAGACCTTGAACCTTACCCGGAAGACAACTGGTAACCAATGCAGCTCGCGGAGCAAAGGTGTAACATGGGAGTACCGGGAAACTCCCAAGACAACTCTCGCGGCCGCATTCTGTACCAGTTGGAGCCTCCGAGTGGTCTTCAAGGGAAGCCCCATGTAGAGAGCATTACAGTAGTCTAGGCGAGAGGTCACGAGCGCATGAGTGACCGTACACAGGGCATCCCGGTCCAGATAGGGCCGCAACTGGCACACCAGGCGAACCTGGGTGAAAGCCCCCCTAGTCACAGCTGCTACATGATCTTCCAGGGTAAGTCGTGAATCTAGGAGGACTCCCAAGTTGCGAGCCCTATCCATGGGGGGTAACAGCTCACCCCCCATAGAAAGGGATGGAACATTTTGAATGTCCCGGGATGCCGGAATGTACAGCCACTCAGTCTTGTCAGGGTTGAGTTGAAGTCTGTTCCTCCCCATCCAGACCCGAACCACCTCCAGGCAACGGGACATCACAGCGAGGGCATCACTGGGGTGGTTTGGGGTCGAAATAAAAAGTTGGGTATCATCAGCATATTGATGATACCCAACTCCAAAACCACGAATGATCTCACCCAGCGGTTTCATGTAGATGTTGAACAGGAGAGGCGAGAGAACCGACCCCTGAGGAACTCCACAAACGAGAGACCTAGGGGCCGATCTCTGCCCCCCTGCCAACACCGACTGCGAACGTCCCAGGAGATAGGAGGAGAACCACCAAAGAACCGTGCCTCCCATTCCCAATCCCCTGAGACGCCGCAGCAGGATACCATGGTCGATGGTATCGAAAGCCGCTGAGAGGTCTAATAGGACTAGGACAGAGGAACATCCCCTATCCCGAGCCCTCCAGAGATCATTCACCAGAGCGACCAATGCCGTCTCCGTGCTGTACCCGGGCCTGAAACCCGATTGGTACGGATCCAGATAATCCGCTTCATCCAGGACCAGAGGGAGCTGATGCGCCACCACACTCTCAACAACCTTCGCAAGAAAGCGAAGGTTGGAGACTGGACGAAAGTTGTTCAACACAGCTGGGTCCAAGGCAGGCTTCTTGAGGAGGGGTCTCACCACCGCCTCCTTCAAGACGGTGGGGAAATTACCCTCACTCAAAGAAGCAGATATCACCGCCTGGAACCAGCCTCGTGTCCTCTCCCTAGCTGCGTAAACCAGCCAGGAAGGGCACGGGTCCAACAAACATGTGGTGGAGCTCAGCCTCCCCATAATCCTGTCCACTTCATCAGGGGTCACAGAATCAAACTCCTCCCAGATAACATTGACAAGACCGCCCGTGTCCTGATCGTCAGACTCTGCCCAGCTGGAGTCCAAACCGGTCCGAATCCGAGCGATTTTATCCGACAGATGCTGACCAAACTCCTCGGCACGACCCTGCAAGGGATCCCCCCTCACCTCCTGATTAAGAAGTGAGCGAGTCACCCTAAACAGGGCGGCCGGGCGGTTATCTGCGGACGCGATGAGGGTGGAGAAGTAATTACACCTCGCCACCCTCATCGCAGCGAGATAAGACCTAATATAGTTGAAGTCCATGAGTCATAAAAGAGCCGAGGTTGCCTACCCCTGCCTTAGGTTATAACTTTTCCTTTTGCTTAGGTTTATTTGAATATAGCTGCACACAATATAACTAATGGTGGCAGAACCAACAACACAGAGATGGCAAAACTCATCTCTTTCCTTATTTAAATTGACCTTGTATGCAGCATGGGACTTGTACTTTCTATTTAAAAATTTGATCTAATGCTCTTTCAAAAGAACATTATTCCATAATAGCATTTGAGACAGATCTAACTGTGAAAAGTGCCAGTGAAGCAATACACAAGAAAAAGGCTTTTGTAAACTAGGTGTCTAGTCTCTCTTGCACTCCAACTCTAAATGTCCATGGAGGGAGTGCCAAACAATTTATAGGGGAAGAGGTGTAACCATAACAACCTAAAGTAATCAGTAGGAACTGGGCAAGTTCCAGCCTCTGACCACAAACACATTAATAAAACAATTCTAGGTCACATTCACAGTGAACCCTGTATTAGGAGAAGAGTGGGCTAATGCCTCCTTAAGTAACACCAGCTGCCTGCAATTAGTGCAGGTTCGCATCCCACCAGGCTCAAGGTTGACTCAGCCTTCCATCCTTCCGAGGTAGGTAAAATGAGGACCCAGATTGTTGGGGGCAATTAAGCTGACTTTGTAATAATGCCGCTTGGGGGTGTGTGAAAGCCCTAATAAGCAGGCATATACATAGAATGAAGGCTACTGCTAAGCTTGTAAGCTGCCCTGAGTCTTCGGAGAAGGGCGGGATATAAATGGAATTAAAATAAAATAAATAAAATAAATAAATCTTGAAAAATCAAAAATCAACTTTAAGCTGCTTCAGCTATGAATAAGGGCAACTTTATGAGGACAAGGCATAACAGATTGCTTGATTTGTGTCACGGGGATGTGAGAATGTTCTCTCAATGAGCTTGAAGGAACATCAGCATGCAAAATTAGAATCCCCAAATGCTGCCTCAAATCTCATTAGGATCAACATGAGACTTCAATCAGAATACTAGGCATGCTCAGGGATTTCATATAATAATTGCTTTTTGTCAGAATCTACTTCATAAAATGGTTTGAAATAATTATCCTGTTATCTATGGGACAAAAGTGAACCACACAAATTAATGGGATTGTGCAATCTGTATTGTTCAGTGAAGGAGTGTGTTGTAAATGTATTATTCTAGCACCAGAATATTATTTTCAGTTTTCTGTCCAAATATTTCTGATATATACTTTTTTAATCTAAAGAGGCAGTTCCAAATATTTGTATGTCAATGTATTAAGTAAACAACAGAGGTATCTGCAGGATCCAGTAATTTTATTAAGCTGTGCTCCTTTTGTATGTGTTTGTGAGAGATGTCGTAATAATGCACATATACTGTAAAAGAAATGGAACTAGTGTCATGTTGGGAGTGATGCAGAGGAAACTTTAGGCATTTGCATATAATAATACGGACACCTCTGCCCAAAATAATCTCAAAGAGAGCAATATGCATATGCATCTCATACAGTTGAAACTCTACTTAGCTTAAATTTCCTTCCCATGAAGCCTACTACCGTAATCCATTGATAACATTTGGTGGCAATTTCTCGATGCAGAGGAAATTGAATTTTGGGGAGTGTGCTTGTTTTCTTTGTGATGTTGCTTATGCTCTACTATATGCTACAATCTTTTGCTCTACATCTGTTTTGCTTATTCAGTTCATGATTTGTCTGCTCAGCTGTAAATGTTATTAGTATTAATAACATTTATCACACAGTATGAAAATATGAAACTAAAATGTGTTTTGCTGAGCTGTCAGGGCAATGCATTCCACAGAATGAGTTTAATTACCTGAAGCCAATTTAAGACACTTCCAGATGGCTCTATTTCCATTCCCCAGTCCCTCCAAAGCAATTTGAAGGAGATTTACTGATTATCTTTACTCCAGCTGAGGTACTGCAAATATGCTAAAGGAAACAGTTCTCTCCCTCTAGCAACCAATAGGAGACTGCAAAAATAATTCAGTGAGTGCCATCTTCAAGTGGAAGTTCTGAAGATGCCATCATATTATCCGTTCTTCAACAAGACATTTTTCCAAAGCCTTTAACCAGTTTGCAAAGGCAGCTAAGATTTGGGATAGAGAATGATAAATTCTAAACAAAATCCATACCCATTAGGGCTGCAGAAACTGAAACTTACTGTAAGAGTATTCCTGTATCACAACTATTTCCATTCTACTGAAACAACAGTTCTAACCAAAACAATATTACTCTGACCATAGTAGAATTAAATATGATATTAAATCTTGGAGCAAGATTCTTTTTTTTTCCAATTCTGTTCCATGTTTGTCCAGGAATAAGCTGCTTGTTTTCTTAGCCTTCAAATAAAGTGAATAGGAGCATTGTTTGGCTGTATATGTATGTAAATTGCTGGTGAAAAAAAAGCAGCAAAGATAATCTATGGAAATTGGATCCAGAAAATGAGGATTAGCAGCAGTATGTTGACAATATAAATCACTATTTTAATTTCAAATTAGAACAAAGTTTGAGAATGGAGTAAAACATATTCACTTCTTGAATCTACTGAAGAATCCAGGACACAAAAGTTTGCCAAACCTGGAGAAGGACTAAATTGTACAAAGGAACAGGAAAAGGAAAAAGAAAAGAGAAGAAAGTTGTAGCTAGCATAAAAAGATAAATGAAAAAATATCTTGATGATCTGGAGATACAAGTAATTTGCTTGTAAAGTATATGATAAGAAAATGTAAAAGCAACTTTTGACAGAAGGAGATTTGATCTGGCCAAAATTGCGAACAATTGCAAGTACATCAGCAAGAAAGTTACAGGATTTGCACCTTTTCTAAAAGAATCCAGATGGAGTTCATAAGCAACCTATAAATTCCACAATAACTAAAGCTACTCTGAAAAATAGCATAAATAGCCTAGCCATGCTTATAGATGGTCTGGTCTCTCTGTATTACATTAGAATGCTATATTGCATTTCAAGATGGGCTGAAAATGATTATTTGTTCAAATCATAATTATGAGGAAACTAATTGGAATTGGGTGTTTCAAGTGTACAGTATTTTATTACCTGAATCATTAAATTATAGTATTTTTGTTGAGCCTGTTTCTGAAAACAATCCAACATGTTGATATTTAAATCCTAAACCCATACTTGTACCTTCTTCTAAATATGTTAGATTATACTTCTAAATCATTTCCAGGGGTTCCTTTCTGAACAAATTTTCAAATGATTGTATGTGGGGGGAGGTAGCCAGGAAGATAATTTTCTCAATGATAACATCTCATTTTTAAATTTCCCCTCCTCACGAATGTTGTTGTGGTTTTTAAACAAGTTTTATTGATTTTTAATATTTACTGTACGTGTACATGTATTTGTGAAACAATATGGTGGTTGGGTAATTAAAATAAGAAATAGCCATTTGTAAATAGGTCAGGTTACATCAACAGAGATGCCCTCTCTAATTCCCTTAGTGATTACATAGTTAAAATAAGCAAGTTAATATATTTCTAGTTATAACCTAGTCAATCAACAAAATTCAAAATATATTTTCACTAATACATATCAATATCCTGTTTTTAAATTTTATCTAATTGCAATAGGATATTCTAGAATAGCCTATAGTATACAGAAAAAAGCTTGATTTTGGGTAACCCACAATTCCCTATTTCAATAAAGAATAATTCTTTTGTCTACAAAACTTATATTGTTCATTACAAAACATTTTTATGTTTTACCATTAAAGTCTAATTTTCATCTTAGCAAATCACCAGTTATTAGAAATATATTTTTGCCTTACCCGTTCAACAATTATTAAAATGCTATCTTTTATATATAAAATTCTAGATTCTATAGGTAAAGTTAAGGTAAAGGTTCCCCCACACATGCGTGCTAGTCGTTTCCGACTCTAGGGGCCGGTGCTCATCTCCGTTTCAAAGCCGAAGAGCCAGTGCTTGTCCGAGGACGTCTCTGTGGTCATGTGGCCAGCATGACTAGACGCCAAAGGCGCACGGAACGCTGTTACCTTCCCACCGTAGTGGTCCCTATTTTTCTACTTGCATTTTTACGTGCTTTCGAACTGCTAGGTGGGCAGAAACTGGGACGAGTAACAGGCACTCACTCTGCTACGCGGTACTCGGGATTCGACCCACCAAACTGCCGATCTTCAGATCGACAAGCTCAGCATCCTAACCCACTGAGCCACCGCGTCCTATACTATAATTCAAAACTAGCCACTGAATATTCTATAAGGCATCTTAACCATACATCAATTATTAAAATACCATCTTTTGATATGTCATTCCAAATTCTATAATATAGTTTGGAGTTACTGTATATTTCCTTTACAAATCTAAAAATTAAATGTAAAATCAGTGATATTTTTTAGAGATTCCCCTTAATCCATAAAAAGATATTTTTATAGTCTATCTTTAGGAATCCCAAAAAAGAAACAAGTTCAGTCTTTTAAATCTAACTCTTGCCTTCCTTTTGTGCCAATCATACTTCGCTCTTGGTATCTTTAAATTCTCAAATGTATCTTCCTTTCTTCCTAGACCTCTTATATGAATCCAGGGAGCGTATCCAAATGTCAGTTTTGCAAGGAAAATGTCCCCTTTGTAGCCATTGTATTTTTGCTTTGGTAGTTCGGTTTTTGATGGTTGATATAATATAATTGTCATTAAATCAATCAAATCTTTTTGTTCCTCCAGTTCTGTCTGGGTTAGGTAGAAAGTAGTAGCTGGGGACGCGGTGGCTCAGTGGTTAGGATGCTGAGCTTGTCGATCAGAAGGTCGGCAGTTTGGGGGGTCGAATCCCGAGTGCCACGTAGCAGACTGAGCGCCTGTTACTCGTCCCAGCTTCTGCCAACCTAGCAGTTCGAAAGCATGTAAAAGTGCAAGTAGAAAAATAGGGACCACTACGGTGGGAAGGTAACAGCGTTCCGTGCGCCTTTGGCATCTAGTCATGCTGGCCACATGACCACGGAGATGTCCTCAGACAAGCTCTGGCTCTTCGGCTTTGAAATGGAGATGAGCACCGGCCCCTAGAGTCGGAAATGACTAGCACGCATGTGCGGGGGAACCTTTACTTTTACCTTTTAGTAGCTGGTATTATGTTTGACATTTGATTAATTGAATTCTCAATATAGTATATTTGAAGGCATTTAGTGTCTTCACTCTTGGTGTTGCTTTCTTCAGATACTGTTACTTTTTGGCTTGTAAGTTTTGTAGTTGCTATTAAAGTTTGGACTTTAAGGTTTTCTGTAGGTTGCTTTTGTTGTTCTTGGAAATCTCCTATTTTAGTGTCAGTTTCCACTTCTTCTATTTGGTTTTGGGTTATCTTTTCCTCATTTACAGTCAGAGTTTGATTTGGTGACTTTAAATTGTCAGATTTTTCTTGCAGCTTGGCTTTAATTTGCTGTCATTGCCAAGATCATATCCAGTATTAGTTTATAATCAAGTGGAGGGATGTATTCATCCATTTCATTGTTGTTTACAGTTAAATCTTCCATGGAGGCTGTTTTAATAATAGTCAAGGATTTGCCACCTCCTGGAGAGTTGTATTCAACACTTATCTTCAAGAACAGCTCTATTGTTCAGTCAGCTACCACAACAGAAAAAGGAAAGTTACTTGCTGTACCAGGTTTCGCCACAAGATGTCATCAATAACATATAACATGCAATGTAAGAAGCTTTCTTTTTCTTTTTCCAAATTAATATAGAAATTTTGTAGGATTAGTCCAATTTTTTTCTTTAATTCACAGTTTAAAGAGAGAATAGGATAGTGAGTCCCCAGCAACAAATAGAAGCTTTTCACTAAATACAGCTGAAATTGCTTAAATTCTTTGCTGCATTAATTGGATTTCTTTTGTGACTTTGAGGCTTTAAGATTTGTTCCCAAAGTAGATATTCACTGTTTTCTCAAAAAATGGGGAAGGAGATTTTCAGGAAAGTCCCACTGGAAGATGATTAAGGGAATAGGAAAGGTAAAAGCTCACCCAGGTCCTCCAGATTGTTTCTTAGTGCTAGGTAGTATTTTTGGCTTTCGGCAGGGAGCGGTTTAGTGATCAGCCATCTTTATGGCCGGGCTCTTCTTTGGGCCAAAGGAGATGATCCCGGATTCCAGCAGAGGGCTGCCGCCCTTCTGCGATCACAGGGAAGTCCTCCTCTCAGTAATCAGGGTCCTCCAAACAAGAAAGAAACGGACAGCAGGAGACAGACTGTCCCTGCACGTCTGGAAGCGCTATGCACGTGAACCGGAAGCCTCGAATGTTGTTGTTGTTGTTATTGTAGTAGTAGTAGTAGTAGTAGTAGTAGTAGTAGTAGTTGTTGTTGTTGTTGTTGTTGTTATTATTATTATTATTATTATTATTATTATTATTATTATTATTCCAAGTGAATATTTTGAGAAAGCTTTAAAACATTTAGGTCAAAAATTGATTCTATATTATGCTACTTTTACACAAGCCCCCCCTTAACTCGACAGACGTTACAAGAGAGCTCAGCCCACCTAATGAGCTAGCGCAAATAGCTGCCCTGTCTCAACCAGGCGAACCACTCATCCCCAGCGAGTACCAGTACCTAGCAAAGGTGTTTAGTGAGAAAGAATGCAACACTCTACCTCTCCGTTGACCGAACTATCAAACTGTTACTGGGAGCCAAACTCCCACAACCGAGAATGTATGCTATGTTCCCCCTGGAAATGGAGGAGATGCATCCGTATATGGACAAGAACCTAGTGAGAGGATTTATTGAATGGGCCAAGTCTACCGTGGGAGCCCCAGTGTTATTTAAAGAAAAAAATGGGTTGCTTCGTCTCTGCATGGACTATAAAGGTCTGAATGCTGTGAGCATGGAAAACAAATACCCCCTCCCCCTCCTGAAGGACTAACCCACCTGGCAGAGGCGAGTGTCTTCACTAAATTGGACTTGAGAAAGGCATATTACCAGGTGAGGATAAAGGAGGGAGATGAGTGGAAGACTGCTTTTAACCATCCCATGGGGAGCTACCAATTTAAAGTCATGCCGTTTGGACTACAGGGGGCTCCAGCTGTCTTCATGCAGCTGATCAATCAGGTACTACATGACCATTTATATAAAGGGGTTTTGGTGTATCTTGATGACATCCTGATATACAGCATGAATATGGCTGACCATGTAAAACTAGTAAGAGAAGTGCTAAAGAAACTGTTGAATGCCAAACTTTACGTTAAACTATCAAAGTGTAAGTTTCACCAGACCCGACAAGATTATCTTGGCTATAGAATTTCCAGTGAGGGCATTGAAATGGACCTGACCAAAGTGAAAGCCATAATTGAATGGCAGCCCCCAAAGACTCGCAAACAGATCCAGAGCTTTCTGGGATTTGCCAACTTCTACTGTCAGTTCATCCCCTCCTTTGTTGAAATTGCCTTGCCACTTATGGAATTACTGAAAACAGGCAAAGAGGGAGGAAAGCCACATCCGGGTCAACCACTAGCATGGACTATGAATTGTGAAACTGTTCTGTTCCAGCCTACCACTGGCCCTGTTTTTGTGTCAGGGACAACCCCTTTTTCCTTTTTACAGTTAACAGGCTGGAAAAACCCAACCAAATTTATTTACAGTTCAAACAAAAAAGCAACAGAATATTTCCTTCAATAAATAAATCAAAATATCAAACAAGAGTCAACAGACAAGAGTTAAACAGAAGTATCAAGAATAGACCAGGACTCTTTCAGAATGTCTTCAGACGGTTGTCTTTAGCAACCAGCCCCGCCCACATCTTCCCCTTTTATTATCAGTCCCAAGGCGTGGCTTCTCACTGCCTTCTCCTCCTCTCACTGAGTTGCCTCATTGATTTTCTCTGCTCTGCTCTGCTCTGCTCTGCTGGATTGCCTTCTGCTTCTAGCGTCTCTGAACAGATTCAGCTGTGATTCATCTAAGTCCGACACCTCGTGCTCACACAGCTGAGTCTCATGAGGAACATGACTGGAGGGGCCAGGCTGAGAGTCCTGCAGTGCATCAGAGCCTCCCTCTGACACCAAAGGCTCTCCAAACCCCTCCTCCTCCTCCTCAGATTCATCAGACTCAGTTGCTGGGACCACAGGCTGACACTGAATCACAACAGAAACCACTTTTGAGAATTTAAAAAGGCTATTTGCGATCGAACTGAACTTAAAGCATCCTTGCCCAGGGAAGGCTTTGTGATTCAAGCCAATGCCAGCAACGTGGCTGTCAGAGCTGTGCTACTGCAAAAGAACCAGAGTGGGACCCTACTGTTCTGAACCAGCCCTCTTCTCGCACCCCTAATCAAAAGAAGAGTCTGGAAAGCGTCCAAGACCAAAAGGCTTCTGCCAAGTTTTAATTACACTGTTACAAGAATACAAGAGCTTGACTTCTCAAACGGAAAAGTTGCTTTCAGCAACCAGCCCCTCCCCAAACACTTCTTTTATAGAGAGCTCAGGGCGTGGTCTCCCTGTGCCTCCTCCCGAGGAGTCCCATAGCCTTTCTTTGTTTGTCCCTGCTCGTCTGCCTCCTGCGTCGGGCGTCCTTGAACAGGGCCAGCTGTGGGTCATCATCCTCCGCACTCTCGGGCTCACACAGCTGAGAAGAGGTTCCCGGCTGAGGACTCTGCAAAGTCTCCAAATCATCATCAGCCGGTTCGTTTCCCTCCTCCCCCACATCTGAGTCCTCCGATACATCGGACCCGGCTGTCGGACCCACAGGCTGGCCCTGAGTCACAACACCTACAACCCTGCGCCTACACCTTGAAAAAATTCACTCAGTGTGAGAGGAGGTGGGCTGTGTGGGAAAAGGAAGCCTTCATGATCCATTGGGCTCTATTAAACTGGTGACACTATCTAAAAGGGAGCAAGGTGCCTTTCGAGGTATCACAAAAACCTAGAAGCACTGAAAACTCCCCGCAAATTGTCCCTGAAACAAGTACAATGGGTGCAATACTTCAGCCATTTTAATTTCACTCTAAAGTACATACTGGGAGGAAAAAACTTCTTAGCTGATGCTTTATCCAGACTGCCCCAGTACAAAAGCCAGCATGAAGAGGTTAATGAAGCAATTATCTCCACTCCACAAACTGCTTCTCAAATCACACTGCACAGAGTCCCACCCTTCCAGAGCCCCAAACCCCGATCACCCTGGGGCAAAGAAAATAAAATGAGAGCTCCTCACTGACTAATGGTTCAAGGACAATCAAACCTCCCTAACATGCAAGGATGGTTTGGCTTATAAGGGGGGAAAGCAGTACTTGCCCAAGACCCTCTGCCTTAATGAGCTGTGACACAGCCATGATGTAAAACAGACTGAGCATTTTGGATATTTAAAAACACTACACCTCATCCGCTGGCAATTTTGGTGCCCGGGATTGAAACAGCACATGGAAAACTATGTCTGGAGTTGTGCTGTGTGTACTACCATGAAAAGAATTATTACAACTGGTGGTGGACCCTTCCCAACCATGGAAAGAAATTGCTATGGATTTTATTGTAGACCTACCTGAAAGTAGGGGAAATATGGTCATCTGGCCTGTGATAGATCTGTTTTCAAAGCAGGCTCACTTTATTGCCTGCAAAGGACTCCCGTCCACCCAGTGACTAACCAAGATGTTCCTGAAACATATCTACAGACTAATCTCTGATAGGGGGTGCAGTTTACAGCTAGGTTTTGGAGGAGTTTTCTTAAACTAATCGGCTCATCTCAAGGACTATTGTCGGCCTTCCACCTGTCTACCAATGGGGCGGCTGAATCCGCACACTCAATGGTGGAGCAATATCTCCAATGCTATGTGGATTATCAACAAATGGACTGGACTGACCTCCTCCCTTTTGCAGAAGTGGCTTACAATAACTTTGTTCACAGCAGCACTGGCTTCATTTCTTTTAAAGTGGCCACAGGGAAAGAGTTCAGCCCAATACCCGAATATCCTCAGGGACCCTCCACTTCCCAAACTCTTGATCAATGGGTGAGGGGGTGGGAAGTAGTGTGGAAAACCACAAAAACTGCTTTGAAAAAGGCTTCCAAGACATATAAAAAACAGGCAGATAAAAAAGGGCTCCTCAAAGGACATTCCAAGTTGGGAAAAAGATTTGTCCACAGAATTTTTACGGCTTAAGTTTCTTAGTAAAAAGCTAGGACTGAAGTACTTAGGACCCTTCCCCATTGTAAAGATTATTAATCTGGTCACGGTAGAACTAAAACTTCCCAGACTCCTGTATTTCATTGTAGCCTACTGAAACCTTTTCGGGATTCCACCTTAAGACCTCCCCCTAAGTAGGCACCTGGACCTCTCATAGTAGCAGGACAGAATCACTATGAAGTGAAGAGAATTCCTGATTATAGATTTTTTAAAGCGAAATTGGAGTACTTAGTGCAATGGAAAGGGTATCCATTGTCTGAAGCCGCCTGGGTGAAATCTAGCGATGTAAAAGCTGACAGACCCATTAATAGATTCTATAAGGAGCACCCTAACAAACCTAGAGGCAACCTTAACCTATGATTTTGTTTGCATTACAGGATTTGTCCTTTTTATAAGGGGGGGTGGATGTCAACGCTGCTTACATCGTATGTTCTTGCTTTGACAACAGATGGAAATGCAGCCATTTTCTCTATTGCTTTTAGAATTAGTTGCTGCTGGGAGGGGGAATGTGGATGAGAGTCCACCTAGTCATAACAATAATAACTTAATCGTGGGAACCCAAGGACATTGGGCCCAGAGCTGATAATATTTTGGCGGGCTGGAGAGCTGGGGAGAAAACCCGCGCTTCAAGCTAATTGGGGAATGTGATTTATGACTGCTTATTGGAGGAGGTTATTGTACTTTGTTACTTTGTATCGAGGGGAAGGGAATTTAGTTTCTGGTTTCAACTATGTAGTGCCAATACTTTGTTTCTCGAATAAAAGATTCTTTAAAGCAAACAATGCCTTAAAGTTCTTTTGAAGAGTTTCATCTATCGGAACCATGACATTAGGGAGATAACTATAATGGTTTTTGGGTTCCATTATTTTTTGTTTGTTTATTTCTTTTACAATCCATTGGGCTATGTTTAATCCTTCTAGTCTGGGTGTATATAAAATTCTCTTTTGAACACTTGTCTGCAGAATACAGATGCTTCCAGGATTCATGGGATTGAAATCCAATATATTACAGTGTAGTTCTACATTCTGTGTGAAAGCATTTAAAATCTTTCCTAAGTTAAACAAAAACAGAAGACATAACCATAAAAGTCATAATATTTGTTTCTTCTACTAAAATTGGCAATAAAATGGTGTCCATGAAGCAGAAACATTTACATGATAGAATCCTTGTTGCTTTGAGGAGAGGGAAAGGTCAAGGCAAGATTTCCAAGCCAACCTAATTATATAAAGTGAATGCAAAAGCCTGAGGTGAATAAGATGGACATTATGTCAGTTTTCTACTAATATGTTCCTCCATTTTGTGAGACAGAATGTCTTTTTAAAACATTTGCTTTCCAACCAGGATAAATTTAATTCTGAGAAAATGCTTTCCAAAGGACTTTGTGTCCTGTAAAATAGGAACAAGTGTGACCTGGCTTGAACAATTAGTTGCCCGGCCCTATCCATTTATTATTGTTTCCAAATGGGAAACTCAAGAATTCTTACTCTTCTAGACAAAAATAAATTCAAAATGAATGTTAATTGTAGGAAAACTTCAGCATTTAAACAAGAGTTCAACAAGGAAAATAACATTGTTATGTGTAGACCTGGCATATATTAAAAGATCTTTGTAGCAAAGGTATCTTCTAAGTTCTTTTGCCAATTGTAGGCAAAATGGCCTACCACCTACACACACAAATCATTTGTTTTTGACTCTGTCCCTTTCTTTTGGAGATGGGGAGTGGCAAATAAATTGATCCTTGTGGCATTTCTAAAGCAACTTTTGGATTGAGTTTCACCCTGTATAATTACAAACTGTGAGAACCATAGTAAGTTACTTTATTCTTTTTTCTAAATTGCTAAGGCACCTTAATTGTTGATTGTCATTCTATGTGGCCTGGTGATTTCCGCTTTTCCTAGCTAGTTCTACTTTGTGCTTTACTTCTTAGAAGTATGACATTTTCCAAAATAATATCTTTGAATATAAAAATGGAAAGTTATTTAATAGAATATTTTTTATCAGAATGAGTTGTGACTGGCTGAAACAATTTGCTGCTGATATATCATGTAGTGGAGACAGTGTTTGTATATGTGTGTTTGTGTGTACTATTTTTTCTAAATATGTATAGCCCATCTTTTGGTTCTGTTATGTATATGCTTGTGGATCCACAAGGCTCCATCTTTTCCAGGATGAGGTAACAGAGAAAGTTGACTGCAGGGAAGCAGCTGAAATACTAGCTATGGGCTGTGGGTAATCAGAAGAAAAGCTGAAACTATCTTCCAGAATGTAAACACCCTTATAGCTTAATGGACCTATTTACATTGAAGGAGACCAGGAAATGAAATTTGTTTTGTTGTTCCAAATAAGCCCATGCAGATGGTAAGCAGAACCAGACGAGTAAGTGAGTATGAATGCAATGACTTTTCCTTTGAAAAGTGCTTGATTTTATCAAATTGTTTACTAAACTGTCACAACAAGGCATGAAACCAAGGAACCCTTGTACATGCTCATATTGGCAATATGTTCCTGAAAGTGGGCAGTGATGGAAACATGGCTTAGTTGGCTTCCTGCCCTGAAGTAGATGAAATAATCAGCCACATTTCTCTGAAGCTATTGAACGTGGTCTCATATTGTGGGGTAGCTATAGGTGTGGACCTGGTGGGAATCAGAACTGACCATAGAAAATGGCTTCTTTAGATTTACATTTCATACAATTTGCAGACAGGTTAGGTGGGATTTTCTTGTGGCTCTTTAAAAAAGCAGATCCTTCCTTGCTTTATTTTGCATAAACCATGTAGAATTATTTTGCAATGATCCAGACCAATTATTTTCTCTAGACCTGAACAGAGAAAAGAATCTGAAGACAATCTTCATCAAATCCAGGGTGTTAGTTATGACTTTCAAGGTGTTAGTTATGACTTACAAAGCCCTTCATGGCATGGGTCCGGATTACCTACGGCAACACCTGCGACCGGCGTCAACTTCCCTCTGTCCAGTGCGCTCCCACAGAGAGGGCCTCCTCAGGGTGCCGCCGATCAAAGAATGCCGATTGGTGACCCCCAGGGGGAGAGCGTTCTCTGTGGGCGCGCCAGACCTCTGGAACCGCTTACCGGTTGAGCTCCGGACGGCCCCCGACCTTCGCTCCTTCCGGCGCGATCTTAAAACATTCTTTTTCGAACAAGCTGGCCTGGTCTGACGGGATGGGGTTGGGTTTTTAAAACTAGTTTTAACTTTAATATGTATTGATTTTATGGGCATGATGTTTAATTATTTTTTAATTTTTGTATTCGATTTTTATTGTGTATTGCCCTGTTCACCGCCCTGAGTCCTTCGGGAGAAGGGCGGTATAGAAATTAAATTATTATTATTATTATTATTATTATTATTATTATTATTATTATTATTATTATTATTATTATTATTATTATTATTATTATTATTATTATTACTATTACAGCAGGATCCAAAGCAGTTGCACTTTGCCTTTGTACTGGGAGCTAAGAGAGATGGCAATATATTCTGTCTGCTCTTCCCCCACTGCACCCCATCCCATTTTTAGTCTCTGTGTATAGATTTAAAATTAAATTGGTTCTGGTTAGCAAATGAGAACAGCACGGTTAAACTGAATTTTCAAAAGAATGTTGTGAATTCTGTGTGAAAAAAAGAACACTCCCACATGCCTTTGCTCCTCATCTTATTGCCTTTAGTTTGCTCTTACCCACTATTAGTCAATAAGAATTCCATTGAAGAACTTTTCTTCTTTCCTTTTATTCAATATTTGTCTGGTTCTTCTGCAATACCATATTTCAGGGGTGTCAAACTCAATTTCATTGAGGGCCGCATCAGCATTGCGGTTGCCCTCAGGGGGCCGAGTGGGTGTGGCCTGGGTGGGCATGGCCTACTGGGTGGGCATGGCTAAAGTGCGTATGGCCTACTGGGTGGGCATGGCCAGCTCTACATCGTTCGCATCAAGGGTGCCTATGGGGGCCTGGGCAGGAGTGGGACAGATCTGAGGGTCTCTGGCAGGAGGAGGGTCTCTGGGCCAGGGCCAAGGCAGTGGGGGCCGTTCCCTCACTGTTTCCAGGATGGCTTCGCGGGCCGCATGAAACCACTTCACGGGCCGGATCTGGCCCCCGGGCCTTGTGTTTGACATGTCTGCCATATTTCCTAGCCATTGTTTAACAGTTGTGAGATCTTCCTTTCAAACTGATTGAGAACTAAATGGCAGATGTCGATGGGCTTCAACTTTTCTGTATTGAATAATATAGCTGAGAAGTAAGGAAGAGTGTGGAACTGACACTTTTCCTCAATTCAGAAACCAAAGCACAATTGTCTGGCAGCTATGTCCTGGTTCTTGACTGACAATGTTTTGGGAACTTCATGTATCCATTCATGTATTCCTCTTAGAGGGTAATGCTGTGTTTGTTAGGTATCCTTGCTAGACTTCTCTTCCCCATTCCTTCTTATTCCATGACTGGCTAAATGTTTTCTGTGTCAGCAACGGAAGAGAATGAAGACTTTCCGTTTTATGGTTTTTGCATTTGGAAATCAGAATGAAATCTGACAATTATAAAAGAATAACAGAATAAACTATGACAAAAAAAATCTGGCTATCATTCTGAAAAATTGGAATTATCTGAAGCAATACAGGTAGTCCTCAAGTTATGACCACAACTGAACCCCAAATTTATGTTGCTAAGGGAACATTTAAGTGAGTTTTGCCCCATTTTACAGCCTTTCTTGCCACAGTTGTAAAGTGAATCATTGCAGTTGTTAAGTTAGTAGCACGGTTGTTGAGTGAATCTGGCTTCCTAATTGACACTGCTTGTCAGAAGGTCGCAAAAAAGGAGATCACGTGACCCCAGGATACCACAACTGTCATAAATATGTACCTGTTGCCAAGCATCCAAATTTTCAGCATGTGACCAGGGGGCTGTTGCAATGGTTGTAAGCATGAAAAACAGTCATAAGTCACTTTTTCAGTCTCGTTGTAACTTTGAAGTCACTAAAATAACTGTTGTAAGTCGAGGACTACCTTCATAAATCCTAAATATGAAGTACTAATCTCCCTTTTTGGAACATATCAAAGCTATCTGATTTTTTGCTTTGTCAATGCATATTTGTTTACTTAAAACTTTTATATAGACACTCATCTTGCACCAACTCTGGGTGGCTTGCAACTAAAAAATAATACAAATATTAAAACCACAAGTATAAAGCCAAAAAACCCCACAAAACCTGGTACCGTAGCTAAACGTTCACATGCAGCTTAGATGTTCATCTCATCAAACTCACCCTATCCCAGCACTTGGTGATAAGTTATTATTAAGCCAGGTCTTAAGTGCTTTTTAGAAGGTTAAAAGCTGGGGGCCTGCCAAATTACTACTTTGCCAATCTGGTAGTCAGTGTTTTACCATGTTCTGTCTATACCGAGACTTCCTGATCTCTACATAGTTTTCATGTGAGGACAATGATATATTCTATTTTTCTAAGTGTATTCCATGGCTTGATGTGATCAATACAACTGAGGACTTTTTTATATAATTAATTCTGTGCAGTCTCATACTCCATATATACAACATGTGCCGAGAAGAAGACCTGCGTACCTGTACTGATGTTTAAACCTCAAAAAATGGCTAAACAGAAAGTGGACTTTGAAAACAGGTGCTTTCAAAAGAGGTGGGAGGCAGAGTATTGACATTGAAGATAAGGCCGTGTGCCTTGTTTGTGGAGCTAATGTGGCTGTACTTAAAGACTATAACTTGAGACAGCACTATGAGATGAAACATCAGGACAAGTATGAGCCAGCATTGTGCTGCAGCTGCCAAAAAAGCCAACACAGTGCTAGGCTGCATTAACAGAGGGATAGAACCAAGAACATGTGAAGTGTTAATACCACTTTATAATGCCTTGGTAAGGCCACACTTGGAATACTGCATCCAGTTTTGGTCACCACGATGTAAAAAAGGTGTTGAGACTCTGGAAAGAGTACAGAGAAGAGCAACAAAGATGATTAGAGGTCTGGAGGCTAAAACATAAGGAATAGCTGCTGGAATTGGGTATGTCTAGTTTAATGAAGAGAAGGACTAGGGGTGACATGATAGCAGTGTTCCAGTATCTCAGGGGCTGCCACAAAGAAGAGGGAGGCAAGCTATTCTCCAAAGCACCCGAAGGCAGGACAAGAAGCAATGGATGGAAACTAATCAAGGAGAGAAGCAACCTAGAACTAAGGAGGAACTTCCTGACAGTTGAGCTGAGTCGAACGGAGCTGAGTCGAGTGGATTGGAACTGGAGCCAAACACTGCCTGTGTGTTTTGTTATGGTTTTTTGGGTTGTGGGGGGGAGGGTTGTGGAAAGGGGCTTTTGTTATCGTGTTATCGTGGCTCCTCCCCCCTCTCCGCCACTCAGCAAGCCTGGCTCTACGGACGCGGTGGACCTGGTGGCGCTATTGCTGTGGCTATGGTGCCTGCTGTAGCGCTCCCCCTCCCCTCTTGCCTCCACGGAGGCTGCAGCTGTTCCTGCCGTCGTGGCTGAACCCGTTGTTTTGGAGCTGTCATCGCCACTCTTATTATGTCTTCTGCTGTCGCCGCCGTCGACCATACCATCGTTGTTATCATGACTGTGGCTTTGGGATCTGCCACTGGCTGACTGAACTTTCTTACTGCTTTCAACTGCTGGCACCCTTCATTGTTTGATGTTACCGTTTCCCTTTTTTTGTATGTGTGCGTATACTGCAGCAGAACTTTACTCCCTGCGAGATTCCCCCCTCTTGCAGGAGCGACCATCTTTTTTTATGGAAGATCTCCCTTGATGACGGGTTGTGGGACCCCGAGAGTTGGTATGCCACAAAGAGGAGTTTGAGGGTTTTTTTATTAAGATTTTTAAATAAAATTTTAAGGGTATCTGGGGGGGGCACCCAAGGGATCCGGAGTGAACTTGGGGTAGTTCGACCTGGACAGCAGTCCAGTCCATCGGATGATCATGGTGGGGGGAGTAGGGAGTTGGGGGGGATGCAGCTCCGAGGGAGAAGGGTCTTTCTATCCCGACGGTGATTGGGAGGGGCAGAGAATGTGGGAGCAGAGGGCTTTATTGTAATCAGGGAATGAGTCACCGCTGTCTTCAAGTGGTGGCCTGTTCCCACCCTCATTGCTCTTCTTGCCTCCCCCGGGGGCATAGGATTGCAGAACCCTGGGCTCAGGTTGGCCTATACTAACGCCAGGTCCGTGGTTAATAAGGCTCCCCTCATATATGATCTTATTGAGGAGGAGAACGCGGACCTGGCTTGCATCACAGAGACCTGGTTTATTTATTTTATTTTTATTTTAATCCCATTTATATCCCACCCTTCTCCGAAGACTCAGGGCGGCTTACACTCTAAGCACAAATCAATGTGCTTAGCAATTGGTTGAGCCAAGAGGGGGGGTCCCTCTCTCGGAATTATGCCCACTAGGTTTCTGGGTGTTTCACCAGCTGCGAGCCCAGGGTAGGAGTGGGGGGGTGGCAGTTATTATTAGGGAGAGTCTTTGTCTGAGAGTGGCCACTGTCCCTCAGATAGGCGGGTGTGAGTCTCTCCTTTTGAAGTGGGGTCCTGGAGTTCAATTGGGCCTATTGATCACGTACCTGTCTCCCAGCTGCGTGTCATCGGCCCTGCCTAAGCTTCTCGACGTCTTGTCCGGTTTGGTGATTGAGTTCCCCAGGCTTATAGTTCTGGGGGACTTCAATCTACCTTCTGTGGGTGAGGTGTCTGAGTTGGCCCGGGAGTTCATGGCTTCCATGATGGCCATGGACCTGACTCAAATAATTCAGGGCCCCACCCATAATGGAGTTCACACACTTGACCTGGTTTTTATCTCTGGGCAGTGGATTAATGATCTGGGTAGGGGGGATTTAACCATCCAACCCCTGTCATGGTCCGATCACTTCCTTCTCCAGCTAGACTTTTAGTTCACCACCCCGTGCCGCTGGGAGGTGGAACCGACCAGGTGGTTCCGTCCCAGGCACCTGATGGACCCTGAAAGGTTCTAGACAGAGCTTGGGACATTTCCTGCTTCCCTTGCCCACGACTCTGCCGAGGCCCTAGTAGAAGCCTGGGAGAGGGCGGCTGCTGGGGCCTTGGATCGAGTTGTGCCTTTGCGGCCTCTGACCCGACGCAGACCCTGGGTGGCCCCCTGGTTTACCAAGGGGCTCCAAGAGATGAAGCACCAGAAAAGACACCTAGAGAGCTGTTGGAGGTCCAGCGGTACTGAATCTGATCGAACACAGCTAAGAACTTATCTTAAGTCTTACCTAGTGGTGATGGAAGTGGCAAAGCGTGTTTACTTTTCCGCTCTCATTGTGTCCGCAGATAACCGCCCAGCTGCCCTGTTTAGAGTGACCCGCTCCCTGTTTAATCAGGGACCGAGGGATGACCCCTTGCAGGGTAGGGCTGAGGAATTTGTACAGTATCTGCAGGACAAAACACTCAGATCCAGACTGGCCTGGACTCCGACTGGGCAAAATCCAGTGGAGTGGAGAGGGCAGGCCTTGATCATACCATTTGCGGTGAGTTTGACCCTGTGACTCTGGATGATGTGGACAGGATCATGCATAAACTGAGCGCTACCATTTGTTTATTGGACCCATGTCCCTCCTGGCTGGTTTCGGCCGCCCGGGAGGTGACAGGGGGCTGGGTCCAGGCAGTGGTCAACGCTATTTTGACAGAGGGTGTCTTCCCCTACTCCTTGAAAGAGGCAGTGGTGAGGCCCCTCCTCAAGACCTGCCCTGGACCCGGCCTCATTGAATAACTACCATCCTGTCTCCAACCTTCGCTTTGTAGCGAAGCTTGTTGAGAGTGTGGTGGTGCATCAGCTCCCGCAATTCCTGGAGGAAGTGGACTATCTGGACCCGTACCAATCCGGTTTCAGACCCTGCTACAGCATAGAAACGGCATTGGTTGCACTGGTGGATGATCTCTGGCGGGCCCGGGACAGGGACTGTTCCTCTGTCCTGCTCCTACTTGACCTCTCAGAGGCTTTTGATACCATCGACCATGGTATCCTGTTGCGATGGCTCGAGGGGTTGGGAGTGGGAGGCACTGTTTTACGGAGGTTCTCCTCCTACCTCTCGGGCCGTTTGCAGTTTGTATTGGGGGGACAGAGATCTACCCCGAGGCCCCTCACTTGTGGGGTGCCTCAGGGGTCGGTTCTCTCCCCCCTCCTGTTTAACATCTACATGAAGCCGCTGGGTGAGATCATCCATGGCTTTGGGGTGAGGTATCACCAATATGCAGATGATACCCAGTTGTTCATCTCCACCCCGAACCAACCCAGTGATGCCCTTGACGTGATGTCCTGGTGCCTGGAGACGGTGCGGGTCTGGATGGGAAGGAACAGGCTCAGGCTCAACCCCTCCAAGACCAAGTGGCTGTGGATATCGGCATCTCGTACTGTCCAACAAGTTCCTTCTCTTTTGATGGGGGGGAGGTATTGCCCCCCTCAGAAAGCAAAATCACAAAGTGAAGCTGCTGTGAAGGCTAGTTGTATAGTGGCAGAAGAGATAGCTAAATCAGCCCAGCCATTTACAGAGGGGGAGTTTCTGAAATTCTGCATGATTAAAGTGTGCAAAGTCTTGTGTCCAGACCAAAAGCAAGCATTTTTTAATGTAAGCCTAAGTAGAAATAATGTTGCTGATCAGATATGTGAGCTTGCCACTGATTTACAAGTACAATTGATTGAAAAGGGAAAATATTTCATTGCATATTCCCTTGCTGTGGATGAGAACACTGACATCACTGGCACGGCACAGCTGGCAATCTTTATCCGTGGAGCGGACTCAAGTTTACACATTACAGAGGAATTTTTGGATATGAAATTAATGCATGGCACTACCACAGGAAAAGACATACAGTATTTGAAACAGTATCTAAATGTGTAAATGACATGAAACTGCCCTGGGACAAAGTTACAGGACTGACAACAGATGGAGGGCCTTTGATGTGCAGAGAAAAGAGTGCATTAATGGGAAGGATGCAGAGCAAGAATTGCACATGTAAGCTAACAGCATATCACTGCATCATACACCAGGAAACACTATGCAGCAAAACCTTGAAGATGGAAAGTGTAATGAGCACTGTAACATAGACTTTGTAAGAGCCAAAGGTTTAAATCACCATCAATTTAAGCTTTTTCTGGAGGAAATACATTCTAAACTTGGTGGTCTGCCCTATCACACAGAGGTGTGATGGCTAAGTTGAGAAAAAGTGCTCAATAGATTTTTTTTTTTAGAGTTGTGTAAGGAAATCTGTCAAAGGGACGCGGTGGCTCAGTGGGTTAGGATGCTGAGCTTGTCGATCAGAAGGTCGGCAGTTTGGCGGGTCGAATCCCGAGTGCCGTGTAACAGAATGAGCGCCTGTTACTCGTCCCAGCTTCTGCCAACCTAGCAGTTCGAAAGCACGTAAAAATGCAAGTAGAAAAATAGGGACCGCTCCGGTGGGAAGGTAACAGCGTTCCGTGCGCCTTTGGCGTCTAGTCATGCCGGCCACATGACCACGGAGATGTCCTCGGACAAGCGCTGGCTCTTCGGCTTTGAAATGGAGATGAGCACCGGCCCCTAGAGTTGGAAACGACTAGCACGCATGTGCGGGGGAACCTTTACCTTTACCTTTAAGGAAATCTGTCAGTTCATGGAAATAAAGGAAAAGGCTCCAAAGTATTGCAGGATGAAAAGTGGCTGTGTGACATAACTAAGCATCTCACTATGCTAAACCTTCAGCTTCAGGGACAGAACCGTGTGATCACGGACATGTATGATTCAGTGAAAGCCTTTCAAGTTAAGCTGCAACTGTGGGAGACTCAGATGCAGCAAGGAAACCTGAGTCACTTTCCCTGTTGCCAAACAATCATAAACCAAGTATCCACCGCTGTGTTCTCAGATGTTCATTTTGCTGATAAACTGAGCATACTTCACATGGGGTTTACACGTCGCTTTGTTAACTTTGAAGCACTGAAATTCAATTTTGGACTGCTCAGTAATTCCATTTGCAGTCGACATGGAGAAAGCATCTGTAAGCATCCAGATGGAGCTGACAGAACTCCAATGTAACAGCACACTTAAGGTAAAGTATGATTCTGTAGGGCCCGCACAGTTCACCAGGTTCATCCCAAAAACAATGCCCCAGCTCCACCTACAAGCTGCTCGAATGCTCTGCATGTTTGGTAGTACATACGTGTGTGGGCAACTTTTCTCTGTGATGAAGGTGAACAAAAGCGTACAAAGAAGTCTTCTCACTGATGCACACCTCTACTCTATCCTGAGAGTTTCCACAACTCAGAACCTTACCTCAAACATGAATGGACTTGTAGCCAAGAAAAGATGAAGATGCCAACCATCCGGCTCAGACAAAATGGCATGAGAGAGAGAGAGAGAGAGAGAGAGAGAGAGAGAACTAAATAGCTTATGTGTTTTCTTTGTTTTAAATTGTTTTTGCAGATTTATTCAAAATATTTGTTCATATTTGAAATGTTAATCCTGTTTGGCCCATGTCTTACACATAATACACTCCTGAACTAATATGATATATAGTTTTACATACAACTGGCCCTTTGAGGGCGACCGTAATGCTGATGCGGTCCTCAATGAAATTGAGTTTGACAACCCTGTACTAGATGAAATTTTGCAAAGCCCTCCCCCAGCCATGGCTACCACCTGCCCCTCAAGCAGGAGTCCAAGAGGACCCCAAAATTGGGCACCAACTCAGTCTGACAAAGTGCCCCCCAGTCCAGAGTGAAGTATCATCTCAGCCTGGGGGGGGAACAGACAAAAAACTCACAGCTATTCTGCCTTACCAGGGCTGAGTTGAAGCCACTTCCTCTCCATCCAGATCCTTATAGCTTCCAGGCACTCAGCCAGCACTGCCATACCGATGGATGACATCCCCTAGCAGTTTCATGTACATGTTGTATGTTATCATTAAGCAACTTTTTGTAGATTGTATTCATTTTTAATGGATCAGAAGTCATGAAAAAACAATTAATAAACTAATCCTGCTTTGTTATTCATGAAATCGTTTATGTTTATCTTTTATTGATTTTATTACATTTTTAAAATTGTTGTGAGCCACCGAGAGTTGTTGGTGTGGGTGGCATATACATTTAATAAATAAAATTATTGTTATTATAGTTAGTTACCCAGTCAGACAGATGTTTAGAATGGATTTGGCATTTTTATCCACCTATCAAGTCCTTTCCAAAGATCTGGAATAGGCAGATGTCTGATGATGTTAAAGATATTGTCACAAGATGTAAGCTGTTCCAAGTAAAGCTGCCTGATGGTGATTTTGTTAATGCTAATGGTGTTCAAGTGGTCCAGATGTTTTGGAATTGAACCCAAGGAGCCTATTAATATTGGTACTACCTTTGCTTTCTTTTGCCAGTTATTCTTCTTCTATTTGCTCTCCTCCTCCTCAGTATTTTAGTTCAGAGAGTCTATAGTTTATGAGAACAAAAATCAACCTTATATTTTTTCACCAGTAGCTTCTCTAGCTCCTTTTAATGCTGGAAATAAATTTCAATTCTAATTAGCTATAATTAGAATGAAATAAATGCTAGGATTTTAAAGATTCCAACTCCCATAATTTAGCAGCATCCACAATTGTTCTACAGAAATGTAATTGTTAATGTATAAACTAAAGCATCTAAATGGAATTAACATATGCATTCCTTTAAAATATGTATTACTCATTAGGTTGTATTCATTTTTACATTTATTCTTCCCTATATACAATTTCTTGATGCATCCCACATTGCATCATAATTCATGAGGAAATAATTAGTTGTCATCACCCAAACAGAGCTACTACAGCAATTTCAAGATTCTCAGACTGAGGTTCTAAAATATTTACTAGCAATCTAATACTATCAGAGGTCAAAATTCTTTAATGAAATCAGATTGTGCAGGTTGTATTATTTTTGGTAGCAGGTTATTCAACCTATGTGCTATATTTGCCATTAGAATGTTTGCTATATGTAACAATGATATTGGATGATAAATAAATAAATAAATAAATAAATAAATAAATAAATAAATAAATAAACTCAATCTATAGTGCTAGCCCAGTTTCAAAATTACCATTATATAGGCCTAGTAAAATAAGAGAAGAACTCCCTTTTTCAAAACATCGTTATTTATTTCTAATAATATAGGGGCCAAGCTTTCTTTACTGTATATTTTCCACCATTCTATTGGAAAGTCATCTAGCCCAGATTTCATATAATTGATTTCTGTAGAAAACTACCTTCAGATCCACAGTCTTATATCCTTTGATGATATTATTTTAGCTGTGGTGGAATCTGCAGCTGAGATGGGAGATGGAATTGATATTTGTCATGGTGATACACAGAAATTATATTTTCTTCTCAATCTTAAAATCTGTGTTTCTTCATCAGTTCTGTTTGAGCATCTATTTTCATGTTTTTTCTTAATATCTTCATCTTGTTTGTTGATCATAAAACATGCTAATATACCAAATTCTTTTAGTTTTCCCATTAATATTTCAATTCCCTTAAAGGATCTTCCAAAACTAACACCAGGTCATCTGCAAAAGCTCTTAGCTTAAAAAAAAATCTCTTTTTTAATCTTTATTCCATAATCTTCTCATCTTGCCTTCTATCTCTATTCAGTATTTCAAGAACTGAAATAAACAAAAGAGGAGACAGTCAGCATCCTGTCTTGTTCCTTTTGTATCTCACAGGGCTTTGCTAGATTTCCATTAAAAATTATTTGGGCTTTTGTGAAGGATAAACTGATCTTATCCATTTTATAAAGCTCTTTCCAAAGCTTATGTCTTCCAAAACTTTGAACAAGAGGGCCCAATTCAAATTGTCAAAGGCCTTCTCTGCATCTAGGAAAATCAGTGTGGCTTGTTTTTCATTACATTGCTCCAAATATTCCAAAATGTCCAACTCATTTCTAATATTGACCTTTAACTCTATTTTAAGTAAAAAAAACAAACATTGGTTCTTATGAATAAATTCTTGCAAAATTATTTTCAGCCTGTCAACCAAAATCTTGTAAACAATTTGTGATCATTATTCAATAACAATATTAGCCTACAGTTTCTTATTAAAGTCAAATTTTGTGCATATTTAGGTATTTAGGTATTAATGCTATAGTGGCCTCTTTCCAGCTGTCTGACATCTTTTTTCCCCTATAAAATAGAATTCATCATATTTTGTAATGGTTGTAAAAGTTCATCCTCAAAACATTTATAATAGGAACCTGGTTAATTGTATGGTTCAGGAATCATGTCTGTACGTCTAGATAGATAAATAGACAGATAACCTTTATTGTCATTTTTTACTGTGGGCACATTGGCACACATTAAAAATGAAATGTAGTTGCTTGCTCTCAAAGCGTACACATATATAACACACATTTAAACATGCTATATACAACATATGTATAAATCTACACCCTTACATATAAATAACATATAAATATTAATCACTGCCATCTTGAATAAAGAGGAAGCTTTAGAGTTCACAAGGTTAATACTGTGTGGAACAAAACTATGACTAAATCTGAATGTTCTGCTTTGGATACCACGAAGCCTCCTCCCAGAAGGTAACAAGGAGAACAGGTCGTGAAGAGGATGTGTAGTGTCCCAGACAATCTTGTGGATCCTGCTGAAGCAACTGTCAGAATCCATTTATATCATATTCATAAATGGAATGTTTCAAACATTATCCCATGGATTCTGTCATCTCCCGAAGAGAAGAGGATAGATGTGTATTGAACCGGCAATAGGCATTTCAAAGGAAAGGAGAAGCCTTTTGAACTGGGGAAACAAAAGGGGGGGCTAGCATCTGGTTTTTGTCAGCAATAAACAAAAGGGTCCTAACTTCCTCTTTCCCACGAGATGGATGATACGAGAGGAAGGATGGGGGGGACTGACCAAATGGGGATTAAGGGGGGTTAAACCGGGAACTCTTTAAAAGGGTTTACATCGTGGAAATATTAAGCCCTGTCTCATTTCCTACAACCGAGCACGTCATAGTAAAGATTTCTTTTGGACTAAAATCCTGACTCCAAGAGTTTTTGTCTTCCTAAGACGTGGTTTGGGGTGGGTCCTGACATTAGACAGGGCTTGCAACGAAAGTCAACCTGGGAAGAAGAACCTTACCGGGGGACTTTGCAAATAAATATGATGTCTGACGATGAAGCAAGAAGGGAAGAAAGCCCCACGGAGAAGGAGCCTTCCCCCCAGCCGAACTCCCAGAAACATTGGGAAACTGAGGCATCATATTCCTCCTGGGAAGAAACGGCGGAGCAGCACGAACAAAAACCCCGGTGGTCGATGGGCGTTGGAAGGAAAAGGGAGTGGAAAAAGGCTTCGAGAGAAGTGACCCTGAGACGGAGCGACCACCAACCGGAATGGAAACAAGAGATGGAGAACTCCCTGCACGCCAGTGAGGAAGAGCGGATTCTGGAAAAAGCTATTGACTTGATGAAAACAACCCTGAGCTCACTAAGGGAGGAGAGAGCTGGAAACCACAACACCTGGGGTCGCAACTGGAGGGGTAACGGAAGGGACCCAACACCTGAAACCCCAGGGCCGTCCAATGGAACAGGAGCCGCTGACTCAGCGGTACCCACCCCCCCCAGACCCACAGATGGGGATCGAGATGAGGAGCGATACACTCCGCGGCGCAGACAACGATCCAGCCAAAGATTCCCACCCCTGGAAGCAAAATTCAAGGGGGAGCCATCACGACTGGGATTTTTCCTAACCCAAGTCCTCAGCTACATGGAAGAGTACGGACGGGACATCCCCAGTGACAAAACACGCATCCGAATTGTGCAATCTGCCCTGGACGGGACGGCCGCAGACTGGGTGGTGAACCTGCATGACTCCAACGCCCCAGAACTCAACGACTTCAACCGATTCATGTCATCCTTGAGGCGACGATTTGAGGACCCTTTGGCTGACCGGAAGGCCCGGGAGAGAATCAAGACGGTGAGGCAGGGCAGGAGAACAGTGGCCGAATATACCCAAGAATTCCGAGCCATCGCCAGCAAGCTGAACTGGCCAGAAGACATCCTCCTCAGCCATTTCAAAGACGGTCTAAACTACGACCTGTATGACGCTTGCCTGCCTCGGGGAGACCCCTACCATCTCGATGACTGGTATGTCCTGGCAGAGGAAGTGGAAATAGACCTATTGAAAAGACAACGCAGAGGAAAACCATGGGGCCGCCCGCCACTCGAGCAAACACGTGAGGGGGAAAACCCACCGGCCACGGCTAAAAAATCAAAGGGATGTTTCAATTGCGGGAGAGAGGGCCACCGTGCTGCAGAATGTCGTTCGAAAGCCCCTCCACGCAAAACAGAGGCACCATCTTCCAAAAAGCTGGGGAAGTCTCAAGGCAACCCAAAAGAATCTTCCATGAAGGGGACAGAGGCTGTAGAGTCCACAATTTCTGCCAAAACCTGGGATTGGACTCCGGCCTACACTGCAGGGGCGGTGGACACCTCGGAAGACAGCTCAGAGGGAGAACCTTTGGTAAGTGGACCTCTTCCACCCATACTTAAGACAGTAACTATATTAGCTTCCTCTGCACCAAAAGCCAATGAAATAAAAGCTTTGATAGACTCTGGCTGCATCCGCTGCCTCATCAGCCCAACACTGGTGGAGGAACTGAGCATCCCAGTGAGGAGGCTAAAACAACCAATCTCCTTCAGTCAATTAGACGGGTCTATAGCAGGGGGGGGACCAGCTACCCTAGCCACTCTACCACTCCACATGTCCCTGGGGTCCCATGAGGAAGACATAACATTTATAGTGGCCCCAGGCATGGCATGCCCAATGATTTTAGGACTGGAATGGCTGAAGAAATGGAACCCCGGGATAAACTGGAGGACTGCAGAACTCAACTTCCCAAAAGGGGAACAGGAAAACGTAAAACCCCCAAACACCCCCCCAACCCAGAGGGAGGAAAAAGCAGCAGTGGGGGAAGAGAAGGGGCTAACAGAGATACCGGAGGAATACAGGGACCTGGCTGAGGTTTTCAGTGAGGAAAGAGCAGATGAGCTCCCCCCCCACCGCCCCACAGACTGCACCATAGAATTCAAACCTGGGGCAAAACTCCCAAAACCCAGGATGTATGCCATGAGCCCAAGGGAAATGGCAGAAATGGAAAGATTCATAAAGAAAAACTTAGAAAGAGGATTTATTGAGCCCGCCAAACCCAAAGTAGCCGCCCCGGTTCTGTTCAGGGAGAAGAAGGATGGTTCCTTTCGTTTGGTTGTAGATTACCGGAACCTAAATACAATTAGTGAATGTAATCTATACCCCCTTCCCCTAATGAAGGATATGCTATCCCACCTATCGAAAGGAAAGATTTTTACCAAACTAGACCTGAGGGAAGCATACTACCGTATTAGGATTAAGGAAGGAGACGAATGGAAAACTGCATTCAACTGCCCAATGGGGTGCTATCAATTCAAAGTATTGCCATTTGGACTGCAAGGGGCCCCCGCAGTCTTTATGCAATTAATTAATGACGTACTGAGAGAGCACCTATATAAGGGGGTCCTGGTTTACCTCGATGACATCCTTATCTTCACAGAAACCAAAGAGGAACATATCAGACTAGTCAGAGCAGTCCTGAAGAAATTGCGAGCTGCCCATTTATATGCTAAATTATCGAAGTGTGAATTTCATAAGGAAAAAATCGACTACCTGGGATATCGCATATCCCCAGAGGGCATCGAAATGGACCCAGAGAAGGTCAGGGCAGTACTAGAGTGGGCACCCCCCCGCACACGGAAGCAATTGCAAAGTTTCCTGGGGTTTGCAAATTTCTACCGCCAATTCATCCCTGCATTTGGCCAAATAGCCATGCCCCTCACAAATTTGCTGAAAACGAAGGGGGGGTCAACCGTGAAACCCAGCCAGCCTCTGAAATGGTCAATGGAATGTCAAGCAGCATTTGAGAGGCTAAAGAGACTCTTTTCTGCGGAACCTGTACTTAAACACCCAGATCCCAACAAACCTTTTGTAATACAGGCAGATGCGAGCGACGTAGCAGTCGGAGCCGTATTACTACAAGAAAATGATGAGGGGGCGTTGCAACCTTGCGCATATACATCCAGGAAACTTACAGAAACTGAACAACGATGGCCAATATGGGAGAAGGAAGCATTCTCATTAAGGTGGTCATTATTAACTTGGCGTCAATTTTTGGAAGGAAATAAAATACCTTTCCAAGTCTGGACTGACCACAAAAATTTAGAAGCACTAAAAACGCCCAGGAAGCTCACTCCTAAGCAAGCCCGCTGGTCCCAACACTTTCACCGATTCAATTTCACTCTCAAACACTTACCGGGGGGAAAGAACTTCCTGGCAGATGCATTATCCCGCATGCCCCAATATAACAGCACAAGAGTTACTGACTTTAAACCACTTGTACCGGAACAACAACTGGCAGCACCAGTCACCACCAGGGCACAAGAAAAAATGAAACCAAAGGTAGATAGCCAAACTGGAATAGAATTCAGGAAATCTTTGGAAAGTGATGAATGGTTCCAGAAAAATAAACATGTGTGCACAATTAAAGATGGACTGCCGTGGGTGGGGGAGAAGCTATATATACCTGCCACACAGAGAATCAATTTCATGCAACTGTGCCATGATACAAAATCAGCAGGACACTTTGGCTTTGTAAAAACCTTACACTTAACTAAAAGGCAATTTTGGTGGCCATCTATGAAAAAGGACATAGAAAGCTATGTGGGTAGCTGTCAAATTTGCGCAATGGCCAAGAGGTTACAAGGGAAATCGCCAGGACTGTTACAACCAGTGGCGAATCCCTCAGCCCCATGGAAAGAAATAGCCATGGATTTTATTGTGGAACTACCAGAAAGCAACGGAAACACCGTTATCTGGACTGTTACTGATCTGTTCTCTAAGCAAGTCCATTTCATACCTTGCCCAAAAATTCCTACTGCAAAAACATTAGCAAAACTTTTTGTACAACATATTTACAGATTGCATGGAGCACCACTACGCATCATATCTGACAGAGGGGTGCAATTTACCTCAGCATTCTGGAAGGAATTTTTATCTCTGTTAGGAACCACCCAAGGACTGACATCTAGTCATCACCCTCAGGGTAATGGGCAAGCAGAAAAGGCTAACTCTGTACTTGAACAATATTTAAGATGTTATGTACATTTTCAGCAGAACAATTGGACAGACCTGCTGCCTTTCGCAGAAGTGGCATATAACAACGCAGTTCACTCCAGCACAGGTTACACTCCTTTTCAAGTAGCCACAGGCCAGAGCTTCAACCCCATACCTGATCTAACTCCAAAAGAACCGGTAATTCCAGAACTAAAGGAATGGATTGCTCAGTTACAATACACCTGGCCTATTGTCAGAAAAGCATTAACAGAGGCTAGATTAGCACACAAGACACAGGCAGACAAGAAAAGATCTGATCCCACACCGTTCAAGGTGGGAGAGATGGTATATCTGTCTACAAAATACCTTAAGTCTCTCCAACCCTGTAAAAAACTAGGACCAAAATACATTGGACCTTTTCCAATTAAAAGAATCATAAACCCAGTAACAGTTGAATTAGAACTACCTAAAAATCTTAGACGAATACACCCAATCTTTCACTGCAGTCTAATAAAGAGAGAACAACAATCTCCCCTACGAACAAAAATTCCACCACCACCACCTCCCATCATGGTGGAAGGAGAACAACATTTCGAGGTGAAGGAAATTCTGGATTCCAGGAGACATCATGGAACAACTCAATATCTAGTGGCTTGGAAACACCTCCCCTCCTCAGAAAATGAATGGGTCAGCAAACACCACGTTAAAGCACCAAAGCTGCTTAAGAGATTTCATACAGAATATCCAAACAAACCGAGTTAACATTTACACATGTTATTTTTTCTTCTCTTTTCTTTTCTCCCCCTACAGATGGACACATCTTTCTTCTAAGGAGAGCGGACTGTCAGAATCCATTTATATCATATTCATAAATGGAATGTTTCAAACATTATCCCATGGATTCTGTCATCTCCCGAAGAGAAGAGGATAGATGTGTATTGAACCGGCAATAGGCATTTCAAAGGAAAGGAGAAGCCTTTTGAACTGGGGAAACAAAAGGGGGGGCTAGCATCTGGTTTTTGTCAGCAATAAACAAAAGGGTCCTAACTTCCTCTTTCCCACGAGATGGATGATACGAGAGGAAGGATGGGGGGGACTGACCAAATGGGGATTAAGGGGGGTTAAACCGGGAACTCTTTAAAAGGGTTTACATCGTGGAAATATTAAGCCCTGTCTCATTTCCTACAACCGAGCACGTCATAGTAAAGATTTCTTTTGGACTAAAATCCTGACTCCAAGAGTTTTTGTCTTCCTAAGACGTGGTTTGGGGTGGGTCCTGACAGCAACACTTAAATGGTATGCCCTGGATGGAAGGCGGGAACTGCCAATAATCTTTTCTGCCATCCTCACCACTCTCTGCACCATCTTCCTGTATGAAGCAGTGATGCTTTCAAAGCAGACTGTAATGCTGTATGACAGGATGCTCTTGATCGTCCCTCTGTAGAAAGTGGTAAGGACAGGAGAAGGAAGATGTACTTTTCTCATGTAATGCAGAAAATGCAGGCGCTGCTGTGCCCGCTGTCCCAGTGTCTTGCTGTTGAGCGACCAAGCCAGCCTACCCATTAACTGCACACTCATGAATATGATGCTGGTAACCATCTCCACAGGTGAATCATTAATGCACAGAGGAGTGTGGCTGTGCCTGCCTTTTCTGAAATCGACAATGATCTCTTTGGTTTTTCCAAAGTTTAAAACTAGGCTGAATTTTTTTACACCAGTTCACCAAACCCTCAACCTCCTTGCGGTAAGCACCCTCATTGTCATCTTGAATAAGGCCCACTATTGTTGTATTCTGTATGGGACAAGGTAATAGTTTTAGCTGAGAAGCATGATAATTTTCAAAGACTGTATGATGAGAGATCTGAACATTAATTTAGCAGATAATATATGGCACAGAACGAATGAATGTTGAAAGAAGAGAAAATGGCTGTGTATAAATACATACTTCTGCCTACTTTCTTATATAGAAATGAGAGTTAGTATGTCAGGGGAAACATAAAAATAAGTTGAATACAGTGGTAATCAATTACTTAAGAAGTGTGTATTACAAAAGATGAGATGAGTGCCAGAAAGAATGGATGATGATTTTTAATTGCTCACAAAAGTGAGCAGTGTGAAGGAAGTATATTGAGGTGATTTAGTGATATAGAGAGAATGAATAAAGATTGAAGTGCAAAATACATGAAAAAAGAATGACTGGGTAAAGATGAAGGGGAAAACTAAGGTAGTGAAGGTTCTGTTGAACTGATGAAAACCTCAGAAAGAGAAGTGAGAAATCAGAAGAATAAAGGGCAATGTATGAATCAGTGTGTGAACATAGTGGAAATGAGAATAAACAGGGACGAGTGGTATGCTTGATGCTGTTTATGTAAACTAGATTTTTATTTCCTTTTTTCCTCGTTATGCCTTTAATTTCTTTTACTTATACTACTACTTATTGTTTTTCTGTGCTCTGTATAACATTGTTTGCCCAACAGTAAATAGCATCGTGTGTCTATGGTATGAATGCATATTTGGAATACAACATTTAAAAAGCCAGAAGAATCTAGAATACTTCATTTTAGTTCTCTATTCATAATCAAAATATAAGAAAAGTTGATGGAATGATTATCAAAATGAGGTGGTTTGGGTATGCACCATTTCTTAAGTTTTAAGACAGCTGGGGCAGGTTAGCACAGAAGCCCCACATTTATGTGTCAGAGGCCATTGCTTTAACTCTAGGATGGCATTTTCTTGGCATGGCTCTTTGCCTAGGATGTGCAAAAAGACATTTCTTCTTTAACTTTTTTTCTTTAAATGCTAAGTATTTAGAACATGTTTTTAATTAAGGATTTCGGATTGAAACATTTCCGGTTTTATGTATGTGTGTGTTTTTCCTAAGGACAGTTTCCAGTTAAAATGTTTTAGAGTTTTGAAAAATACCAGATGCCCCATTTTCAAAGATTGCAAAAGAAATGTAAAAAAAACTGCCGCAACATTCTGTGTTGATTCTTGGGTAAAATCACGTGTATAATATTGTCAGAATCTGACCGAGAGAGAATGACTTAAATGGGAACAATAGTTAGCTCATATTGGCCACAGTCTAGTTTGTTACATTTTCTGGTATCCAGTTGCAGAGGAGAATTTTTAAAATTATTTGAGACAAGTAAGGGTTTATTTTCAATTTATTTCCTGAATATCAAAATTTTAAAATAGCTATCCGTAGATTGTGAGCCAGTTTGGTGTTGAGCTTAATTAGAAAACCAGAAGTTTTGGTGCTCCCTTAGGCATGAAAATTTAAAGGTGTCATTTCTCTCTGCACAATCCACCTTACAGAGTTGTTATGGGGAAAATAGGAGACAGGAATGTTAGTTATGTGTGCCACTTTGGGTTGATCAAATATAAAGGAGGAATAAAATAATAATAACAGATTTTGATCTTTGAAATATCCAATAAGGTTTGCCTATGGAACACTACAGGGTTTCTCAGAGCAAGACAATCTTACCTAGAAAATAAATGGATTAAAATGCAATGGACTTTTGATATCTGAGTTCTTGAAGCTGAGCAATATGCTTATTTCTTTTATATATATAAAATTTAATATTTAATTGCTTGCCACCCAGAGTCACTGGATTGACATGGACAGCTATAGAAAACAAACAAATAAATTCCTCTCATACATGATTACAGAACAGAATACCAAATGACTGTAGATTTAATACATACTTGATCTGATTAAATAGTTTGCAAGTACTAGTTGTAAAGGTATCCCCTAGAAGGACTAGAAGATCTCCCCTAGAAACTGTGAGTAATACACTGTTGCAATTTCAGAGATTCATTTAATGGTAAGATTAGGCAAGCACACCTCAGTTTTGACTGGGTTGCTTTCGGCAGCACTTAAAATAGAAGGGGCTATGACAGGAGCCATGATTGTGCAAAAGTTGTCATAGAACAGCCTCAGTCCTGGAAGCTAGTTTTGATAGCAATTTGATTTTAAATGTATGAGCCTGGGTTGTGCATGCTGGCTTGCAACAGAACTGTACCTGGCCAACACATCAGCTGACTTCTCCAAACAAAAAAATATAAACAAGAAACACATCAAACGGGCTCAACCGTCTATATCTTTAATGTTAATCTATTCTAATGATAAATAAATAGTAAATAAATAAACGTATCTGAGGAAAGGATTTTTTCCTTCCTGTCAGTTTCCATACTCTGGCATATATGAGAACCAAGTATATGTCCAGTCCAATGGAAGTCATAGGGGGTTTTTTTGGACCTGCCGAGTCTCAAAAAGCATGTGAGACCACGTTGCCTTGAAGCATTGTGCTTTGAGCAGTGCCAGAAATGTATTGTACTATATGAGGATCATGATGCATTCCTTATTCCAGGCATAATCTTGTGAATTCTGCTTTTATTTATTTATTGACTTTAATAATAATAATAATAATAATAATAATAATAATAATAATAATAATAATAATAAGAAGAAGAAGAAGAAGAAGAAGAAGAAGAAGAAGAAGAAGAAGAAGAAGAAGAAGAAGTTGGAAGGGACCTTGGAGGTCATCTAGTCCAACCCCCTGCTCAGGCAGGAAACCTTATACCATTTCAGGCAAATGGCTGTCCAGTCTCTTCTTTATTTGCCACCCATCTTGTAGCAAACAACTCTTGGCAGCTTTCAGCATTAAAAGATTAAAAACCTAACAAATAAATTTCTTTAAAGGGATAAAAATTGAAATCCTAGTCAAGATACCATTAAAAGATGGGGAGGGAGGGAAGAGAATGCGCAGGGAGGGAGGTGGTTGGAATTTCTTGAATGAGAGGGAGTGCATGCTCAGGATGCCCAGCCTGCAAGTACGGGTAAGCGGTCCAATCCCAGTGGGGTTCCTCAAGTAGCTTGGACCCATGCCATGCAGGGCTTTGAAGGTAATAACCAACACCTTGAATTGCACTCAGAAGCAGAACAGCAGCCCGTGCAGCTCGCAGGCCAGTGGTGTAACATGGGTCATCCTAGAGACCTTAAGGACTGTCTGTGCTGCCACACTGTGCACTAGTTAAAACTTTTGAATGCTCTTCAAGGACAGCCCCATGTACAGTGCACTGCAATAGTCCAGATGTGAGACGACCATGGTCATGCAGTAGTTAGAATGCACTATTGCAGGCTAACTCTGTCCACAACTAGCAGTTCGAGCCTGAGTCAAAATTGAGTCAGCCTTCCATCCTTCTGAGGCCTGTAAAATGAGAAGCCAGATTGTTGAGAGCAATATGCTGATGTTGTAAACCTCCCAGAGAGTGCTGTAAAGCACTATGGAGCGGTATGTAAGCCATAGTGCAATTGCTATTGAATGACAGGACAGGAACACTTGATCCAGGAAAGCTCGCACCTGGCACATCAACCAAAATTGTGCAAAGGCTCTCCTAGCCACGACCGACACCTGCTCTTCAAGCAGGAGTCGGAAGTCCAGGAGACTCCCAACTCCAAACTGGGTCTGTCTGGAGTTATGCTACCCCATCCTGAACTAAGTTGGGTAAACTCCTGGATCTTGAAGTTCCATGCACCAAAAGCCATTCAATCTTGCCAGGGTTCTGCTGTAGCCTGTTGTTCTCATGCAGATCCCATAGCCTCCACAACAGAGCGGCAACAACATCACTTGGCTTGTGTGTGAGTGTGTGTGTGTGTGTGAGTGTGTGGTGTGTATGGTGGGTGTGTATTTCTGTTTATTTCTGTTATGTATTTCAGTTGCAATCTATTCTGTAATTATTTCCCTGTGGGCAGTAAGACTGGAAGAGAAATGGCCAATTGAATGTGCTAATTTATGAAGGCTGGTGAGTATTTTATTATGAATAAACAAACTACATTGAAAATGTCCTCAGCATTTATATGATTGATATAATTCTGCAGGCATCTCATATCTTTCAACAGACTATAAGTTACAGATCCTTCTTCAAAACTGTTGTTGAAGGATTGAACAATGTTTTGCCAATTTTGAACTTTTTAAGATGCTATCGTTATGTACAAGTTACATAGAATAAAATACATACAAAATGCTTCTGAGACACTGTGACCTGAAACAGAATGAATTGAAAACAGTTGCATCCTTTACTTAATGATACATATTAATTTTATAATTACATGGAACAATCAGTGAGGAGCCATTTGTCGCTACTATGTTATCAATTGCTGATAAGATATTTTCTTTTCAAATTTAACCTTATACTAGAATCTTATTGCATGAGTTGTGATTCAGATTGCTGTGGAAAATCTGCACTATAAACAGAAGGCTATGTCATTCATTCTGATAGGAAGGTAAAGAAAAGTAAAAATTAAGCGGCCAATTTGCATAAACATCATTCTTTGAATGTTATTCACTAAATATTATTGATTTTATATTCAGAAGATAGCAAGTGTTTCACTGTCATTGCTAAGATCAAAATTACAATGAAAAGTTTTTTCCATATATCATAGAATTTAGCAAATCCTGAATTTAGTGATGACTTTGAAGAATTGAAATTGATAAGAACTCTTTGCAAATTATGTAGTTTGGTATGGTTTGTTCATTAGATTTGTGTTGTCAGTCTCATTTAGAGGCTAATCTGGGTGGCTTACAAACATTAAAACTGGTAGACATTAAAATGCTAAAACAATAAATAACAATAATGAAATATGTACAGTTAAAAGAGGGAGAGAAGGGAAGCATGAAGTACGGTATATAAGGAAAGGTGGGAGTTTTTCTTAACCCAATAGCCACCTCCAGAATGGTGCATTCCTGCTGGGGCCCTAGGTCAACTGGAAGAGCCAAGTCTTCAGGCCTTTATGGGAAGGTCAGTAAGATGGGTGCAGATCTCACCTTGGGGCAAATGATATTCCAAAGGGCAGGAGCCATGGCAGAAAAGGCTCTTCTCCTGGACCTCACTAGTCAAAATTCCTTGACCAACAGGGTCCGCAGCATTCCTCTTTTGCTAGCATAGATGGAGCAGGCCAGTCCCATTGGGGTGACTCAGTTCTTCAGATAACCTAGGCCATGAAGGGCTTTAAAGGTGATACCCAACACCTTGAATTGCACCCAGAAGCAAACCAGCAGCATATGCAGCTTGAGGAACAGCAGTGTAACATGGGCCGCCCAAGAACTGCCTGCACCATTGTATTCTGCACAAGTTGCAGCTTCCAAATACTCTTCAAGGATAGCCCCATGTGGAGCACAACATATAAGATGGACACTCCTGCTTGCCTTCTGAAAGGATCTAAACCCTGGCTTTTCTTCGGGACACTAGGTAAGGTAGTTTGTAAGCTTGGTTTAATTGTTCTGGTTCTTTAAATCACTTGCAGCACAATATGTTTTAGTATATTATATTTTAGAGGTATTGTTTGTTGCTTTTCCTAGTGTATGCTGTCCTGAAATGCATCTTGAATGGATGAATGGATGGGTTTTTTATTTATTTCATTTATTTATTTATGTATTTATCATGTCATTTTGTAATATGTGGTTAATTTACTATAGTATACCCTGCTAGTTAGCATAAAATTAAAAATATGACTGCATAATTTTGGTTATTGATCATATTTCTGTAACATGGAAGCCATATTGTAATGTTATTTATTGTAGTTCTGAACTTGGAAACAATTCTAAACGAAAACTATTGGCTAGGGGAAACCCATTAACTACATCCATAAACTCACCTGTTCCTGGTTCAGCAGCATCATCCATTATTTAGTTTGATTTTTGATCCAGGACTAATCTTTATTTATTTATTACAGGGGCTCTGGGCGGTGTAGGTCTTGATCAAGGGAAGCCTTGGTCAAGAGAAGGCTGTTATCTTCAATTTGTGCATTTATTCTTTGTTTCCAAATGCCTTTATAAGTTTAAGAGCAGATACAACAATTCTTGTGTATTTGGGAATGCTTTTAAACCATTCCAAAAACCATGTTTTCTGAAAGACCAAGGTGCTCAGAGAAGAGCGGCTGATCTAAGCTATGTGAGAGCCAGCATAAACTATAGCACAGCACTGCCAGCTGTCATTGCTTAGAAACACTTAATAGATTTTGCTGCTTTTCAGACAGCGGATCTTACAGCCACATAAACCAGTCATTCTGTAAGAGAGCAAGTAAGCAAGCCCTGACAGCTTAGATATATTGTTTAGTAACTGCATATCTAGAACAGTTGTGAGTGTAGAGGCAGACAGTGGTAGCTTCGCAACACGTTATTTCCTAGTCTGGCCTCAGTATAGAGGAAAAATATAGGGAGATGGTTTTGAAAGACTGGTGTATCGAATCCCTTAATCAAATGTTTCATAGCTTTCTCTAATTAATGGTGGTTGGGTCTAGTTGAAAATACTAGACACATGCTAAAATCAGAATTTTGTTATAATTCTATATTTAAATAGGATAAGAATCTTATATCCTGGAATTAGCACATTATGGTAATTTCATTGGTTTTGGTGAACCTTTTCTTTTGTAGTTCTAAATCAGGGGTGTCAAACTCAATTTCATTGAGGGCCGCATCAGCATTGCGGTTGCCCTCAGGGGGCCGGGTGGGTATGGCCTGGGTGGGCGTGGCCTACTGGGTGGGCGTGGCTAGACTGTGTATGGCCTGCTGGGTGGGCGTGGCCAGCTCTTCATCGTTCGCATCAAGGGTGCCTATGGGGGCCTGGGCAGGAGTGGGACAGATCTGAGGGTCTCTGGCAGGAGGAGGGTCTCTGGGCCAGGGCCAAGGCAGTGGGGGCCGTTCCCTCACTGTTTCCAGGATGGCTTCGCGGGCCGCATGAAACCACTTTGCGGGCCGGATCTGGCCCCCGGGCCTTGTGTTTGACATGTCTGTTCTAAATAATTAGGAGTGATGAATAACAGTGAGTGGTGAAATCAAGCTATTGGAATTATGGATGGTGTAATTAATGTAAGCAGAATTATTTACTTATTTACGTATGTTATTTTCTAATTTTCATTTTTAAAGTTTCTGTGTGATACTTCTCCATTGCCACAATTATTTCCAGTTGTTCATTTGAAACAACTGTTTATCTGTGCTCCTGTTAGGGCTGTGCAAAGCAGTGCAATCTGTCTCAGTCTTCACGTTGAATGTCAAAATGATGCATCTCTACTCATGAAGTGTCAAAGCAGGGCCAATCCGAAGGGGCTTAAACCATCTCTGTACATGTATAACAACCACTAAAGGAACTGAATCAAAACATACAGTCTTCCAAAATGATTCCACAGGAATGCTTCAGACATCATGAAGGGAAATTTGGGCAGTGTAGTTCTTTCATTTAATTTTAATTTAATTTAATTTATTAATATTTCTATACCGCCCTTCTCCCGAAGGACTCAGGGCGGTGTACAGGGCAAGAATAAAACGCAGAAATTACAAAAGATAAAAAGTAATTAAATACATGCCCAATTAAAAAATACAGTTAATACATACTAAAAACCCCAATAAAAATAATAAAAACCCCACCAATCCCCCCTCAGGCCAGGCCGGCTTGCTCGAATTTAATGAAAGAACTAATTTAAGCTAATAATTAAATCATTGTATCTTTAATGTGATTCTAAAAGCAGACCATCTTTTTCCAGGCTTACACATAGTTTGAAAAAAGACATGCATGCTTTAATAAATAGCGGAGAGGTGTCATGCTCATGTTTGTTTCTGAAGCACTTCCAAATGTGTAGATCTGTGCTTGCAGACAGGAGAAGGAACAGATGCTGAGGTTCAGAGCCAGGATGCTGGTGAGTGAGGAGTTCCCATTTGTGGAAAAGCAGTCTATATTGCTGCAAAGGAAAAGACAGTTTTGCTCAATTTCAGCTAATGTGGAACCAGAAAATAAAAAGTTTTGATTTCAAATTCTAAGAATCCTGGCATCCAGAGCTCCCTTTGAATCAATATAAAAAATGTGAAAGCGTTCACTATTACATTTGCCAATGGTGAAAAATATTTGGTACATTCATATCCTATTCATCTGCATATCAGGTCCTTGAGAAAGTGAGAGAAATATAACTTGCCCTTTTGTGTTAGAATCCATTCTGTACTAAAGAACTCCAACTAAGAAGTGGGTTCAAAACATACCATTTAGCACTTTGCACGCAGATATAAAGGGAGGGTTGGCTTCTTTTGCTTCTAAGCTATTTTTCCATTTCCAACAGAGTCCTAGGGCTGGACTGATTGACATTTTCATTTTTTCACTCACAGATAAAAAGGAAACATCAGAGTAAAAACTTTCCTGTGTGAAACAGTCATCAGAAAAAACACAATAGACAGATTTTGTTTGATATATCATTGCAAGCACAATATTTTTTGGTTGAGCAAAAAATACTGTATGAAGCATTCCAGGATATCTGGAGGGCAATGACTTTTAAAATAAAGCTTAATATTTTTTAAAAAAAATTGCATTGGCCTGGATAGCAATGGATAGATCTTCCTATTGAGAGGTACTGCCTTTAAAGAAAGCAAAGCAAGAATTTCCTACAGCAGCAGTCCACAACTTTTGTGGCTTGGTGGCCCAGCAGGGGGGAGGGACAGGGGAACTGGGCTATGTAAATGGCCATTGCACAACTGGCAGGCCAGTGTGCACATGTGCATGCACACCTGTTGGCTTGCCACTCATGGAAGTTGAGCTGCGTACATGCTCCAGACAGCCACTCACACAGCTCAATTGCTAATAGGCCATGGCCTGGTAGTGGACTGCAGCCCTAGGGTTGGGGACCCTTGACCTAAAGACATAAAAATACAGCTGCTTTTGTAATAGCCATAATAGTCTTAGATGTGGAACCTATAGCTCTTTCAATAACTTCTCAGCTAACATACAAAATATATGTATTTGGAAATGACTATGTCATATTTTATAGGCCATCCTATTTCCTCTACTTATAGCATCTTATCATCAAGAGAGCTATTAGACTTATATCCTAATAAGCATGAGATACATGAAATAATACTAATACTAATAATAATAAGTTGGAAGGGACCTTGGAGTTCATCTAGTCAAACCTCCTGCTCAGGCAGGAAACCCTATACCATTTCAGACAATGGTTGTCCAGTCTCTTCTTAAACAGTTCCAGTGTTGGAGTATTCACAGCTTCTGGACGCAGGTTGTTCCACTGCATAATTGTTCTAATGGTCCGGAAATTTCTCCTTAGTTCTAGGTTGTTTCTCTCTTTGGTTAGTTTCCATCCGTTGCTTCTTGTCCTGCCTTCAGGTGCTTTGGAGAATAGCTTGACTCCCTCTTCTTTGTGGCAACCCCTGAGATATTGGAACACTGCTATCATGTCACCCCTCATCCTTCTCTTCATTAGACATTCCCAATTCCAGCAACTATTCTTTATGTTTTAGCCTCCAGTCCCCTAATCATCTTTGTTGCTCTTCTCTGTACTCTTTCTAGAGTCTCAACATCTTTTTTACATCATGATGACATGATGTAGAATATTGAAATTCAAAACAGTGCAAATGGCCATCAGTCCTCTTATTTCATGAAAATATGGGCAACTTTATTTAAAAAATACAAAAACTGAAATGTATTTAAAAGGAAAATAGGGAATAAAAGAGAGAACAATTCAGGTTAAGCTGCATCTTTAAACTACAGAAGAAGAATGGATAAAATCCAATTTCTATGACCTATATGTGGATGTTAGCATTTATTTGGATACAACATTTTTTCCCAACCCAGCCCATGCACATATGTTGTAGTCCCAGTGTCTGGAGTGCACTAGGAAAAGGATGACATAGGGTTTCATTGCCTTCAGGAGCTGCATAACAGGCAGAAAAATTGGAGACGCAGGTTTTCCCAACAGAAGAACATAGTGATAGAAAAGCATTTTCTCTCAGTCAATATTAAAGACATAAGACTTCCAGAAAAAACTAACCAAGCACAATACTCTTTTGGCATTCAATATAAATATTTTTTAAGAAAAATATTTTACAATTTTTATAGACAGCCCTAATCCTAACAGCTTTGAGCAAGAAATAACAAAGTAAAAAAGTATATAAAATATAACTAATTTAAAATTGGATTTGGTTTCATTATGTTCCATCAATTCATTGTCTAAAAGCAATAAAAATTAGTGCCTTAAAGGTGTCATTCAGTTAATCTATGGGCCAAATGCCTACTAGAACAGTGATGGCGAGCCTTTGAGAGACCGAGTGCCCAAACTGCAACCCAAAACCCACTTAGTTATCGCAAAGTGCCAACACAGCAATTTAATCTGAATACTGAGGTTTTAGTTTAGAAAAAAAATCATACATTAACATCTTTTGTCTTAAAAGAAAAATATAATAACAAAGCTTTCAGTGATACAAACAACTTTTTACTGAAGCCAAGTGGAACATATATTATGTCAGATACTGAGATTTAGGTTACCAAGTATTGAACCATTTTGTACTAGTATGTTATTTAACCACAGCTGAAACTTCACTATCTGAAAATTTTCAGTACCTAATGCTTGTGTACCAGTTTGTGTAAGCAGCAAAGGGAAAAGGAAGAATAGTTTGTTCTGATGGGTTGACCAAGATTTGCCTGTTCTCCTCTGTGGAATAGGACAATTCGCCACCACCGTCTCATCCTGGCTATCTCACCCTGGCCAACTCGCTGCAGGACAACCTGCCATGGGATAATTCAACATGGGATAACTCAAGAGAGGGACAAGTGAATTGCAGTGGGCCTTATCTTGCTTTAGGTTTGAACCTTCTCAAACGTGTCTGCTTTTTCTCTCCCCATGCCACCCCCTCCCCCACTTCTGGATGTCAGCAGAGCGGCTGGCACTCGCAGCGGGCATGCCAGGAAGAAAGGAGGGCAGCATCGTCTTGCAACATACCATGCTCTCTCGGCCTGGATCCCACAGGGAATACCTGGGTGTGCCACACTTGTTCCACTGGTTGCTGCATGGCTTGGCCATTGGGCTGCTCCACACTCTGGCTCACCGCAGCCTTGAGGACTTCTAACTTGAGAAGATTCAAACCTAAAGCAAGACAAGGCCAGCTGCACTTCACTTGTCCCTTTCTTGACTTATCCTGCGCTGAATTGTCCTGCGGTGAGACTGCCATGCTGAGTCGGCCATGGCGAATTGTCATAGGCCACTTCTTTGAAGGCTGTATCTACATCTTTTAACTTTGTCGAGTCACCAAGACTATTCTGATGCAAGCCCTGAGAAGTAAGAAAACCAGTGGAGTATGATTAGACGTGACAGATAATCCTATTCTATTCTTACTTATATATCATTGCTTTACTAATGCTATCTCCAGAAAGCAGCAGCATAACATCCAAGGGAAAAAGAACTCTTTAAGCTGCATTCAGCTATATTTCTCTATACCAGGGGTAGGCATCCTCGGCTCTTTTATGACTCGTGGACTTCAACTCCCAGAATTCCTGAGCCAGCATAGCTGGCTCAGGAATTCTGGGAGTTGAAGTCCACGAGTCATAAAACAGCCGAGGTTGTCTACCCCTGCTCTATACTATATACCTCATCAGCATAAGAATGGAGCAAGTAAAGAAGCTCCAACTTCTACTTGCGACCACTGATTTTTTTCTTTCACTATTTCTTTCTTAAGAAATACTGTATAATAGAAATCACTATGGCAATGTGTATTCCCCCGACACTTACATGTTCACAGGTGGAATCCTCTGAGCTTTGGAAATGATTCTTGGCCCCGGCAGGTGGAGCCTGGACATAAAAGTGATACAGTTATTCTTAGACAGAAGTACTTGGGATGACTCATTTTGAGCCTGCATTTTTCTTAGAAATGCCATCTTTTGTTCTTATTAAGCACTGCCAATAGATGCTGATTTTTCAGCATGTGGCTGGTAATTTAACCCAGCTCAAGGATCTGTGTTCCAGGGACAAAGGACAGGATGTAAGATTCCAGAAGGAAAGAGGTTGCTTTGTGTGGGAAGCATTGGGCTCATCTGCCAGTACCTGTTACACCAAGGATCTTGACATTTTCCAGATGTCCCTGCAGGAAAACAGCACCTGATTCCACTTAAAGCTTGCAGCATCTCTCCTTACTCCCACACCTCACACCAGAAAATATGGAACTTTCCGAGAAAAATAATGTCTTTGGGCTGGGAAAAATCTTAGGATTTTTTATCAAAAACTGGAGCTGGCTCTGACTGTGCTAAAAAATGAGCATATGCAAACAGGAGGCCCCAAGATGCTTACAAAAGTCAAGGTTTCCTCAGAAATTGCATGACCTAAACAGAATGGGGGCTAGTGTAACAAGGAATGACTGAGACCTGAGAGACAACAGATTTCCCCCAGGGGAGAAGACCCAGTCTTTGGCCCCATAAAAAGCAAACCGTGAGCCGTCTGGGCCTATTTAGCATCCATGACCTTTTACCTTAGAGATCTCCCCCCCAACGACTGCCTGCTGTGCTCAAACTTGCTTTTCAGCACAGAAAGACTCTTATGGCTGCTTCTTATATCAGTTTAGCTCCATTAATATCTGCAAATTCATCAAAGAATGAGTACATGGACATGTTTCTCTCTGCTGGAATTATTTTTGGGGGAGTGGTAGGAGGATTTCTGATACACATTATAGTAGTCTCTTCAGTATTCACTAAGTAATCAGTAAGTTTCACTTACCTTTAAAAAAAGATGTTCCACAAGATTCACTGGTTAGATCTAAATTCCATTTAGATGTTTTATTTTATTTTATTGGTTTAATCAACAGAGTAGGGGGAGCAGCATACTAGTTCCAGTGGTGAGATTCAAATATGTGAACAACCGGTTCTCTGTGTGGATGCCACTTCCAGAATTCCAAACTTTCTACTTTTTCTATTTATTCAATCCATGAGGGATGAAAATAAGGATGAGCACAACCATCTGTATCACTGGCCATTAGTATGACTCAGTTGGAGGTGCAAAGCAAGAAGAGTTTTTCTCTAAGCACCTTAAGACAGTTCTAAAACTTGAATTTTAAGAATTAATTGCAGAAACAATTCCTTGCTTTGAACGTTATTCTTCCAGTTTGAAGATTATGATTGGCATGGAACTAGTCAGCCGGTTCACACCAGTTTGGCAGAATCTGTAGCTAATTTTTTGTTGCCCAGGCTCTTTGCATTTGAGTTTCAGGTTGGATTTGTTTTTTTCCCAGCCAGGTCTCTAGACAAACTTTATAATTTTGCTGACTGCTCTGGCCTGCATCTCATCTTTGCACTAAATGCTTTGCGCCGGAATCCCAACAATTCCTGGAACAGCTCCAATGCTCTCAGCCTGCTCAAGTATAGTGCCAGCAAGAAGTACAATATCTCCTGGGAGCTGGGCAACGGTAAGTGAACTTTAAGGATGGGGATTTGGAGAAGGGAAGGAAATGGGAGGACCAAAGAAGCATTATTTTGGAACTTTTTTCAATAAAGTATTGCTGTATGGAATGTTAGTGCAACTCATCCCTACAGGGATCCAAACAGAACAAATGAGTTGAATAAACACAGGCACCTGTAAGTGCAATAAATATATAAGCATAAGTATATAAGCATAAGTGAGAACATTTACAAGTACCTGGGGATAAATATATTTACAGTGTGATCTTACATCACTGTATCCAGAATTAAGTCAATTAAATTCATTCCAATAGATAGATGACTAAGAGATATGCCTTGTAAAGACATATGACATCATTTCCTTATGCATAGAGATAGTCCTCAACTTACAATCACAATGGGGACTGGAATTTCCATCATAAGTTAGTGAGATCATAAAGTGAGTCATCATGTGATGAGACCTGGTTTTACAACCATTTTTGCTGTGGTTGTTAAGTGAATTAGCCCTGTCAATAAGTGAATCCAGCTTCCCCAATTGTCTTTGCTTATCAAAAACTAGCTGAGAACCATGATAATGTGACCGCAAGATGCTTCAACTCTTTGTAAATATATACCAGTTGCCAAGCATCTAAACTGAGGTCATGTGACCATACGGGTAGTGCAAGAATCATAATTTTGAGAATGAGTATAAGTCACTTTTCCCAAGGATGTTGTAACTTCAAACCATTGTTAAGTCAAGGACTACATGTAATGCCTCCAGAGTAGTGAAGGTTTATCACGTGAATTGTCAGGATGTTGTCAAGGCTGGTTAATGTTTTTTTCTGTTTTCTTACAGAACCAAATAATTACCGAACCCTCACAGGACGAGCAGTAAATGGCACTCAGTTGGGCAAGGATTATATGCAGCTGAAGAGACTGCTACAGTTAATCCGCACCTACTCCAGAGCCAGTCTATATGGGCCCAATATTGGGAGACCTAGGAAAAATGTTGTCACCCTCTTGGATGGGTAAGTGATTATACCTATCTTCAGAATTACTATATAATCCATTTTTTCATATAATAGAGAAACCATGAATTTGTAATAATGACTTTGTAATAATGCCGCTGGGGGGGGGGCAAAAGCCCTAATAAGCAGGCATATACATAGAATGAAGGCTATTGCTAAGCACATTGATTTGTGCTTAGATTGTAAGCCGCCCTGAGTCTTCGGAGAAGGGCGGGATATAAATGGGATTAAAAAAAAATTCTTCCTGTAAGCTAAGAGAATAATGCACAGCTAGTTAAGAGCTCCGTGACCATCAGATACAAGAGATCAGAACCATTCCAACACATCTTGTTGCCAAATGTGAGGGGACTGGCAACCAGTCATGCTTTTCCCCATTGGCCAACTATTTCTCACCCATCCTGAAGTAGGAAACTACATTGACATAACATTTGGTGATCTTATTGCCAGTTCCTATCCTGCATCTATTATGTCTGCTAAAGTTTTCTCGTGTTGAGGTATGTTAAGCATAGTGATTGCTTAATTTTTCTGGCTTTGATGTCCTGTGTCTTTCTGAACATTACAGGTGACAGGAAATAATTCACCAGTCAAAATACTGATATAATTTGGGGCAAGGATGGGAAAATTCTGAATTTTGATAAGTGACTGACTAGTCTCCCCTTTGCTACTGTGTGGTGAAGCAGGAGAAAGCACGCCTCACGAACTGTTACATCCTTGTACATGCTGATCTGAACTATCACAGGCAATGCCCCATTGATCTATTCCCTCCAATGGACTCTAGACAATGTCTTATTCAAAGGGAACTACTGCTAAGAAGGTCCTACAGAACTAAAAGGGATGTACTCTCTCATCAACTTCCGTGGTTGTTCTGAGTGACCAATTTCTCTACCAATTTGAGAGTTGAAATAAGTTCAGTAATCATTCCTCAAGAAACTCAGGAGCTATGTTACCACCATATATTCTATGACCTTGGCCCCAAAGAGAATTCATCCAGCCTGTTGAATCTAAAGTAGTCTTTTAGTATTACCCTTTTAGCATTAGAAATTTTAAACTGATATTTTCTGATCCCTTGGGCATTGCTATTTTTGCCATATCTGCTTACAAACCGCGTGTTAAGATGACAGCAAACACCTGATCTAGGGTTTCCTAATAGTATCTAAATAGGAATATGATATCTTTTCTTGTAATAGGAGTAAATGATTCATTATGTCCCTTCTAGTTTAATAATAATAATAATAATAATAATAATAATAATAATAATAATAATAATAATAATAACAACAACAATAACAATAACAATAACAATAATAATAATAATAATAATAATAGAGTTGGAAGGGACCTGCTCAGGTAGGAAACCCTATATCATTTCAGATAAATGGTTGTCTAGTCATATATGGACAAATATATGATGTATGTTAGATCTAAAAGAAAGGAGAACTGCTAGTTTCTGAATCAAAGCTGATCTTGTGTACTGTACCATATCACAGAGCTGAAGGAAGGAATTATGGAATGATTGAGCATTCAATGAGCCCTAGTGGCACAGTGGTTAGAATGCAGTACTGCAGGCTGCTTCTGCTGACTGCCGGCTGACTGCAGTTTGGTAGTTCAATTCTGAATGGCTCAAGGTTGACTCAACCTTCCATCCTTCCAAGGTTGGTAAAATGAGGGCCCAGATTGTTGGGGGCAATATGCTGACTCTGTAAACCGCTTAGAGAGGGCTGTAAAGCACTATGAAGTGGTGTATAAGTCTATTGCTATTGCTATTGCCTCTCTCACTTTCTGATTGATTTGGCATAGGTGTAAGATGTTCCATTCCCTGTAAAGATTTTCTGGACTATAGTTAAAGGTCTTATACCTGCTATAATCAATAGTATTACTTTTCCTGCTCTTTGTTTTTAATCCTGTCTCATATTGCTTCCTGGCCATAGTGTTCCTTTCCATATAGTTTGGTTAAATTCTACGGCCTAAAAAACTTTTTTGCTATCTGCTTTTATAAATTATTAAAGTAAGGTTTTCCCATAAAATTATAAGTACTTAACTGCCTGAATTTAGGATTTTTTTTCCAAATAGATACATATTTTAAAAACTAAACTCTTCTGTTGAGCATGGCTAAATTATGACTGTGAGAACAAGATTTTATATTTTATTTATTATTAAATATATGTGTGCCCATCTTGCTATCCAAAGTGACTCTAGGTGGCTTACAGTGCAGTAAAAATGCAAAAAAAGTTACAAATACAAAAACAATTTAAAGTTCCAAGAGTTTATATGGGCTAACAAAACCAAGAGCTCAAGTAGAGTGAGGGTGATGCATCCTTCTCTATCACTGCACCAACCACCTCTATCAAAGCCCCAGGCCAACTGGCCAAGCCAGGTTTTAAGGCCCTTCTGAAAACCAGAAGGGTGAAGGCAGATCTCACATTTATTATAAAATAACAAATGGTAACTTTTTAACACTTAGATTAGCTTAATGTAATCTTGACATTCTTGCTGTTCCAATAATTATTCCTAGCTGCGATGACAAAATGCAGAAGAAAATAAGAGTTCTTATATTGTCAATAACTTATGTAGGAGAGAAAAATTGCAGGAGACATGTCTTCCTTTACAGCCAAAGCAAATACAGTATAAAAACCCAACTCTCTAACATGCAGCCAAGAAAACAAAAAGTACAGGCAGTCCTCTTTTAGTAACTGCTTTGTTTAGTGATGGTCCACAGTTACAATGGTGATAACAGAGTAACTTTACCACCAATTCTCACATTTACAACATTTGCAGGTCTGTAAAACAAAGGAAAATTGAAGTAAGATCATAAGCATAATTGCAGTTTCACTTAGTGAACACTTCACTAATCACCAAGTTCCTAATTATGGTCACTAAAAGAGAACTACATATAATTAGTTTTTGCAATGCATACAGGCAAGTTTTCATTAAAGTGCGTAAGCACTGAATTTGAGGACAGTAGTGATTTTACTGCCTTAAAACTATTTTTGTGAACCTTGGTCCACTTCCATGGGGTGTTTTTATCTAAGAGACAGTGTAACAGCTCTGCCACTGCGGCCTTGTTAGGAAGGAATGCATGGTAAAAATTCAGGAGGCCCAGGAGTGCCTGGAGCTCTCCTCTGGATCTGGGGCTTGGTGCCAGCTGAATTGCCTTCAGCTTGGACTCCGCAGGATGGATGCCTTCAGTATCAATACAGAATACCAAGAACTCAGTGGAAGGGACCCCAATTTTACACTTGTACCTCTTCAGCTTGAATCCCGCTGTGCGGAACCGTTGAAGGACATCTTTGAGCCTCCTTGCTAGCACCTCAGTGGACTCACCAGTGATGAGCACATCATCAAAATAGGGGCAGACCCCCAGAATAGCCTTGAGCGTATGCTCTATAACTCCCTGGAAGATTCCTGGGGCTACGGTAACCCTGAATTGGAAGTGTTTGACTCTAAAAGCCGCCCTGTGTGTCACAATTGTTTGTGCAGCCGCTGTGGCCTCATCCACAGGTAACTGCTGATAGGCCTGTGCCAAATCTAACTTAGTAAACATGGTACCCCCTTGCAGCGATTCCAAAATGTGGCTAACAACTGGCACCAGGTATGTGTGCTGCTGTAGTGCCCGGTTAATGGTGCACTTGTAATCAGCGCAAATTCTGATCTCCCCGTTGGCCTTAAGTAGCATGACAATGGGAGTTTCCCATTCACCCCCATCTACAGGCTGTAATACCCCCTGACTGACTAGCTTGTCCAGCTCTGCATCGATTTTGTGTTTTAGTGCAAATGGCACTCGACAGGGCTTGATCCTAATAGGCGTTACAGCAGGATGAAGCTTAAAGGCTATCGGAGGGCCCTTGTACTCTCCCAGGCTTGTATCAAAAACATCTGCGAATTCCTCACATACTGACGCCAAGTTCTCTGCTTGTGTCCAGTGGATCCCGGTTACTTGAATACCCAGTGCATCAAACCAATCAAGCCCAATTAAACTCGTTCTCTGGCCCTCCACCACAATTACATCTAGGAGCCCCCAAAAACTCTTGAATTTGACGGCCAAAGTGCCCTTGCCTTTGACGGCTACTCAGGAATTCTGGAAGTCAGTTAAAATGATGTTGGACAGCCTAAGCTTGGCCCACCTCTTGCTGCGGTTGCATATGAACCGGTAAGTCTCAAGTGAAATAATGGATACAGCTGAACCAGTGTCCAGTTCCATCCTGCAAGGAACGCCTTGCAGCTTGACTTGAAGCCAAAGTTTTGGTTTAAGAGGGTGGCGAGCTCCTGTATGGCAGACACTCCTGCGACTGGAGCAGAACCCTACTCTATGCTGTCCCAGTGCCGCGGTACCTCTCCTGTTTGGCTCATCCGGTTGACGGTCCTTGTGGTCACCTCTACAGATGACTGTGATGTGGCTGGATTTCCCACAGGCCTGACACGTGGCTGACTGGAATCAGTAGTCACCTCATTGGTGGTGGCTGCCACAGCCCAAACATCGAAGGAAGGGAACTGCCTTGTAAGGGGGCTTCAGTTCCTTGTTGTGGTGCTGTTGGATCTTGTCAACTTCGTGGTCGGAGTTGATGTCTTCTTGATGTTCAGCGTCCTCATGGTGGATGGCTTCTTCAGTGCTTTTGGCAGGCCGCAACGCCTGCTGGCAGCTTCGTCCACCATAACTTCTTTTAAGGCTTCTTGGAGCGAGAGAGTCTTCTTTGCGAAAAGTTTTTGTTGGAGCTCTCTACTCCTTAGTCACAGACAAGACGATTTCTAAGCCTTTCTTCCAAATCCGAGAATTGGCAGAGGCGCAAAGCTTGCCTCAATGCCGCGATGAACTCTGTGGCCATCTCACCCGGTTGTTGCACTTGCTGTTCCAAGGCATGCTTCCATGCTATCACCGACAGCTTTGGTTGGAAATGGTCACCAAGCTGTTTCTTCAGGTCTGCGTAAGTAACGGACTCCAGCTGTGCCGGTGCAACTAAGTTCTCTGTGATGTCGAATGTTGCAGACCCGCAGACACAGAGAAGTGTTGCAGCCTTCAGGCCATCTTTGGCAACTTGGTTTGCATGGAGGTAGTTCTCTACTCTTGAAATGTAGGATGTCCATCTCTCCGTGTGTGTGACATCGAATTCCTCGAGCTTTCTGACCTTCGACATGGTGAGAAGTCTTCGCGGCTCGTGTCTCGCGTTGCCTCATGCTGCTGCTGCTTCATATGCTCTGGGACTAGTCCACAGGGCAGGGTGGTCTCTAGTGTGGCTTGCTAGGCAGACCGGGGGGGGGGTGGAACGCGGGTGCTGGCCTCACCCCTGGTGATTTCAAGCTCTTTCAAAGAAGCAGCATCCCATCCTCATCGCCAGTGTTGTGCAGCCAGTTCTTTGCAGGCAATAAGCAAGACAGAAGGTTGCAAACAGGAACATTGCTTTATTGAGACAAACAGAACAGAACTGAAACAGAGGCAGCTACTTATATACGGTTGGACACTAGGCAGCGGCCAATAGGTTTAAAGGAACCCATTCCCGCCCCAAATCATCCAATGATCTTGGAGAGAACAAGTCTGGCTTAGTCAGTGACTGTTACACAGACACACCATTGAGCAACATTAAGCAGCATACAGACACGTGAAACAGTTCAAATAAAAATCCTAATACATTACAAACAGGTTCCACATTTTAGAAGGCAATGGAAGATTTTGGGTCCATAAACCTTCCCGCCATCACAACACTCATACGCTCTTTGAGATGAGATGTGTTCCAGGTTTTTCTCCTTACTTTCTTATTCTTGTTCTGGTTTTTGTCTTATTTTTGTTATTGTGGTTACATGGTAACCATTTCCTTAATGGTTAAAAAGTTTTTTTGTGTGTATGTGAGTGTATCGTACACTGTATACAAATACACAAATTACACACACACACACAGACACACACACAAACACAGACACACAAACAAACACACAGTGTGTGTGTCTGTGTGTGTGTGTCCATATATAATGAGAAAGGCACTTCAGTCAGCTTCTTAGTAAATGGACTTTGGGTAAAATATGTAATGTAATGAAGCAAAATATTCAGTTTGCTGTCACACTGTCTACCCACTTCCTAACTTACATGTCTGACCTTATAACCAAAAATTCCTTTGAAATATCTGCATCAAACAGTGGGCTTTCCTACCAATGGTGAAGTGAAAGTAATAAAAAAAAACTTTAGAAATGTGAAAACAGGGTGAAGTACATTGCTAATGTTCTTGTGTTATTGATGTTTGACCATATAATAAAGATGAACACAATAAAAATGAATTTTGTATGAGGAAAAAACATCATGCATCCCTGAAATAAATGTATCATCTTTATAGTTAGTGCTGTCAGATAGGTATGCAGAAGTTTATTTGATTTAAGTTGCCTCCTTTGAGGGGAATGTTTAGTCTTACATCTTTATGATCTTTTTCTTTTGCCTGTTTTAAAACTGCAGTCCCAACTTCTCTTAAGCTGCAGCCACTTATCGTACTGACTGGATTTCTTATAGTTGAGTTCCTCTAAAAGTCAACATATTTAGAATATTTAACAGATTTCTTATATAAATTCAGTTCTGCAAGTGTATATTTCAGTGGTATTATGCCATTTTTAATATTCACCAAATAATTCATATTATATAATATATTGTCACAAATATATCTGCATTAATAAGTATATCTAAGACACATTTTTCCCAACATTATGTCATCCAGATGAATACTTCCAGAATTCTTGAGCAATATTCTGTACATTATAGTCCAATACTTTGATGGAGAAGTTGGGGAAGATTGCTTTATGGGGAAGTGATATTTCAGTTTTCCTTCTCCAGTCAAATGTGGATTTTGAGAATGCATTAATGCAGAGAATTAAGGCACAGACAGATTGCTGCATCAAAGTGCTATACTTCAGTCTAGAAAAAGTGTGATAGCATACATTTTACTATCTGCATTATAGACTTCCATTGTGTATTAAGGCTGGTGTCAGCACTCAGCCATGGAGTAGACAAAAATGAATCCTCTATCTAAAATAATAAAAACACTCCAAAAGATGGCTGCATGAAACTCCATGTTGGTAAAAAGATCAGAAAAATTGTAATGCACACATTAGTGACAAAATAAGCAACACACAATGGTAAAATCTGGTTCTCTTTCTTGGGTTAATTCAACTGTCTCTGCATCACAGGACTAGTGCTCTTTCAAAAGTTTTAAAAACTTCCATATTTTAAAAACTTACTTAAGGAGCTGGAATAATAGACAAGCACTTCTACAGAAGACAAAAATTCAGTCTGCCCTGTAAATCAAACTAAAATAGCACCATCTAGCAATTCGAGGGATAGGGTCATGCTTGTAGGACAGGTCTCAACCTCTAGTTGAGTCATCAACTACATCATTGATAAAGTGTGCTAAATCATTTAAATGGCAAAAATTGAATTGGGAGAAAAGTAAAAATATTTTTTTTAAATTCTGGAACAGCTGTAGTTGACTTAAAGTTATGATTTTAAGTCTCTCTGGTGTAACTGGTTATGTCAGGATTCCCCCCTAAAAAGCCACAACATCATCAACAACAATAAAAGCATTGTAGATTATGTATGTTCTGGGAGATTTCAATATACACACTTTTCAAAAATCTGGAGAAGAAACCATTTGCTCCTTGCCAGATAAACATAGTTAAAAATTGCAAGTCATAAAGCTTATTTTTAAGCCCCTTCCACCTTAATCTTCATTGGGTATTGTCAGATAAAAGACTACCACCCTAGTATAACCAATTAAAAGTTAAAGTGCAACTACTTCATCTTTTAAGAAAAAAATATGGAGCAAGTAATTGGAATTATGAGAGGTTACAAATAAAAATAATGTCATATGAACCCCCTACAAAATTCCATTAACACAATAGGGCAGTTGCAGAAGAACAACAGTAACTGGAGGCACCCATAGGGAAAGCGAAATTAATTTGAAACACAGACCAGTTTATAGCCCACACTTTTCCTTCAGTCACACAGAAATAATTCTATGGCAGTCTGCTATAGACTTCTGTTTTTATTAATTCCAGATATGAAAAATGAATAGAGATACCTCATTTAACCTATATTATGGCTTAGTGCCAAATTATCTGCAGGGCTGCCTCTCCCCACTAGAGTCAGTCTGGCCACTTTGGTTGAGCAGTCAGAAGCTGCTGGTTGTCCCAGTTTTGGGAGGTTGGAGAGGCCGAAGCCTGGAAACATTTTTCTGTGATGGGTCTGGCTCTCTGGAATGGCTTCCCATCTGCCTTTTGGAAAAAGTTGAAAACAGAGTTATCCCAGAGGGCCTATAGGGTCTGATGCCAGGAATTGTACTTACTGTACTGTACTTATATTGTATATTTTTTAATATTATTATATTTTGTGTGTTATTGTGGGCCACCAAAACAGCAGCATGATATAAATCAGATAGAGATAAAAATGTGCTACTTTTGAACCTGCCTAAAATATGTGCTCTAAAGCTATGAAGTATTTTCTCTAGGAAAATCCTCTTCATGAACAGTTAAACTTAACAGAAAACAGTAGATGAACGCTGTCATCTGTGCATCTTTATTATTCCTATAAGGTGTGATATTCACTCTTTTATCTTCTTGTTACATAAAATTGGCTCTACCTATCCTTCATATGAATAAACATTATACCATATAAACATTGCTGGGTTGTTGTTTTTTACAATTATAATTGCTATTAGAGGTTGCCATTAATTTCTTTCCCAAGATTTGACTGACACTGCAGACATTCAGATATGTTCTGAGACAGTTCTCTGACCACTTGCTGATTCAGAGCCCGTTTTTTATATGCTGCATGCTGCAGAATGTTGATATATGACAAACATGGAAGGGAAACCAGATGTGGATTGGGAAAGAAAAGCACACATCAAAGAATAACTATCAAATGCTGGAGAGATATCTTGGAGCCTGAGCAATTATTTCTTATTCCTGCAGAAGAAAAAAAAAATCTTAAAAGACTAAAGAAGGACACATATGTGACATCTATATTTAAGAAGGAGAAGTTGAGGAGTTATAGACTGGTTAGTTTGACTTTTATACCCTGGAAGTTATTAGGATGAGCAATAAATCAATCTTTTCAAGCACCTGTGGGAAAACAGAGTAATTACTAGTAGGTGGCATAGATTTATGAAAATGACAAAGGGTATAACCAATCTAACAGACTTTTGGCAGGGAATATTTCAAGTATATCTGGCCAATGTCATAGATGTCATACACCTTAACTGTAAACATCATTTTACATATGGATCATGGAAAAGCAAGTAAAACAAAATAAAAATTGGAAGAATTTTATTTTTCTGTTTGTTTGTCTAGGTTATATAGCCACTCATCTCATAAAACAAGTGACTCTATGCAGCATATAAGACTAAAAAAATAAATGTCTAAAAACAATTATCATTAATAATTATATTTAAAAAATTAGAAAATGTTTTGGAACAAAATTAAAGCAAAGAAATAAATAGAAGAAGGAATGTTCATAATATGAAGCCACCTCATTAATTCACCTCTTCCTGGGGAATAACCAGGTCTTGAAGAACCTTCAGAAGTTTAGAAGCAATGAAGCCATCCTCACCTCAGATGGCAGAAAATTCTGCAATGCAGATGTCATAGCAAAAATGGACTGCCACCTAAGACCCACCAGCTGGAACTCCTGGACAAAAAAAACCCATAAAATGACCACTTTGTTGGATCTTGTGAGACAGGCAGATGAAATCAAACAGACACTGTCTCTCAAATAACCTGGTTTCATGCCACTTAGAGCTTTAAAGATCAACACCAATGCCTCAGATTGGTGTTGGAAACAAATTGTTAACCAATGCAGCTTGCACAGCACTGATGTAATATATACAGTATCTTCTTAATTGTAATCAAGTCTTTGAAGCTTCTAATTGGCTATATACCCTTCTCAATACTCTGTGAGTAACCCATATCTTGCACAGGCTAAGCTGACTTCTTGTTAATGCCCTCCTCTTTTCTGAAGTTAGAATTGATGTTTGCACATATGGAATAATTCTTAAAAACTCTTTTATTGGTGAAGTAATCTCAATTATTGGTAGAGATTGGGTGGCTTTTGTCTCTCTACCAGTAATTTAAGAACTCTGTTTAACTTCCCTATTTGACATCTTTTCTGAAGTTTGTCTGCAGTCTTGAGATTATCTGTACTTAACTAAAACTAAAAACTGAAATCAGCACATGAAGATTTATGAAGTACTGCACATTTATGTTTGGGTGCCAAAGATTATGGATAAGTCAAATGAAATTAAATCAGTTGGCTACATTGATTTGCATGGAAGAAATCCCTGAATCGCAGCACAACAAAAAGTTTCAGTTACTACTGGAAGCCCCAGCTGCCCCAGTAATATGGCTCAAAACCACAGCCAACTTAGGAAGTTTCAGCCACCCCAGCACAGTCCCAGCCTCAGTCTCCCTCACCACCCTGCACTCTGCCTCCCCAGCTACTGGCAAAGGCCTGCTCGCCCCAACCCTTCACGAGGCAACTGCTGACCAAGCAGGACCATCTTTCCTAGGCCTTACAAAGAAGAAACCCTTGTGTAGCCAGAAGCTGCCTTGCAATGGGCCGGGCCAGGCCTTCTTGATCAGTAGCAGAAGCAAGAAGACTGCGAAGGTCAGTTAGGGCTGCAGAATGCAGGGTGCCAAAAGGGCATACTGGGTTTCCCCGAAAATCAGACCGGGTCTTATATTAATCTTTGTTCCAAAAGACGCAATAGAGCTTATTTTCCAGTTAGGTCTTATTTTGGGGAAAATACAGTACTAAATGCATCCATCTGGCTGATGATCTTAACTGGGGCTTGTTATTACGAGTGTCCTGAAAAATCATTCTAGGCATATTTTCCGGTTGGGTCTTATTTTCAGGAAAACATGGTAGATGGGGAGAAGATAAGATAGTGGGGGAGTTGAAGTGCTCCTGCAGTCGTGAAATGTGCATGAGTTATCAAGCACCTGACTTTTGATCACATGACTTCAGGAGCACTACAATGGCTGTAACTGCAAGAAGTGGTTATATGTTCCTTAGTTTAGTACCACCTTAACTTCAAACAGTCTTTGAACAAATAGTTATAAGTCAAGGACTACCCATATCTCATCAGGGAGGATTTCAAGTGGAACTAGCCTATAAGTTCTCCCAATTTTACAGACTGGTTGGAGTACACCACTGTTTCTGTATGTTTGCCAGAAAATAAATAATACAAAATATGCAAGGTAGATTGTGTTCTTTTTTGGACTGGTGTTCCCTATTTTTCCTATAAACTTGCATTACCAAGACTCTGATGAATGAATCAACTGATTCAGTGCTGGTACAATTAATTCAGGTTGACTATTTGATATGGCTTTCCCCTTCCAAATACTGCTTATTATTTTTTAAAAGAATCTTCTCAATTTTATAAATGGATTATTACTAGGGAACTTTCCAAAGAGTAAAAGCACTCTTTGGAAAGGGGTACTATGTTTTTTTTATATGATCCAATGATAATAATATGGTCTAATAAATTCCAATGAGCACAGGAAAATATGTGGAAACTCCTGGAACTCTAATTAGACACTGGAAAAAAGCAAAGAGGGGAAAGATTTTCTACAGTTCTACTATGACAGACATGCTCCAAACCATCTGAATGGTGGGACTTGCTAACAGCTGAATGGCATTTCCAATTCTACTACTGCTTTGCGTCCACCTCCACCTTCACTGCTGTTTCTGTTACCTCTTTTTGTTGATCCGACTACCACTCCAATGTCCAACACCAGAACCAAGACCATTCCAGCCATTCCACTGTGCAAGATATTTGAGAAAAACCCTATCATCCAATCACTCATTCAGAGACCTCAAAAATAAGACCAGCAGAAACTGTTGGTTGAAGATTGGGAAACACCTCTTTTGTCCCAACACTTGAAACTACCAAACTTTCACCCAACCATTGCAATCTCCTCAATCCACATTTCATAAATTCCCTCCTAGATTCATTGCCATGAGAAAAAAGACAAATGAAATTTCTCTTAATATTCTGCTTGAATGGCTTCATGTTGGGTATGGTTCCAGTCAATGTTGATGGAGGAGGGGAGATGTGAAATCTTCTCCTCTTGCTGTGCAGGGATGAGTACTCTACCCATTCTTGTTTAAAATCTAGATGAAACTGCAGGAAGCGATTCACTGATAGCATACAGCACAGTATCATCAATATGAAATAGAATTTAAAGCAGTAATAATAGGTTGAATGACTGGCATCCTACAAAAGTAAATTATCTACTATCTAAATTATCGATTAGCAAAGCTGAAACTATAAATAAGGCAGGATTGATACTCTTAATATTTTTGTGCTGAATAAATTTATCAATACAGTGCTAATTGTATTGCCAATTCAGGATAATAATTTTATATCACATATGGAATGAATAAATGTGCGTGTAGTTAGCAAGTCATGTTCAAATCACCATTGGAACTGGAACATAGTGACTCACAGTATGATTGCGACTCACTATGGCATGTTTCTTACATTGTCACTTTCAGTACTTACAGTTACTGAGATTGTATTACATGACTAAACTAATTGAAAGAATTCCCCATGATTAGCTGTGCTTCCAGACTTATTTGTAATTCTATCCATCAGTTGTGCAATTGCTCCATCTTTTCTTTCTTAAGGGGTTCTTTATAGTGAAAAAACACTGGTGGATTATAAACAGAAGACAATAACATCTGGATCTCGCTATAAAATTCCATGAACTACATGTTATGATTGCGTAATAAATGGCTTGTCTGGAATCTTTGCAGATTTCCCAACAATTTTTAAATGAAACACAATTGGGAGGGTCTGCCAGTTTAATCCACGCAGCAACACTCGGGAAAGAATTGGAAATCTTTTCTTCTGAAACTGTATCTTTCCCCTTCCAAAATTAAATGTTATAGTTTTTTGATCAGCAAGAGAAAAAGCTAAGCCAGTTCTAGTTGTGAAATCAAATTAAAATACATATTTTGTGCTATATTAGTCATGGTGTCACACACTTGTGTACACGTATGTATTACACATCGTATTGCTTTTACCCACTTCATAATCTGATACACATTTCCCAGCTGACTTCCAGAGCAGAGGTCCCCAACCTTTTGGGCACCAGGGACCAGTTCCGTGGAGAGAGGTTTTTCCTCAGACGAGAGTGTGTGGTTTTGTGTGCTGCCTGCATCTCAGGGATGGACTTTGCTTGTTTGTGTGGCCCAGTTGCTGGCATGCCACGGCCCAGTACTGGTCCATGGACTGTGGGTTGGGGACCCCTGTTCTAGAGTACGGTCTCTCCTGCCTTTCTCTAAAAATAGTGCTTTTTAAACCATATTTGGTAGAAATTTGAGGAGTTGCAATTAAAAAATATTCAAAAGAAGTCATGTTCAGAAAACTGTTTTAAGAGGTTCAGACTTTAAATGCTATAGCACTAATTGGGTCAGGATTACTGGCTTAAATTTATTTAGATTAGATTCTTCTTTCATCAAAAAAGTGCATTCAGAACTAGAGTAAGCATGAATATTTGTACCAGCTGCATTTGGCTCATTTACTTTGAAGCATGGCTCTCAAAAAGTGTAGTTGATAGAAGAATTCATTCTTAGACTTATTCAAAGATAGAGGGACAGGTGCTCATGTAGGATGTGTATATGCATGCATGTACATGTATACATATGCATGCCTTTCTCTTAGGCCCATAAACTTACCTGCTTTCTGTATTTCACAGGTTCATGAAGGTGGCAGGGAACATAGTAGATGCAGTTACCTGGCAACAGTAGGTATTTTTTCTTCTCTTTTTCCTTTTTAAATGTTTATAAAAGGATGATCATGACAAAAAGCTTGGGTACAGGACAAAAGGGAACCTAATATTGATAGGACCTTCAGACGAGAGAACTCAGAAATTTATCCTCATTTTGCTCTTCTGAGTTTAGTCTGAAAATGAAGCTCTTTTGCATCACAAAAGGAAGAGGTACTCTTTTAATTATGTAAAGCCAAAGAAATTCAGCAGGTGACCACATTACCTACTCCTGTAGTTCAGGAGAACTTAAACCACAGGTGTAGATCCAACCTTGGCATCTTTAAGACATGTGGACCAATTCCCAGAAATTCTGGAGTTGAAGTCTACATGCCTTAAAATTGCTAAAGTTGAAAAATACTGGTGTAGATATAATCAACAGTCATTAAGCTGAATAATAACTTTCAGCATCCTTCTTCTTGAGTATTGCTAGCTGGGACTATTGCTAGCACTGTTATTCAGATATCACCTCTCTTACACTGTTTATTCTGAATATAGACCAAAGAGACTTGACGTGAAGTTTAAAACAACCTATTCTAACAAATACAGCAATCCCTTGGAGTACTTCATATTCAGGTAGGATGGTATTCTGAAGAAAATTCACACTGGAAGTCCACTAGGCTTCCTGATTAATTAATGCTTTATAGGCCAGCAGGTGGGTCACATTTATCTGACTGCTGTATCTGCTGTTGTAAGGAACAGCTTGTAGGGAACTGGCTGAATGTATAATCTGTGCTGAGCCCGTGGGCTTCAGAAAAAAACAGATGGAAAGACATAATTTCTACTCTTCGTATTGTTTATCTGAGCAATCAAGTTTCACTGCCCAGTGATAACACATGATATTTTTGGAAAAACTCTCATGTACAGCATTTACTAAGCCTGAAGGGATTATTGTTACTGAAGGAAGTTTGATTGGACTACGTAGTTAGAAATCCTGGCTATAGGAATTTTGCTATAGGTGAGATTGAATTCATAGGTAGCTCCCTTGAGAAATAGTTGAGATTACCAATGTTTGGTGTTTCTTCTGCCTACCAAAATGGCTTTCGTGCCAATTATGAATTGAATACTGAAAACTAACAACAGTCATTTATTCTAGGGATTTGGCTGCTAGCATTATTTGCAGGTATTCTCAGAATGATGAGCACCCAAGAAGGCTTTGCCTTGGACATTTTTAATGAATCATGTCCTTCTAGGATTCCACATATGTTTCCTGATAATAGTGAAAATATATCCCCTAAATCATAAATTCACTGGATGCCCAGTAGTTATCAACAGGTCTTATACAAAGAAAAAAATCCTTTTATTCAAGCAATGTTTGCTTGTTACTTGCAACAGTTTTGTTGATGATTTTCTTTTGGCTGACAAAAAATAAAGCATAGTAAAATCAGGTAAATGGAAGGTATTCTCAAATCTCATCTAAACTATCACTAGCACATATGCCAGAATGCTCTTTCATATTTTTGAATGCCTTAGACCAGAGTTCCCCAACCTTTCCAGCTTGGTGGCCTGGCAGTGGGGGGAGAGGGGATGGTTCTGCCTGAGTGGCAGGCAAGCGTGCATGTGTATGCAGCTCCATTTGAGTGAGCTGCAGGCAAGTGCACATACAAATGGAATGTGCGTGCATGCACACGCTTGCCTGCTGCGAGCGCAGGTGGGGATGCGAGCTCACGCACATTTGCCTGCCACTTCTGCAGCCCAGTTCCAAAAGGCTCAAGGCCCAGTAGTGGGCTGTGGGCTGGAAATCCCTGCCTTAGACGGTATGCAAGATTATTGCCCTCTGAAGCAAGCATTTTCCAAATAATATCATAGTTATATTCATAATGAACTATGGTAACTTAGGATAATGTAAGTGCATTTTTCATAGTATCATATACCAGACTCTTGTAGACACTATGGAATTCTTTTCATAATGGTACTTTCCTTCCTAAGTTTCAGAAATATGGGAATACAGATTACTTTCCCAGAAGCAGACACAGCATCTATTCTATATAATGAGAATAAGTCTGACTATAATAAGAATGGCATTATTGGCCACATGCTGATTTGTTACTTATTGCTACTATTCATGTTTTATGGTTTTAGGGTGACTGGCAGAGAATTTGTGAGATATTTGCTCTTAAAATATGTAAAATAAGTATTAATTTTGTAGGTGTTATATTGTATCAATGGAATAAGAGAATATTTGAACATCTAGTGTAGTAAAACTATTTGAAAGAGTCCATTCCATGGACTGAAATAAAGAAAAAGCAAAAGGTAATATTCTGTATAATGAGTCTGTATGTCAAGGTGCTTCGCAGCCATGACCTTATCACTGAGATCAAAATAATCTAGATCAGACATGTCAAACACAAGGCCCGGGGGCCGGATCCGGCCCGCGAAGTGGTTTCATGTGGCCCCCGAAGCCATCCTGGAAACAGTGAGGGAACAGCCCCCGCTGCCTTGGTCCTGGCCCACAGACCCTCCTTCTGCCAGAGACCCTCAGATCTGTCCCACTCCTGCCCAGGCCCCCATAGGCACCCTTGATGCGAACGATGTAGAGCTGGCCACGCCCACCCAGTAGGCCATATGCACTCTAGCCACACCCACCCAGTAGGCCACGCCCACCCTGGCCATACCCACCTGGCCCCTTGAGGGCAACCGCAATACTGATGCGGCCCTCAATGAAATTGAGTTTGACACCCCTGATCTAGATGTTACAGTCAGTATTTTTTCTCAGGAGCCCAATTTGGATTAAGGCAGTGAATGCTTTTAGATTAAGTATGAACATGAACTTCTTTGCTACACTTTTCTACAATGGTAATCTTATTTTAGTCCTATTTGTATGATACTTACGTGTAGATTTAGGAAAAATTTGGTGCAGGGGTGAGGGAGGGCATCTGTTTTCTTGCCATTGCTGGAAAATGATCTTCCCATCCATATCCTACCAGAACTTATGTTGCTGTGGTTTTTGGTGTTGCTCTGTGGTGAAGGATTTTATCTGAAAATTGTGTATGCATGTATAGATGCAGCACATATTTTTATAATAAATTATTAAGAAAAACAGAAGTCAGAAAGTGAAACTGAGCAATGGGAGTTGATGGATACATAGCCTGTCATTAGTGGTTAATTGTACTAAAGGCAGGAGAATATCTCAGATAATGCAGAAGAATGTTGTTTGATGCAAACAGCAATTATTTTACAGATCAGCCTTGTACATGGTACAAATTCTTATCAGCTCACATGCTAGCCTTCCCTCTCTGCCTGGATAACCAAAATGTCACCTTGATGAAGCAAACTGGAAAATACGAGGTTTAGACTTAGGTCTAATATGTCTGAGAATTTAGCAACTGGTTCACACAAACAGAACTGAAGCACCCAGCTTTGTATAAACATCCCATATTTTTGATCCCATAAATTAGATCCAGTAGCTATATTGAGAAAGGGATAGTGGACCATACAAACAAAAACACAAAACCCAGGCTTGGGGAGAAGTGGAATGGAGAAAGAAAAGGTGGTACAGATCTAATTTCAAGCAGACCTCCCTAAAAATTCCTGCATGTTGGGAAGTGGCTTTAATGCCATTAACTGAAGTAAAAATTAGGGTCAGATAATGGAGCAAAGTTTCCTCTGCAATAAATTGGAGTAAAATAAAAACAGCTGTGCTGAAGCCATCCAACTTTGTTCATTGTATGCTGTCTGAGACTAATGGGTCTAAGCAACTAATTGTGTATATTGCTAGAAAAAATGTATTGAAGATGTAATAGTTCTGTTTAGTGAAGGAAATGGCTAGTATACCAAATCCACAGAAGAGCTTTCAGTTTGGTTTACACCATTTCAGGTTATTATAAGGAAGTCACTCTGCAGTGAGAGAGGACTTGATCTCATTCTCTGTCACAAGTGGTGCATGAAGTGTGCTATCACTCTCTTTCCCTCAGTCATCTCTTCTCAAGTCTAAACATCTCCAGCTCCTTTAAATTTGCCTTTATAGGACTTATTGCTACTCCCTTGATTGTCCTTGTTGCCCTTCTCTATATCTGTTCCAATTCATCTAAATCAGACATGTCAAACACAAGGCCCGGGGGCCAGATCCGGCCCGCGAAGTGGTTTCATGCGGCCCGCGAAGCCATCCTGGAAACAGGGAGGGAACGGCCCCCACTGCCTTGGCCCTGGCCCAGAGACCCTCCTCCTGCCAGAGACCCTCAGATCTGTCCCACTCCTGCCCAGGACCCCATAGGCACCCTTGATGCGAACCATGTAGAGCTGGCCATGCCCACCCAGTAGGCCATATGCACTCTAGCCACGCCCACCCAGGCTACACCCACCCGGCCCCCTGAGGGCAACCGCAATGCTGATGCGGCCCTCAATGAAATTGAGTTTGACACCCCTGATCTAAATCCTTCTTAAGGTACCGTATTTTCCGGCGTATAAGACGACCCGGCGTATAAGACGACCCCCTACTTTTAAGAAGTTTTTCAAGGTTTTGTCTTATACACCGGAAAATACTTACATGCCCTGCCCGTCGCAGAGGAGGCGAAGGCCTGACTGGCCCCGCTGGCCCTCCCGCTGCTCCTGCGCTTCTGCCGGCCCCCGAGGCGCAGTGTTTGCCGGGCGGCAGGCAGCGCCGGAGGGCAGCCGCCACCCCGCCACGGCTGGCGCCCCTCCTGCTCCCCCCCGGCCTCTTTTTTAGAACTCGTGCACTTCCCTCTCACTGTCGGCCGAGGCGCGCTCGGCCCGGGCTCCCGGTCCCTCTTCCTGGCCGGCTTCCCACCCTGCCCCTCATGGAGCTGGACTGGGCGTGCAGCCTCTCAGTGTGGCTGCTTTTCCTGGGCACCTTCTCCTCCCCCCGCGCTCCGCTCCTTCCCAGCTCACTTGCTGCCGGAAAGCATGCTGCTTGGCAGCGGCCTGCAGGAATCCTACAGAGGGCGTGCGCAGGCGCAGAGCGAGGCCCCGCCCTCCCCAGGGACTTGTAGTGCAGCAACCAGATTGACTTCTGATCAGCGCTTCTTCGGGGCACACATGGCCGGGAAAGTGCGTCAGAGTCCCAGGTACCTGTAAGGCGATCAGCCTGCTTCTCCCCCATTGCCCCGCATGAGTGCCTCGCTGGCCGCCGAACCCTGCCTTTTGAGCAGGAGCGGCCTTGCCCTTGGCTGCCTCTGCGGGTACCACTCTGGTGCAGAGCAGGCGAGGCCAGTCCCCGTTTGGCCCGCCAGCTCTGGGAGAGCTCCGCACGAGTGCCTCGCCGGCTGCTGAACCCTGCCTTTTGAGCAGGAGCGGCTGTCAAGCCCCGGGCTCGACAATCAACCAAAGTGGGGGGGGGGAATCCGTGCAGCAACCCGGCTACCTGGCCTGCCAGCCGCTCGTTGCTCCGCTGATCAGCTGGGAGGCTGAGACTCCGGATTTGAGCCACCGACAGAGCACAGCACAGGGAAGACGTGCCAAAGCTCATCCCAGAGCCTCCCGCTGCTGGAAGCCTGCTTGCAAAAAGCAGGGCGGGCAGTAGCAGCTGCTCACGGCGCCTCCTTCCCCCCTCCCGCCGCCCTCTCGCCTCACGAAACGGCCTCTTAGTCCGGCGCGCAGCTCCGATCCCGGCCACCAGGCTGGCTCGTCTCCGACAGCACCGCCCAGCGGAAGCGCATCCCCGCAGGGGGGAGAGCGGTGCTGGTGACAGGTGAGTCTGGCGGGCGCGAGGCCCTCCCCTCGGGCCAAGAGCCAACAGGCAGCGCCGCCTTCGCGTGGGGAGAGCCGCCCGACGCTCCCGCCCAGCCGTGTCCCGGAGCCACGCCGGAGTTTTTTTTCCGGCATATAAGACGACCCGGCGTATAAGACGACCCCCCAAATTTTGAGAAGATTTTCAGGGGTTCAAAAGTTGTCTTATACGCCGGAAAATACGGTATGTGTATGTGTGTGTGCCTTTAAATCTCTGTGGAGTCCCAGCAACTGCACATCACTGCAGTTTTCTCCACAAGATTTCCAGAAGTGGTTTTCCGTTATCTTTTTTCCTGGAATGAGAGGGAATAATTGGCCCAAAGTCACCCAGCTTGTTTTTTTGCCTCAGGAGGAACTAGAACTCACTCTACCAGTTTCTAATCTGATCACTTTAAACACTATAGCAAACTGCCTCTCTTTGTTGTATGGTGCCCAGAAACTGACAAAATACTCAAGACAGATTTTGACCAAAGTAGAATAATGTGGAATTATAAGTAGCCCTTGACTTACAGCAGTTCATTTAGTCACCATTCAAAGTTACATTGGCACTGAAAAAAGTGACTTATCATTTTTCACACTTAGACCTTTGTAGCCTCCCCATGATAATGTGAGCAAAATTTGGATGCTTGGCAACTTTTTCATACTTATGACCATTGCTGAGTCCCAAGGTCATGTGATCACCTTCTGCAACCTTTTGACAAGCAAAATCAATGGGGAAGCCAGATTCACTAAACAACCATGTTACAAATGTATTAAATGCAATGATTCACTTAAGTGTGACAAGAAAGGTTGTAAAGTAGGACAAAACTCATTTAACAAATATCTCACTTAAGAACAAAAATTTTGGGCTCAATTGTAGTCATAAGTCGAGGATTATCTGTACTATTTCATATAATTTGAAAACTGTACTTTTGTTAATATAGCTTTTTTTTGAGCCAATCATATCATTGGCTCATATTCAGTTTGCAATTGGTTACTATGCCACAGATCTTTTTCTTAAATAGAATTACCAAGCAGCTTTCCCATAGCCTATACTGGTACCTCTGTTATACAGGTATAATTTTGCTTCTTTTAGCTTATTTTTCTGAGGTACCAAACTTGTTTTGAATTTTTGTCTTCTATTAGCTATCTAATTTTGTTATGTCTGAAAATTTGAGAAATGTTCTTTCGATCTCTTCATACACATCATTAATGAAAATAATGAAGAGAAGAGGATTAAGAACTAAATCTTGTGGTACCTCATCATCTATCTTGAATTAGATGAGGGACCACTGATGAGCACAGTTTGAGAATGATTGTCAAGCCACTTTATTGTGATGCTATCCATAACACTGTTAATTAGCTGATTACTTAGTACATTTTCAATAATCTTCCCAATTCTTTGCTGAAAACTAGATATCTTATGTCTACAGCAGTGGAGTCAAACTGGCAGCCTGCGGGCCAGATGCATCACATGCAGGCCAGGCCCACTCCGGTTCCGCAAAGGCAAAAAAAGTTGCAATATGTCATGTGACACGATTCATTTTAACACCTGTGGAATACAGTATCTCTGCAATCTACTTGGTCAAAGCATGACATCAGATTAATCTTGCAAGAATTATTCTTTACAAATCTATGCTGATTTCTGGTGATTACCTCATTGTTTTCAAGGTAGTGTTTATAAACTGTTCTAGAATTTCTCCAAGAAATTGGTCAGTGTTAGACTGACCAATCTATAATTCCCTGGATCCTTCTTTTTATCCTTTGCACTGAAGTTGTCTAGCACTTGTCTAGTTCTCAAGTTCTCTTCAAAAAGAATATACAAATACCTGGCCAGACTGTTGTGGAATGCAACTCTCTCAGAGTAAATAGTCATTCCCTGACCATATTTCTATCAATTTCGTATTTTAATCCTGACTCTTCATTCTACTCCTGGTGGAGCATATACTTTCTTGTTAAAGAAAATTGTATTCAGATATAATTAACTTATTCTCTCTTCCTGTTAGCTTGGTTTTAGCAAACTAATCTGACTAATAAGGACAGCTTGTTTTAATGCAGGTTATTGTTTCAAATGCAAAGGCATTCAAACTTCACCTGTATTCAGAAGCAAAAGTATTTTCTTAAATGGTACAATATGCATATCCCTTGGCTAAAACCAACATCAGCACATTTTCCATTTCAAAAACCCCGTGTCTTTATATGTGTAGTTATATATATTTAATTAATTAAACGCACTAGAAATAGTACCCTAGAAATCATTGGCATTCTTTAGTATCGAGAGACTATGGTATTGTGCTCAGGAAAGAGGTCCTAAAGCAGCATCTGGTGTGGCTAAAAAGGCCAATTCGAGAGTGACAGTCCCTTCCACACTGAGGGCAGATACAATCTGTCCCCTGTCCAGCCCCCAGATTTTGCTGGTTCCAGGACTGCCTCTTTGCCTCAGCCTGCCGTAGAAGTGTCTCTTTGAATTGGAGAAGGCCATGCTGCGTCTTTAGCCTCCAAGCCGAACGATCAAGGTTTCCCAGCTGTTAATGTCCATTCCCAAGGCCTTTAGATCCCTCTTGCAGATATCCTTATATCGCAACTCTGGTCTCCCTCTGGGGCACTTTCCCTGCACTAGTTCTCCATACAAGAGATCTTTTGGAATCCAACCATCAGCCATTCTCATGACATGCCCAAGCCAGCATAGACATCGCTGTTTCAATAGCGTATACATGCTAGAAATTCCAGCACATTCCAGGACTGCGCTATTTTGAACTTTGTCATGCCAGGTGATGCCAAGAATACGTCGGAGACAGCGCATATGAAAGGTGTTTAACTTTCTCTCCTGCCGTGCATAAAGGGTCCAAGACTCACCGCAGTACAAGAGTATGCTTAGGATGCAGGCTCTATAGACCTGGATTTTTAATAAGAAAAAATCTTATTAAAAGATTTAATAAGATTTAATAAGAAGCTGACTTATTAAGCCATACTCTTTGTAAGTCTGGAAAATGTGGTGGCCGCTTTGCCAATACGTTTATTCAGCTCAGTATCTAAAGAGAGAGTGTTGGAGATGGTTGAGCCGAGGTACACACAGTCATGGACGACCTCCAGTTCTTGTGCAAAGATTGTAATACAGGGAGGTGAATCCACGTCCTGACCCATGACCTGTGTTTTTTTCAGGCTGATTGTTAGTCCAAAGTCTTGGCAGGCCTTGCTAAAACAATCCATAAGTTGTTGAAGGTCTTCTGCAGAGTGACCAGTAACGGCAGCATGTCAGCGAAGAGGAAATCCTGTAGGCATTTCAGCTGTACTTTAGACTTTGCTCTCAATCTAGAGAGATTAAAGAGTTTTCCATCTAGAAAATAAATGGATTACTCTGTGTTAACTAATTCTAAAATATGCTTCTGTATCAAAGGCATCTGTACTATGTGGCAAGGCAAAGTAGAAATTTAGAGTACTGTCATGAGCAGCAAACATATCTGTCAAGAGAGGCAGACATATCTGATCTACTGTTGTTTGCGCCCAATTGGCTTGGATGAGAGTTGTACAAAAGCACTGAATTCATTACCTCCTATTCTCTCAAGGCTTCTGTGGAAAGTTTCAGTTTCTATCTCAGGGATAATAAAATCTTGTTAGACTTAGCAGTGTGTCTCTGAGCATACTGAGAATAGTAATATAATACCTAGTTTAGCAATACAGAACAATAGGCTTAATTGCTAAAGTCTTCAGAGAAGATAAACAGAATAGATTCGGAAGGGGCTGATCAAGAAATCAGGCATAAATTTCCTTACCTCTCCTGGGTTGCTAGACAATATGTCTGTGGAGCAGCTACTGTAATTAGGTCTATCTACATCCTGGATGACATCCTCCCACTCCCCACTCTGGTTTGTTCCTTATTAGGTTCTCCACCCATTACTATCTGACAATTAGATATTGGCGTGCCTGATAATATGTTCCAGAGCTCTCATTTGTCAATGCTGCATATCTCCTTGTAGTTTAAGAGAATAGATCTGGTTGACAAACCAATGCTAGATTTATGCATAGTTATATTTAGAATGTGCTGCTGTGAGACAGCTAACATAGTTATTAAAAAATGGATCTATTATGAACTATAAGTGCCCACTCAAATTTTACTTGAAACCAAGTTTATTGAGGTCAAGCTTTGTTTAATTAACTTGCTACATTAATTTAACCTATGTGTCTCTTGCTCTTTCTGCTAAGCATTACTAGATTGCAATGTAATGTGAGTGTTTTGAGAAGATAGGAAAATCCCTCTATTAGTAGTGTTGTAATTCTATGACTTTTATAAACCAAGTAATAAAATATAATTAAAATATTTCAATAAAGAAGAACTAAAAGAATTAAAATAACAACTTTGAAGCATTCAGACATTGGCTTACATTCTTGAAATCACAGCTATTGTATTTATTTGACAGGATCTTTTCTAAGCTGACTAAATTTGACTAAGCCTGAACCTAACCCATTAATAATAAAATAAGTATTTCCCTGCCTTTCTTGCATTTATGGCTAGCATTAATGAAGATAAATTTGTACTATATTTAAAATAATAGAAAATCTTCCATGCCAATTGTTCTCAGAAAGACTTCTTGTTTTTCTTCCATGTTAATTAAAGCGAAAATTTGGTAAGGATAACAGCCCCCTGGGAGTTATGCCAAAGTTTAAATATCTTTATTTACAATTTCCTAATTTGAAGCCTCATAAGAACTATATTCATTGATTATACCGTAGATCTAATTTCTACCCTATTTATCCCATCAGTTTCCATATTGCTACCAGGTTAAGTATGTACATAGTATTTATTTAATTCAGCTTGTATACTGCTCCAGTTATTTCAGAGTCTAAATAGTGTGTATACTGTTACATAAACAAAGATAAAAAATATACACAACAACATCACATAACAGTTCCCCATAAAGGAACAAGGCAAGAGCTATATAAATAAAAGAAGAATAAACAAGATGTATAAGATATCTATTCCCAAGCCCTGTTGGAAAAAACAGTCGTTAATAGCCTGGAGGGAGCTCTTTCTATCTGATATTATATTAAAGTGACAACCAGGATTTTAATTTTACCTACTAGCAAAGTGGTAACCACTGCAGCTCAGAAAACATGGACAAATTGAGATGCATCCATAACTATTCAAGCTGCTGCATTCTGGACCAGCTTTGATTTTTGAGTGCTCTTCAAGAGTAGCCCCATACTGAATATATTGCAATACTCCAACCAAAAGTGACCAAGCCATGAATGACTACGACCAGGCTGTCTCATTCCAAGAAAGGTACTATATGGAGTTGCGCAAAGGCCCTTCTTACCACAGTTTCCCTTTCCTCTTTAAGCAGGAACTGAGAATCAAGAGAAGCCCTGGATTATGAACCAATGTGGAATGGAGTAAACCTATGCAAAATTATTTACTGAATTTCCATAGAACATTTTGGGTGGTTTCCTTATACATAGCCATTTCATTCTTCTAGGATTGATTTTTTAAGCTTGTGTGTCCCCATCCAGATACCCATCCAGATATTGTATTCCTTTATATCTGAATATACTACATATAACTTCATCATTTTAATTTATTAATATTGCATTTTTACTGTTGACTCCTTCATATTAGATACAGACAATCCATCAATATATTCCACTGCAGGTAGGCACTTTCTAGCTTACACAGGTCTCTGAGATCCAGCTTTATAACAGGATAACTCTCTTTTTACCTGTCTTATATGTACCATCCAATAAATTATTTATTGATAATGAACAAAGGGTAAGATGAAAGGAAAGGAAATAGAAGTTCTAATCAGTTGGTAACTTTTAGGAAGATGATTCCAAAGTACATAACGGAACCAATATCCTCCCAAAGTTATTTCAGCTATGATCCTCAGCTGACATTGTTATTTTACTTGAGATTGTTGCTTCTGTAGTGAATCTAGCTTAAAAATCATGTATGTGATTTTTTTTTGTATTCACAATACAGTGCATATCATTACCTGAGAAGATCATAGTGACTAATTAGTAGGAACTAATTAGTAGGAACTAATTACGATGGCAGTTAACACACCAATACAGGACTTCTAAACCTTTGGTTAGATCATCTTAATTGCTTGCAGTGACCAAACCTAGGACATCTAAGACAAATAGAACATGAAGGAAATAGCTGTCTCCTCTTATTCTCCAACAAATTAATTGCTTCTGGTGTTTAGAACTCTTTTATACTTGGCGTATCAATTTATTTGCAAATCTGAGTAAATTTATCTGTTTGGAAAGTTGACTGAGGTGACTTCCATATTTTGTGATTAATTATTAATATTATTCATTATTGTTTATACTTATCATAGTTCTAGACATTATGTAGAAATGTGTTCCTGGCTTGAGGTCTCTTTCTTCATTAAACTGAATAAAGTTATCTAGGACTTACAAATTACTGCAGATGAAAGTAAAGAGAAGGAAAAATTAGAGTGATTTAAGAAGACTGCTGAAAAATATCACCATGGAGAAACTTCTAGAATGGGGTTTGGGATACAAGGAAAAGCATGTGGCAAAGGCACAGAAGTAAGAAGCAAAGGTCACCAATAGCAGCTGACCTTGGGCAGAACAGAGAGAATATTTGGGGGAAATGTAAATGTGGACAGCAGCGGTCCTTGGTCAAGGTGAGGGAGAGCACATAGTTGCAGCCCCTCTGACTGTTGCCTTCTCATTTTCATTCCAGTTACTACCTTGATGGCCGAGTGGCCAAGGTGACGGACTTCCTGAAAACACGCCTGTTAGACACACTCTCTGACCAGATCAGGAAAATCCAGAAAGTGAGTGAGTGTTACAAAGGTGGGGAGCTTCAAATACTTCAGGGTGCTGAGTCTGGATTTGACAAGTGCTCAGTACCAGACGGGTTTATTTATTTATTTTTTTAATTAAATTTATATACCGCCTTTTCCCGAAGGACTCAGGGCGGTTTACAGGGCATTTAAAACAACCAGTACAAAAGTTAAAAACAAATTAAAAAAAGATTAAATCATCCCTAAAGTTAAAAACCCCAGTTAAAAATTCTCAGCCTGGGCCGGAGAGCTCAAAGAGCCAGGTCTTCAGGTCCCGGCGAAATGTGCGAAGGTCGGGGGCAGTCCTAAGCTCCACGGGCAGCTGGTTCCAGAGGGCAGGCGCACCCACAGAGAAGGCCCTTCCCCTGGATGTTATCCGCCGACAGTCTTTTATCGGCGGCACCCTGAGAAGACCCTCCCTGTGGGAGCGCACTGGACGAAGGGAGCTTGATGCCGGCAGCAGGTGTTCCCTCAGATATCCCGGACCCAAGCCATTCAGGGCTTTATAGGTCATCACCAGCACCTTGAATCTCACCCGGAGGGCAACCGGAAGCCAATGCAGCTCACGGAGTAGAGGTGTTACATGGGAGTATCGGGAAACCCCCATCACAACTCGCGCGGCCACATTCTGCACCAGCTGAAGCCTCCGAGTGGTCCTCAAGGGCAGCCCCATGTAGAGAGCGTTGCAGTAGTCTGGACGGGAGGTCACGAGCACATGAGTGACTGTGCATAGGGCATCCCGGTCCAGATAGGGTCGCAACTGGCGCACCAGGCGAACCTGGGCAAAAGCCCCCCTGGTCTTAGCAAAGGTTTCTACTTTGCTACTTCAAGACCCCGTAACTTCCAGCAAACTCAAGTCCACTGTAATTTCCAGCAAACTTGACAAATAAGATAGACAAAATAACTATAAGAATATTTGGAAGAGATTGTGTGGACAGCTGAAATGTCCTAAACTCTGTCTTTATAGAGATATTGGGAAAGCTGTTATTGACTGAAATAATTGAATTTCCGAACCCTTGTAAGAATACAGAACTCATTGTGCAGGACAGGAAATGGGGGAGGAGATGCTAGTTTTGGAGAACAAGGGTGATGAATATTTCCTTGGGCTAATGTATATCAAGGGAAAAGATACCTATGAACTCACTATGCCTAGCTCTATTTCCTGTAAGGTAATTGACTAGAATGCTTGGTCCATTTTTACAGAATGTTTTGACTTATCAAGAAAACAATAAAAACAGCTTTATTATGGATCATTTTTCTCCTAATTGAAATAGAATTTTTAGCTGCAGTGCCAGACATATCCTAACAGAAGATTTGCTTCATTAAAGAACCCAAAGATACCAGCTTACAGATGCCCTACCTCCTTTAAGTAAGTCTAGTGAATGACAAGACCTGCAGACACTTGTCAGATTTTTATCCAGAGGTAGCAGATAGTAAACTGACATCATCGGACCTTGTGTTCACTTACATGCATTTGTTGCTTGGCACCATCATGTTCTTGACAGGTCTGTGTTGTAAGGTTTGTCTCATGTTAAACGGGCATTCTCACAATGGGATCTCTAGTGCCATGTACATACTTCTATTTCACCACTGAAGTTTCATAGGAAAGAGTTAAGGCCAGTATGAGTTTCTGACAAGGTTCTGGAGCTTGGGGGCTTGGTAACACATGCCCCCAAACATTGATTACTCTCATTGAAGGCACCAATATAGTTAAATTAAGAAATAGCTTTGTAGTTGTTACTAATGCCTGTTTTTTATTGATAACTAGCTTAGAGGCCAAAAGCCTGCTCTGATTTGTAAAGAAACTAGGGTTATATATTAATGTAGATTAGATGTTTGAACACAATTAATCAGACATCCAATCTACATATTAATCTAACAAGCGTCTTGTTTCTTATTAGGCTATATACCCTTACATATATACACAGTAAGGACCTGGTTTTGCTCCCAGTGCATAAACTGTATTATATATGAAAAGACGTGTTTACTGAAACAACATATGTATTTATAAATGTACATAGTAAATTACAAGTAGTCCTCGACTTTTTTAGTGACTGTTCAAAGTTACAGTGCCACTGAAAAAAGTGACTTATGACCATTTTACACACTTATGACCATTGCAACATCTCCATGGTCACATGATCAAAATTCAAACACTTGGTAACTGACTCATATTTATGACGGTTGTAGTGTCCTGGGGTCATGTGATCACCTTTTGTGACTTTCTGATAAGCAAAGTCAATGAGGAAGGTAGATTCACTTAACAACTGTATTACAGCAACTGTAGTGATTCACTTAACTATACTGTGGCAAGAATGGTCGTAAAATGGGGCAAAATTCACTTAACAAATGTCTTGCTTAACATAAATTTTGGGCTTAATTATGGTTGTAAGTTGAGGACTACCTGTATATAAAACTATTCAAAACTAGGCAGTGCTAAGCCGTAGTCAAACTACAAAGTGTACATATGTGTGTATGTGGGGGGGGGGAGAGAATTACCATTGTGGAAATTTTAAAAATACTAACTTCTTAAAACCCGAGAATGTCAATTTGTACTCATTTTAAAAACTGAGAATGAGGTATTATACAAAATAAGTGGGAATAAGAAAAGCTTAATGGTGTTGCCATATGGTATTGCAGCCTACTGTGATATATGTCTTGGAAAGCAAAATTATAAGTTAAAAAAAAATTCTTTCCTTACATAAGGGTCTGATCTGGATAATGGAAATATCTTACGTTGTGTGAGTAATTTTTGTTTTCATAAAGAAATGAGGCTTTGAAGGCACGGACAATTTCATTTTGCAAGAGTGAAGTATTTTATTGATTAGCCTGCTGTCTGCTACTTCATGTGAGACACCACAAACAAACTGAAAGGAATAATTCAAGGATGGTGCGCTTACAACAAAACTAAGAGAACCCTCACAAACAAATAGGAAGTCAGCAAAGAGTTTTATGTTCCAGGAAAGCAAGATCGATGCCCGTAAAAGAAGTAGAAGAAAGTTCTGTTCAGATTAACGAATTTTCCATTCACTTCTTACTTTTGTTTTCCTCATTATTTCAGCCCTGCTAGTCACTGAAAAAAAGGGACGCGGTGGCTCAGTGGGTTAGGACGCTGAGCTTGTCGATCAGAAGGTCGGCAGTTTGGCAGGTCGAATCCTGAGTGCTGCGTAGCAGAGTGAGTGCCTGTTACTCGTCCCAGCTTCTGCCAACCTAGCAGTTCGAAAGCACGTAAAAGTGCAAGTAGAAAAATAGGGACCACTATGGTGGGAAGGTAACAGCACTCTGTGCGCCTTTGGCGTCTAGTCATGCCGGCCACATGACCACGGAGACGTGTCCTCGGACAAGCGCTGGCTCTTCGGCTTTGAAACGGAGATGAGCACCGGCCCCTAGAGTTGGAAACGACTAGCACGCATGTGCGGGGGAACCTTTACCTTTACCTTTACCTAGTCACTGAAAAATCAGTATTATTTATGCTAGCCTGTGATAACACATGTTTTACAGTTACCAGCTATAGACAATTGTTGAATAGCAGGGCTATTCTTATGTTCTTACCGCCACCTTTGCTTTCCCCTTCTTTTTTTGGCAACAGGTGGTCAATGCACACATGCCTGGAAAAAGGATTTGGTTAGAGGGTATCGGGTCTGCTTCTGAAGGAGGCATCACTAACCTCTCAGATTCCTATGCTGCCAGCTTCCTGTAAGTTAATCTAAGGATGGAAGTAGTGATATGTTTATGAGAAAACCAGTAAGTGCACAAAATGATTAATCGGCTTCTTTATTTTCTATAAGACACACTAATCTCAACTCTAAAATCAAGGATACTGTACATCATTGGATTATTAGACTTTATTTATTCATTTTTCTTTTTCAATGGGAGAAGACATGTAAAGGTAAATAACATATAAATAAAAGTGGAGAAGCTACTGCTATAAGGTAGCAATAGCTAGGTATCCTTAAAGTAGTAGCTTCACTTCTATTTATATATAAGCTGGACGTATTGTAAGCTGATTAGAAATGGAACTTTTAATTAGCTGTAATGCTTTATCATACCACTGTCCAACTAACAGACCTAGGGCCACAGGAGAATTTTTACAAGAATTATGTGCCTCAATCTGTTGTGATGGCTGTTCAAGAGAAGGGAAGGGAGAGACAAAGGGAAGGGAAGCAAAAGTAAAAAATTGTATTAGCAAAAGACTTTTTGGTTCTGTCCTCACCTATTGTTTGTTAAGCTTTACTTGTTATTGACAAATTTCTTAGAGATTAAAAGATTTTATTTATTTTCTGCCTTTATTGTTTTTACAAATAACTCAAGGCAATGAACATATCCACCACATCTTCCTCTTCCTATTTTCCCCACAACAACAGTACTATGAGGTGAGTTGGGCTGAGGGAGAATAACTGGCCTTAAATCACCCAACAGGCTTTCATGGTTAAGGTGGGACTTGAACTTAAAATCTCCCACTTTCTAGCCTGGTGCCTTAACCACTAGACCAAACTGGCTCTAAAAGATTTTGAAAGATCGAAAGATTTGTCCATCAACATAATTCCTTTTCGTTTCAACTTTATTTTCTTACTTCTTATATGGAAATAAGAATGAAGAAATACCATGACACTTTGCTTAAAAAAAGGATATGACTCCACAGGTAACAGTAGATAATAAGTAGCATCTGTTGAATTTTCAGATGACAGAAAGGTGACTGATTAAGATAACTTAAAGAATGGAAAAGAATAGTATGCCTCCCAGAACTCTTTAACACATTATTATAGAAGATTTACTTATTATACCCATCTTTCTTTTTCAGCAGCTTGTGCACAGTGCTAATTAGTTCAAGTTCCCCTTTCCCCTTCCTTTATCTTCCATTTGTCTTTGCTTTAAGTTAATGATTTTTACTTCATTTTTATGTTATGAAAATATAAAGATTTCATATTTTAGCACAACTCCCTTGGAAGCTCTGTTTGATCATTTTGTAGTAGGTGTCATTAAAATCCATTTTTAAAATTAGTATTTTTCCTCTTGCTTTGTGGGAAAGTGATGTCATAGGTTATAGGTCATCCAGGTGGTGGTGGAAAGAACAATCCTGGCAACTTTTCAACTCATTTATAAAAATAAAACAAGGAAATCACATGGGAAAGTTCAAGTTATTAAGTTCATAGAAGGTGCTCCATGGAGATCCACATGGTCAAACTAGGTTAATCAACAGAAATTAGTATAGGGGTTCACTTTCTTAAAAAAAGAGTTTGTTTATATTACACTGACAGCAGGAGATCAACATGTTTTGTCTGACTTAGCATTCCAAGCTAAAAATTGTGCTAGGCAACTTCCCTTCCACGGTTCTTCCTCTTCCCACTGGAGATAAAAATCTCTGCCCAAAAGAAAATGAGATAGCCTCAAGCTTTTCCTGGAAAAAAAAGCAGATGGAAATAAAGTAAGCTTAATGGTTGAAGACTGCTGATAAGATTCCTTAAACATTTACTATTTGATTACAAATTGTGTTTTAGATTATTCCATGAGAATTTATATATTTGCACAAATGTGAAAACAAATCACTACACATTTATTTATTTCAAGTACATATTTAACTTTTATTGTGGTTTTAGAGAATGTGATAGGCTATGGTATTAAAGTTGAAGGAAAGTACTAAACTTGCAAAGGAGTATTAGAGAGGAGATGAAGAGTTGAAAAATGAGAAAAGGATTTTAACTCTGGAAGAATTCAAGGATATTTAACAGCAATGTTCTCAGAACTTTCTCTTAAGATTATCAGTTACTGCAACTAGTCTTCAACTTACGACCACAATTAGGACCAGAACTACCATCACTAAGCAAAGTGGTCATTAAAAGAGTTACACCTGATTTTAGAACATTTTTGCCACAGATTTTTAGTAAATCCACTTTCCCCATTGATTTTGCTTGTCAGAAGTACCCTGGGATAGCAAGCAATGATCACATGATGTCAGGATGTTGCAACCCTCATAAATATATGCTATTTGCCAAGCACCTGAATTTTAAACACCTGATCACAGGAACACTGTGATGGTTGTAAATGTAAGGACTCATTTTAAGTCACTTTTTAATAGCACAGTAACTTTGAACTGTTGTTAATAAATAGTCATAAGTCAAGGGCTACCTGTATAAGCATCAGGCTGTTTTAGATATGGATTTAAAATTGACAGAATAGAAGAGTGATATTGACAAAGAAGTTATACAGGACTTAAAAGTGAAACCAGCTGATATTTTAATTTCTAAAATGGACACACAAATAATAAATCAGAAGAGTGAGTTGGATGTATAGATTTCAACTATAGAAGAATGATTTGGGCAACTTTCTTATTTTGGACATTAAGAGAGCTGTGTTATACTTATGAAGCTATTCCTAAGAAAAGATAAAAAGAAAGTAGAAAAGAAATCATTGTTCCAATAGAATAGGGGTGTCAAACTCAATTTCACTGAGGGCCGCATCAGCATTGCGGTTGCCCTCAGGGGGCCGGGTGGGTATGGCCAGGGTGGGCGTGGCCTACTGGGTGGGCGTGGCTAGAGTGCATAAGGCCTACTGGGTGGGCATGGCCAGCTCTACATCGTTGGCATCAAGGGTGCCTATGGGGGCCTGGGCAGGAGTGGGACAGATCTGAGGGTCTCTGGCAGAAGGAGGGTCTCTGAGCCAGGGCCAAGGCAGTGGGGGCCGTTCCCTCACTGTTTCCAGGATGGCTTCATGGGCCGCATGAAAGCACTTCGCGGGCCGGATCTGGCCCCCGGGCCTTGTGTTTGACGTCTGCAATAGATGGTATTGTTCAAGGATCCAGAGAGTATTAACCCTGTCAGATCAAATCAGATAGGAAGAGATTATAGGGGAAGGTGTCCTTCAGTAACTAGGTCTGTGCCATACAGAGCTTCATAAGTAATAAGCAGAATCACAGAAACAAACTGGCAATCAGTTTGGTTCATGAAGCACAGCTGTTACATAGGCACGCCAAGGCCTGCTCATCACTGCCCAAACCGCTGTGTTCTGGATCAGTTTGAAGCTTCTGCGTAGTCTTCAAGGACATGCTGTAGTAGTCAAGCTGTGAAGTGATCAGGGTATAAATGACTGTTTGAAGGACCTCCCAATTTTGGAGAGGGCACACAATTGGTGTAGCAGATGAAGCTGTACAGAGAGGCCTTGCTAGCCATAGCTGCTACCTGCTCATTGAGCAGATATTAAAATTGTTCATAACTTCAAATCCTCATCGATGCACTGTTGTGGTGGGGGACTCATCTCACCACACTTATCAGGACTGCACATTCCTCCTGAATATCTCATTATAATTAAGGGAGAATCATCTCTCTCTCTTTCTTGTCTAATGGTGCTTTATATCTCAACAATAGAAATTCAATTTCCCCCAATATTTCACTTCTTATAATTATTCCATGGACAATTTATGCAAGTTCTCCTGGGATATTTTCATATAAATCTCCAACTTTTCCCTGAAGAATCTTGGTAATATCATATCCACCTTCACGCAGGAGAGCTGCCAAGACACACTTTCAATCAACCGGCTGTCTAAGTTCAAAAGGATTTAAGTTTTATTCATAATAGACAATAATAGAGTGACTTGGGCAGGGGGAGAGGGAAAGCAGACCTGCTAGCACATCATCATCATCATCATCATCATCATATTGTTGTTGTTGTTGTTGTTGTTGTTGTTATTATTATTATTATTATTATTATTATTATTATTATTTTGTTTGTGTGTGTGTATGTGTGTACACGAGAGTAAATTTGTTGTTTTGGTTTATTCAAAATCGCACATGCTAATATACAAAGTTATCTAATGTACACAGACAATATAGGGCATTTTGTCCATTGTCCTTGTTGGAGGACAACAAAAATCTGTAGAAATATCTTTGACTTTTAGTGCTGAGGTTTTTCCCCCCATCATAATTAGCTGAAAACATACAGCATTGTGAATACTGCACAATAGCAGTATACATTATCTGACAATGCTGGGTTTCAGGTCCAAAAAGCTCCCATAATTTACCTCTGAAATATGTCTTTTTTGGAAAAGATCTTGAGTACCTCTTAATTTGAAGTTAACTCTATTTCTCAGTGAAGTAGCAGATTAAGCGTATCTTACTTGGATGGCAAACGAAGAGAATGCACCAGGGACATCTTCTCCCAAACTAGTGGCCAAATGTTTTGGGATGTAATTCCAGTCATCACAAGTCACTGACCACTATGGTGAACTGTGAGGTACCAATTAGACAAGACAGCTCTGATATATACGGAACTAAGGCACAACTTAGATTGGGGAAATTTGCCTTGCTATTCTTGGTTAAAAGCTAATTGATTGTCTTCTAAATTGCTAGGTGGCTAAACTCTCTTGGGATGCTAGCGAGCCAAGGCATTGATGTGGTAATGAGACATTCATTCTTTGATCATGGGCACCACCATCTTGTGGACCAGAACTTCAACCCATTGCCGGTAGGTGGATGATACAGTGTTCTGTATCTTCTGAACTTGCACTAACATCCCTCTGTTCTTGCTGGTCCTCTGTCCTACATATTATATACACCTCTAAATGTGTAATGTAACACATGGTCTTTCTCATATTTTGCATTCTTGTATATATATACAAACTGTTTCTCCATAATTACCTATTTTGTAGGAGTTACTTCAAAGCAGCATTTTTAATCTACTAACAGAGGTACATAGCATGGTAACCTTATTCACATGCTGTATCTTCATCAACTTCTTTTTGTTATTTCCAGCCAGAATTCTCTCTTCTTTTCACTCTTTATTAGGTATATACTTCAACAGTAATTCCATTCATTTCTCACCTCAGTTTTCTGCTTGTTCCTTTCTTGTTTGCTCTATATTATCTCTGCTGAATCAGTCTGAGTTTCTCTCTTTTCATGTTGCCAGTCAGTAAATCAGAGGATTTGTTCATGACTTTTGTACTCTTGACCTGCTCCTCAAATTCTTGGCTTTCACAGACAGACAGACACTCACACACAGATATACTGTGTGTGTGTATATATATTTAAAAAGATTTTGCACACACAGCTGAAAATCTACTGCTCTTTGTGGCCTGTTTGAACTCGGCTTGAAAATACATTTTTCCAGATTCGTTGCTTTCAGTACTAATAGGAGACATTAGTTAATGTCAAGTACAACATGTTGAAAGCAGATGGGGCAGGGTTACCTCTGGAGCTATAACTTTGTCCACTGTGAGTGCCTCAATGGGACCCTTGTGGGTTGCAGAAGACCAAGAGAATCAGGGCATTTCTTACGGGAGGGGCATTTAAACCAATACAGGGAGGAAGGAGGGGCAAAAGGGGAGTTATAGCTCCTGAAAACATACCATAAAAACAACCAAACCCAAGGCAGCTAGGTCCTTAGGGAAAGAGCAAAGTGGCAGGAAAATGGAGCTGAACAAAGTTTAAATTTATAGGAATGAAGGTGAAAGAAGTTCACAATTTCACACAGCAGGGTAGTTCCTTGCCGTTTAATGCAAACCCTCTTATTTGCAGTTCTTCAAAAGGACAGAAGTATTCACTGTTGAAAGTGCACAGGGTTTTAATAAGAAAAACATATGTTAATCTTAAAATAGCAGGTTTTCTTTTCTTCAATTTCAGTCTAGTAAATTTCACACCTTGTAAGTGAAACTTAGCAGCATCAAAAAGCTCTGAATCTCCATGGCCAGAAATGTACAGGCCTGGTAACATCTGAGACACACTGTTTGCAAGACCCTGGAGTGCAGCATGCAGATTTGGGAAGCAGAAGAGCAGCCACAAAAGCCAAATTATCCTATAATGAAGAGGAAATTTTGTGCAATTAGATTTTAGGAGAGCATCAGTTGCTGAAATTTTCTCCTAGCTAAAAATTTGTTGATTCGGGCTTCTTATGCCTCACATCTCGATAAAAATGTTTACAAGATATCACTTAAATAACTTACATAATTCTATAGTAGAAAAAGACAAGGACATGCGTGGTCTGTAGTTGTTATGAAACAGAAAGTTTGGAAAAATGATACTTCTTGAATGTTTCTTTTTTCATAAAGTTACGGTTCAGTTTTTAAAAAAAAAAACCCACTGCTTTATAAATAGACTGATAAAAAGAGGAAAGGGGATAGGGAGTAGGGATGGAAGAAAATATGGTACAGATAATTATCAGGCTACTGAGAGACAGAGACAGAAGACAGGCAGAGACACAAGAAATGGATCTGCTGTTAACTGAGCATCAATATGTAAATACTTTTCTTCGAAGCATTTATACCAAAAAGGCAGTTTGGGGGCCTCAGAAAAATCAAAATCCTATGCAGAGCTTCCTCTAGGATTTCAAACATTCTAAATTAAGCATACAGTGCTAAGAAAAAAGCTCATATTATGCATGCATCTTCTTTTGAGTAAAACTCACTCAGTGCTAATATCTTTCTTCCTATCCAAAACAGGTGATTTTTTGGGTGGAGGCAAAAATGGCATCGCTCAGCTGCAGCAGACTCTGAAGCTGGGCTGGGATGTGGTGCCCGTTCTTTTCCCGTGGGAGCTATCAGGGAGATGAAAGTGGCTGTTTGGGGCTGTGCATGACTGCTGGGATGTGAAATTGAATCCTCCCACTAACTCATTGACAAAGACTTGCTATCTTTCCTTTGTGCAAACCCTCCAATGCTGAGAGAAGCCGTGACATCAATCAATGCCTTGGCCTGGCTACCCATCAGCTGGCGACAAGCTTTGGCTGGGTGCCTTGCAAGAGCTCAATTGCTCTCCTTTCCATGCCATGGCAGATCTAGCCCTAACTCCAGAGATTCTCTGCTGAAGGAAGGACAATTGAGCTGTTGTGGCACCCATGAAAACAGTTCTGACGTCTAGGCTAATTCAGTTTGCCAAAGTGAATGTCTTCCAACTGTTTTGGAATATCATTCATATATGTATATGTATATATGAGTATTCAATTCACCATGTACTGCCATTGACTTTATTAGATGATAATTTACCTTACTATTACTTGAAATAATTCTCAGTTGGAGCAAATTAAAGATTTATCCAAAATCCTATTGCTTATCACAGGCCAACTGAGATTACAGACATTAAAACAACATGTAAGAAAACTTCCATATGATAATAGTGTATCTTGAGATGCTTCCAAATTTTTCAGACTCAGTAGCTGCTGTAGAGGATATTCTGAATGTGAGACTTCACAAAAAAAATAGCTAAGAAAGAATTTCTTATCCCCAGATTTTCATAAACTTTTCTCTAAGACTATGACAGCTCTAAGTTGTACTGTAAAATATTGTGGTAAAGGAGCACCAAATTGTGTTTACACCTTAGCTAAGAATAAATACTCTGTCTGCTTTGCACATGAGTCCTAAGGGTATATTGTTCTCATATTTGTGGTAAATGGCACCCTTATTGTTGTGCTGCATCTCATTTGACAAACGCATGTGCATTTGTCACTGGAAGGAACAGAACATGAAGTGACGAGAACAGAACCACAAGTGGCATTTTATGTTCTGGTTTTTACAACAATAACTCTCAGAGAATTGGGAGTGGAAGGTCTATTATACTGCAATTATTTGTCAGGTTACAAGCAGCATTTCTTCACCATGTGGTTAGGGCACAATTTTAGAGCTCAGATCTGGTTGCAAAGGTCTACAGGGCCCCTGGGAATGTATCCTGTAAGTCTCTGCTTGGAGACAGCCGTGTCTACTTAGTAGGATTGTATAAAAGGTCATCTAATTTACTTTCCCCCCCCCCAATACCTCCTTTTCTAAACACACCTATATAAGAAACCCCCGAGGTCATGTCAGAAACTTTCAATGCAAAAGGATACTTAAATTCTATAGCAGTATGTTCAGTATTGGATAGAGCTCAAATGTTTCGGACAGTTATTCTGAAAGGAAGAATTTGTACAAGTACTGTTTTTCAACAGAAGAAAAACACACATTTCACCTTCTCCCATATGTGTAGCTATTAAAAGCAGAAAAATTCTGTCTTATATTTTCTGAACATAGAGAAGCATAATTCTTTATGCTTAGTGTTACTCTTGTATTGTAGCAAACTAGAATATGCTTCATAATCCTTTATACCGCCTCTCCATAAACTCTGTCCTAGGAATAATCAATCTGGCTTTTTTGACAGGACTATTGGCTCTCACTGCTATACAAGCAACTTGTTGGACCCAGAGTACTTGCTGTTCATGTAGCTGGACTGCAGAGAAAACCTCGCCCTGGCAGGGTGATTCGTGATAAGTTACGCATCTATGCTCATTGCACCAGTTACTACAAGTGAGTTATCTCAGAGCAGGTGCAACTACTGAAATAAAAAATGGAGATTGGGCACTGAAGACCGACAGATCCAAGTGGGATTAATCAGAGTGAGCTACTCCCATAAGAAGAAAATGTCATCTAATTCAGATGAATCTTTGTGTTCCAGGCTCCCAGATCTATGTGTCATTATACCTGCTAAAGAATGAGATTTATTATTTGAACAGTAGAGCACTAGGGGAAAATCTTATATAAATACAAGCATAGATTTTGTCTTCTCTTTTTTCCCCCTCTCTGTGCACATCTTGGCAACGTGGCTTTCTCAGATTGTGGAGAGAGGAGGAAATAGGGAATTGGTGTTGATAGGGAAGCTCACCTATCTCTGGGACTGTGGTGGGAGCCTTTGTGGATGACATCAAGGGAGTACAGTTCCCCAAAGGCCCCATGGTTTGGTTTCAGCTCCTTCTCTCCCCCCACCTCCACTTCCCATTTGGGGCACCTAACCTAGCTAGAATTTCTACGATAAGCCTTCAAAGCATCTTAGGAGTGTAGGATCTGGGACTTTCCTAAAGACACAGCTCCCTATTGTTGCTACTTCACATCACCCAGATGCTTTCAGCAAGGCTCCCCCTCCCCCTCCTAGAGGGAGCTTTGGCCAACGACTGACAGGTAACTGGCAACAGAAATAGGGAGAGATGGGAAAGAGAAAGTAGGCACAGACCAGCAGACCCCTAGCTCCTTTTCATGCCCAGGGCAAATACTGTAAATGGGGGCAGAAGCTAACTCTCTCCTCTTTGGGCATATTCTTGCCTAAGTTTACTTCAAAAGCAGGAGTATTGAAAACCTTATAAATGTATAAGGCTTCAGATGCTTTGTATTATCACATCTGTATAAACATCCTATAATAAAATAGTGCTGTTAACTACACCGTCACCACCATCACCTTTCAGGCAAGAGATGTAGATTGAAAGATTGCCAAAGGCCACTAAAAAAAAATCATCTGAGATTTAGGTGAGATTTCACCCAGGGACTCCCAACATGTGTCTTAACAATTCTACTAGCTTTCAAGTATTCCTCCCAAAAGACTTTTTAGCATACGGTATAGCTTTCTTCTGACCTATAAAATATTGCTTTTTAGGCAGCTCTTCTACATGTACCTAATGGCAAATTAAAGCTAAATAGGAGGATTTTACTTAAAATTGTAAGGGCCTAGTCATCACCCTATTGCTGCCTGCAACAAACATTAAAACTTGAAGCCTACTCTAATCATCCATTCATCACAAATAAAGTCACTGCACCTGTCTCACATGCCAGTTTCCTACTCAGTTTAATAGCCACTTGCAAATAAACAATGGTGGAGTTGGAAGGCTGTTTATTTAACTAGACTAGGAAATGCTACATTGACTACACTACACCAATAGGTGCTAACTTTTTCCAAGAGAAAATATTGATGCTTCTACATCTGACATGTCAAGCTCGCGATGTCACATGATGTCACGCAGCCTTTTCGCCATTGCTGGCAATGAGGTGGGCGCAGCTTCGGCATGATGCATCTGATTCTGGCTCGCTGGCCGGCAGTTTGACAACCCTGTTCTACATCTACATTATAGTGCTCTTCTCCCATGTAACCCAAACAAATTGTGCTATTCAATTTTATGATATTCCCTATGACCCAGGCTAGATCTTGATGCAAAAATGTTATCTTGTCCTAGCTTAGTGGAAATACAGGACCTTAGCTGCTCTGAAAACACCAATCCATAGTGGCTTCATTAAGAGCCTTGGTGGAGCAGTGGGCTAATGCCTCCTTAAGTAACACCAGCTGCCTGCAATTAGTGCAGGTTCGAGTCCCACCAGGCTCAAGGTTGACTCAGCCTTCCATCCTTCCGAGGTAGGTAAAATGAGGACCCAGATTGTTGGGGGAAATAAGCTGACTTTGTAAAAATGCCGCTTGGGGTGTGCGTGAAAGCCCTAATAAGCAGGCATATACATAGAATGAAGGCTATTGCTAAGCCCATTGATTTGTGCTTCTTAGATTGTAAGCTGCCCTGAGTCTTCAGAGAAGGGCGGGATATAAATGGGATTTAAAAAAAAAAGACCATGGAATTATTGTGGAAAATGTTGGGCGTATCCTTTAGCCAAATCTTTCTTTGCAAAGTGATACATAGGAAAATTGATTTGACCGAAGAACATCCTGGACTGAACTGCTGGAAATGCTTCTTGTTGTTAGGCAGTTAAGCTAGATAAAAAGGGCCACAGCCGTCCCAAAATGGGGTTCCTATCACTAGAATTTCATGTTGGGATTGGAAAATAATGGTGAAAACCTTTAAATCTAGAGCTAACACATTGTTATTAAAAAGCATTCAAATGGTTCACCTTCAACCTCTTATCTCTCTCACAGCCATAATTATGTCCGTGGTTCTATCACAATTTACATTATCAACTTACATCGGTCGCGAAAGAAAATAAAGTTGGTGGGGACCCTTCGGGACAAGCTTGTCCATCAGTATATGCTGCAGCCTGATGGTCAGGAAGGACTTTGGTCAAGGTGAGTGCTATTGTCTAGTTCAAGGCTACTATCATGAGGACCCATTAAAGAACATTTTAATGACCAAGCATTGATATTAAGCACTGTGCTCCATTTATTCATCTATACATATCGTGTGCTACTTGCCATGAACTACTCAGATACCTTAATTTCCATCTTTTTGCTGTCCCAAAAGCTTATGTTATAATAAATCATGTAAATAATGTTCATTTTTCAAAAAACCACATATTTTTGTGTTTTAAACAGAAAAGGCTACCTTTTTGGAACTTGTCACTGTGTATAATTCCATCCAGCTTTAAAATACTGATGGAGAACCCAGCAATGTTGTTTTCCCAAAAATTCCACCCACTCCTGACCAGAGGTTTCCATCCCCCATAATGGAAACTATTTCAATATACCTTCTTACTTTATTCTCCACTATGGTGCTCCACTTAAAATAAAAAAAATAAGAAGTACAGTATTGTACCAAACCTAAGAAAGCTTATATGGTCTAACATTCCATTTTCCTAAAGGCCAGTGAAATGCCTGTGGGAAATCCACAAATGGAATGCAAACACAGTAGGCCTCTCTCTCATGTTCTCAGCAAGTAGTATTGAGTCACGTACTGTCTTCGTTTTGGAAATATATTCCATCATCATGAGTCATAACTAGGTGTCAGTTAGTGGTATACTATGAATTTGTCCAGTCTGCTTTTTAAAGTCTTCCAGACTGTTGATCATCACCACAGCTTGTTATCATGCATGCCCTAGATCAGAGTTTCCCAAACTTTTTGGTTTTGCAGACTAGCATGTGAAGGGGAGAGGGTATGGTTCTGTGCAAGTGGGAATGCGCATGCGCGCTCGCCCGTCAATTCCGTAGCCCAGTTCTGCATGGCTCAATGCCTCATAGTGGGCCATGGCCCAGAGGTTGGGGACCCCGGCTCTTGATTATTTGTCCTGAATTCTACACTCTCAGTCCTTCTCACCAGCCATTTGATTCTAGTATTGGTATAATTTATCTGATCATGAAGTCACTGTCCTAGCCTTGTTCTTTCATAGGAGCTTATCTTTAGGTCCCATAGCAAAGATATAAAGATAAAGCTAGTGGCCATCTATTTTGACGTCTCCTGTATTTCTTTTATCGTTGTCATGAAGAACATCTATGCTATTTCTAAGTCCTACTTTTCCCCCCATTATCTGGAAAGGGACAGTTTTCTCCTCCACATTTTGACTGAAAATGCATCTGGTCTGTGTAGGTCTGTGCAGCTTAATGGACAGCTTCTCACTATGCTGGATGATGGAACCCTGCCAAATCTGAAGCCTCGTCCTCTTCGTCCTGGCCGAACCCTTGTTATTCCACCTCTCACTATGAGCTTCTATGTGGTGAAGAATGTTAATGCCCTGGCGTGCCGGTATCGATAGCTCTACCAAACCCCACTGCCAAAGGCAGACCTTGAGACCCTCTTGGGACACTTCTTGGCAGGGGTGTGCAGACATCAACAGGAAAAAAGGACAGAAGTGCCTCCAGGAAAACACTGGCTATCCACAGCTGTTTCTTATGGTCCTAGCATCCCCACCTGCTATGGCGATTTCCAAATAAGCAGTATTTTAAATCCTTTGCAATTTTCCTATAGACTATCATAGAGTGGGGACTTTGTGCCACCTTGTGGGCAACGAAGAAGCTGTAATATGAAGAATTGTTCCTGGTTTTCTCTGCTCAGCAAGTGCAAAGTCAAGATGCATTGATCCATCATGCCAGAGGCTACCAAAACAGTATCAGCAGGAAGAGGCTTAGAATCTGGTATTTCAGCTTTATCCCTGTGGGTGGTGTGCCCCCTACTGGCAAGTGGCAGCAGAATAAGCAACGTAGCCAGGAAAACATATCTAGAAGAGCCAGAATTGTATCTTGAAGAATTAAGCACCCAGTGGTGCTGCAGAAGAAAGACAACCCAGAAATTATGAAATCATCTACAGCTGCTTGAGCCTATGGCATTGTGGGATGGAAAAGAAGAGGATTGGTCTTGGCCACTGTAAATAATGCTGCCTCCTGGGAGCATTTGCTGTAAATGTTAACTATTAAATTATATTTTCTGAAAAGCTGAAAAAAATGCTTGTAAGAACTGAGAAATTGAGGCTTTAAAAAAGTTTCCTACTTCTTGGGGCACGGATAAATTGTATCAGATGGTGTGTGAAAGAATGACATATTTAAAAACAGCTATTATATTTCTGTTTCAATATTCTGAAGTCTCTGCATCATACTAAGTCTGGGCTGCAAAACTCTGTATGGCAGCAAAGAACTATAATCTACTATGTCTCTTTGCTTTCATTTAGTGGTCCTTCAGATTTTTGCAAACCAGAGCCAGTAGCTCTATCCCTGCCCTTTTTAAAAGCGGTGTTTATATTAATTTAGATGTCACAACTAATTATGAGCAACCGGACATCTGTTATGTTACTAATAACCATGCACACTTTTTCAGTCTGAGGATCCATCCTATTCTTTACACTCTCGTGCACAATTATCTAGCTTTTTAGATACAGTCCACCCCACATTATTCATCTCTATTCATTTCATCTAACTCAAATGTTACTAAAAGAAGGAAAGCATTTATACAGTATTCTCCAAGATTAAATTAAGTTAGCCTGGGAGGAGGATAATTCATATATAAAGTCTTGGGGGTTTTTTTGGGTTGACATTAAATGTAAATGATAAGGACAATTAAAATAAAAATGAAACTTTCACTATGTTAATATATACTTCTTGTCAATAGGAAAAGAAAAATAAAAAGAGTGAGAAACTAGAAGAGATGCAAAAGAACGAACTTGTCACAAGTGACGTCTAATAATAGTAGCTAATTCTTTATTGTTTTGTTATCAAGTAGAGGCCTCACCAAATACCTTGCCTAATTATTTAATGGCCTCTCAAGTTCAAAAATAGTTTTGACATAGATTTAAAGGTCCCTTTATTTTATTATAGAATGAAAAACTCTAAACTAGTTTTCTTGATCCTTTTAGCTCATAATTATTTTGTTATGTGCATGATTGATTTAATTTCCTCTAGGACAGCAAACCAATTAGAGGAAAAAATTGTGCCACTGTTGTCTTTAGGCATGCAAGACCAGGAATAAAGCAAACTAAGTCCGAATCATATTATTTATGTAATGCTTTAGAGTTTTCAATTACTTTAGATATGGTATTATTATTATTATTATTATTATTATTAATCATTACAATCTGTGGAAGATAAATCAGCATTTTTAGTTCTATATGACAAATGAAGGATGGGCATAGAAGAAGCAGTAACCTGCCTTGAAAAAAACTGAGCAAATACACAGTAAAGGCAAGAACAATGAATGTTTTGATTAATGGATTAGCTTATAAATGTTGTAGTAATGATTTACTGTATTAACAGGGTGAACTAAATGATCTTTGTGACATATTCAAAGTGCGATGCGATGCTTCCAGCTATTACGCAAAACCACTGCTCATCACAGCGTAAAACTGAACAGCATTTTTGCAAAAACTGATGATTTGCCAAAACTCCTAGTACCTTTTACTGGGATTGCCTGGGATGCTATGCTTGCCTGTAACTTGTGAAACAGTCTTGAGTTCCTGAACATAATTGCAGAAGCTGTATTCCCCACTTTGTTTCTCCATGTCCTCTCACCCAACTCTGTGTCCTGTCTGCTCTGCTGTAAAATATATTGTAGCCTGAATTAGATGTACAGTATATGAAAAATGAATTGTGAAACAACTTAAAGTATGGATGCCACCTCCAACTATCAATGCAAATATTCTCCCTTTTTGCATCTTCTCTGAGAATTACTGAGTAGTGTTGGACCTGGCTGGTATTTAGATGTGAGGCCACCAAAAAAGGCCAGACTGGAAACAAGAAAATGCATTCCACAAGAAATGCAACTAGAAAACATTTCTCTATTGCTACACACAAAATAACATGAAATACTCCACCAGGACTTAAACTCAACCCCTTCTTTTCCTGTCTCTAAACTGACAAACTTTGGTAAAGGATAGAAAATGATAAATGTGGAAGGGTTGGAATACTCTCAGAATGAAACAAAACAGAAAAGCAAAATTTAGTGTCACTTACAGTTAAGAAAAATAACCTGCATATATTAAATCCAAAATAGTAAAAACGAGACAGGTAAAGTATTTTCTTTTCTCTACATTTACTTCCCCTAAAATGTGGATAGCATCCAGTTTAAAGATAAATATATTTTCTCAATAAAGAATTATTAAGAAAGGTAGGTACTTCAATGGTTTTTGAACCACTTGCTCTATGTTCAGGAAACCTAATAGTGTTTAGTATATGAAAATAGAAAGTCGATTTTCACTCTTTGGATTGCTGACAGTTAAGAAGTATTAACTATAGTGTTATTAATTATGTCAGTGATATGAAGTAAAAGTATCAGAATTCTTGTATGTACAGTAATGCAACAGCTAGCATATAGAGGTAGCGCAGTTGCAGAAGAATCTTTGCATATTTTCTTGGATTCAGCAGAAGGGGAATCAATTTTAATTTTAATACATCAGTTGAAACCCATAGACTCAACTTCTTGTTCTCTAGGCTAACTTGAGTGAATTTCCAGTACTAGACATCAGTATTTTAAGCCTCAGCTACAAAACGTTATTTTAAAGCTTATACTTGTCTTATATTTGTTCCCTGGGCAAATATGACAATCTCTTGAATAATTATTTTTTCAATCTCTGTAAGAAAATTCCAGTGTTGGAATTGATTCACCTCATAATATGTCCATCCTTTGACGCTACACAATATTCCTTCTCTAATTCAACTTTATAAAAAAAGTGTTGTGGAGAATTTAGGTTTTTTAAAAAAAATACTAAAATAACAACAAAATAGAATTGTTGCACAGCAAAATGAAATAGCATTGTGTTCTGGCCTGTTCCTTGTCATATAAAGTCATAGCAATTTGTGAATGTTGGGCCAATATTTTCTATAGGATTCCTCCTGTGGCTCTTTTGATCCTTCTCTGCACTGGCAGTAGTGCATTAAAGTAATTCCATGACTTGTGCTCCATTACTCAAGAGATTACTTTTCTACAGGCATTTCCAGGTTTCTGCTCTGTTGAAACCATCAACAGCATGTGCTTGTTAATCTATACCCCCTAAAGATAAACAGGACTACTTCCTCCATATAGGTTTTGTACCCAAAGTAGTGCTCCTTGGTAACCACATCACTTTTTTATATTCAGTTATTGTATAGATCCACTTTATCTCAATTTAAGATTGAATATGGTATAATTGGATTGAACAGTCTAAAGGTTTAGGTGTGAGTGAAATATCACAACTGCGTCCTTAAATTGTTCAATGACAGAAATTTAACATATGGAGAAACCCTTCTTTCTTTCCCCAAAGTGTTCTTACCACTTCATTTCAGATCACTTATTGTTGAAATGCATTTTATTTTTACTAAATTTCTATAAAATGAAGAATGAGTTCATAATGTGGTTTGTTTGGTTCTTTGCTTAATATATTATGTGAACTTAGCCATTTTGCTGTATTCAATGAATCAGTTAAACAAACCATAGTGTGTGAACCAATCTAGAAGAGTATAAAAAGTTTAGAAGTGTTCAAGTAAAAGGTGAAAGGTCTTAGGTTGACTATCCCAGTTCAGTATGTATGAACACAAATATTTTTACTATTTTCCAGTTTGTAATTGGGAGGATGCATTATCTTCTAGGTCAGAAGCTTCCATTATCTTGTACCAGAAGCACAACTGCTTACAGTCCTAGCAATTCTAAGATTTTCCTAGGAAAATCTAGAAACGTGTATGTCATCCAGAATTGCTAGATGACATGGCCTAAAATATAATTAAATACATTCATATCTAAGGAATATGTCATATATGTCATCACAAAGAAGTGGCTATGGAAGTATGTGCCATTCCCAATAATTAATGTGATGAGCATGGCCACATCCTTATGTCAGCAAAATGATGCTGGTAATATATATGTTGGCAGTGAAGAGACAGAATCACAAACACACAATTCCTTGAACTTCATTTCTTTCAAGAACATCTTTCGGATTTTCTTACTCTTTTAAGTACTTGTAATACAAAATCTATTTATCCCATCAATAATCCACTCACCCCCACATAACTGAATCTCATTTAGGTTCCACTCATTCATTGCTCATTTCTTTCTCAGTTTTGTCCCTCTGCACTGCTTCTTCTTCCCATTGATCAGATGACACTTATACATTCTTCTCCCTTTAACAGTGAGACTGGCCACTTTTCTGTGTGATTGGAGAGGTATATCAGAACAAAAATATGGCTTTCAGCTGCCAAAATATTTAGTTCATAAGAATATTTTAGGGTCTTTTGAAGCCTGGAGATATTCTCCAGTATAAAAATAGCAAGTGGCTACAGGCCAATTCATCAGGCTGAAGCACTCCTAGCCACTGTGAAAAAGAAGAGATGGTCTGTAGGGGCAGGGGGAGTTGTCTCTTGACACAGCAGTGCCCATGGGCATCATTTATATATACAAATTATTGCAGCCAAGAGGTCCTATTGGAACAATAGTGAACTAGAAGTTACTTGTATATAAACATTACCTAAATATGGAGTGGAGAACTTCTGCACCTCTAATTTTTGTTGAACATCAGCTCTCACTATTTCTAATCTGTGATTATTCTAGCTAGTCTGATGAGATGAAATTTAATAACCTCTGGATAAATGATTCCCCATCTGTAGTATATATAGTAGCAGCTCCAATCTGAGGGAGATAGGTAGATTATAACATAGGTACCATGTTTCCCCGAAAATAAGACCCGGTCTTATATATATTTTTTTGCCACCAAAAGAGGCACTGGGTCTTATTTTGGGTGTGGGTGTGTCTTACCTTAGGACCACCACAGCCAGGCCCCCCCAACCCTGACACCTGTTGTGCCACTGCTTGACTTGTTCAGCAGCCACTTGCCGTCGCTTGCAGCAGGATGCCGCATGGTGCTTCGGGCCATTTCTGAGTGATGGCAACAGTGTGAAGCACCATGCGGCATCCTGCCACGAGCAACAGCAATGGCCCAAAGCACTGTGCAACCTGCCACGAGCAGTGGCACTGGCGTGACAAGCCACATTGCTTGACAAGTGTCGGGGTGTGGGAGGTCTGGCTGTGGAGGCCCTACTGGTAAGGTAAGCAGGTGCGAGGCACGTGGGGCAGCTTCACCCCCCGTATCCCGCAAACTAGAGCTTACTTTCATGGGGGCTTACTTTCAAAGAAACACGGTATATATCTTGGTGGGTATGCATATTAAACTAGCAACAGAAAAAAATACAAGATGGTAATAATAGAAATATTTATTTATTTATTTATTACATTTTTATACCGCCCTTCTCCCGAAGGACTCAGGGCGGTGTACAGGGCAATAAATACAAAAACAGGATACAAAAGTTAAAAGCGAATTAAATAAATGCCCAAGGTTAAAACAATAATTAAGATGTATTAAAACCCCAACCCTAACCCATCAGACCAGGTCAGACTGCTCAAATAGATACGTTTTTAGATCGTGCCGGAAGGAACGAAGGTCGGGGCCCGTCCGGAACTCAAATGATGGTAATAATGATGGTAATAATAATAATATGGTAATAATAGAAATGAAGAGAAAGCAGCAACAGTTTGAAAATAATGTAATAAATAAAAGCTCAAAAGTCATGTCCATTTGCAAATGTTGATAAGTAGCATGTACTGACCCAGTATTAATTCAGAACAGGCATAGATTTCCTTTTTCTATGTTTAAAGTCTACATTTTGTATGTCTTGACAAATTCCAAATACACTGGGAATATAGCCAAGAAGGAGAAAAGCATACTTATACATAGTGATTGATGTGTTTCAATGATTCTGTGAATTTCATCCCAAAATGTGACAACAGAAAACTATACACTTATATATAGAAGACAATACTATACGCATCAACATTTCAGTTCCTGAATCGCTAATCCAACAACTAGACAGTTGCAACGTAACACAAAAAGTAATTTATCAACTATTTGTTAACAGTTATTCTAGCATGTCGTAATAATAGTAGCTTTATTTCATACTGCTAATAATATATATTTCAAGTTATACAAATTATAACACATGAAAAATAAATAAAATGCAATATACAATTAAAATTACATTATTACAAATTATTATTACAAAATTATTACAAAATTACAAGAGCCTTGGTGGAGCAGTGGGCTAATGGCTCCTTAAGTAACACCAGCTGCCTGCAATTAGTGCAGGTTCGCGTCCCACCAGGCTCAAGGTTGACTCAGCCTTCCATCCTTCCGAGGTAGGTAAAATGAGGACCCAGATTGTTGGGGGCAATAAGCTGACTTTGTAATAATGCCGCTTGGGGGGGGGAAAAGCCCTAATAAGCAGGCATATACATAGAATGAAGGCTATTGCTAAGCACATTGGTTTGTGCTTAAATTGTAAGCCGCCCTGAGTCTTCGGAGAAGGACGGGATATAAATTGGATTAAAATAAAATAAAAAAAATAAAAATTTTAATTTATAATTTGGCATAACTTAACTAAGTTCCCTTTTAAAAAATATTTTATTGAAAAATGTAAAAATAGTAAAAAAGAAATAGTGAAAAAATAAAACTAAAAGAAAAATACAGAATAGAAAGTGCAAAAAAAGAAGACATATTTAAAGAAGTGATTTCTGATCTTCATCATAAGTACAAATTTAGTAATTCTTCACCTGTAAGAATACATGGAATATCTCTTTTTCCCATAACCCATCTTTTACTGATATGCAAATCCACAAGGATCTGTTATTTCAATATTTAATATTGACATAAAACTTTTCATAGTTGAAAGGGTAAGAATTACCCTTTTGATAGACAGATGAACAGACAGACAGAGGTATTTTGTGGGTATTGAAACTGATCTTGTATGAAACAGGATCATAATACTTGCCAGAATTTTAATTAGGTAAAAAAACAGCTGTCAACTTAAACCCAAAGAAAAGATGAAAATTGATATTCCTTATCCTAGACCAGGCATGTCAAACTACAGGCTCACGGGCCGGGTGCATCATACTGAAACCGCGCCCACCCCATTGCCAGCAATGGGGAAAAAGTCACAATACATCACACAACGTCATGTGTTGTTGAGTTTGACATGCCTGTCCTAGACAATAACCAAAACTAAAATAAAGGTCAAAGTATAAGCCTGAAATTTTGGCATAATAAAGTCACTTTAGGATCCAATATCATTTATTCAGTATTAATATCTGGTTTAAAACATACTATCCCATTTGTACATTTGCCCCTCATCTTTATATGTATTTTTTAAATATTTCCAGAATTTCTATTAACACAGACAAAAACTCATATTAAAAAGAATATGAGAAAGCAAGCATATTTGATCTGTACCATTTCATAAATTTTGTTAATTTACAGGTCTAATAAATCATATGAATCCAAACTGTATAGCTCTGAGAAACCCCAGATAAATCAAAATCGGTCTCAAAAAATCTCCCTCCTTCCCCCTCTCTTTTTCCCAGTAACCAAAATCTGCCCATTTTGAGTTAGAGGTTTGACAATCTGATATAAATCCAATCAAATCCGCATGCATAACAATTGGAAAAACAATCTACAAGACTAATTACTGTTAAAAATGTAGTATCTACTTTCATCAAGAAAATATGTGTATAAATAGAACACATAGTATATACTTCCCTGCTTGGATATATCTGTATGATTTTACTCATTAAAAGTACAGGAATTTATTTGGAAAAGTTTTACTATATACCTCCAAGAAAATAAAATATATAAACTCATATATTTTATATCAGTCAATGGGAAAACAGTTAAGGCCAATGGCCAGGAGCTTTTCCTGGTTTCAAATTTAACTGCAGTGACAATTTCCTGAAGTAAAAGAGGTAAAGTAAAATTAATGACCTCGCCCTATAATAACTGCAGTAATCTCACATTGTGTGCGTTTTTTAAAAGAAATCTATTTCATCATTTGGTGATGAATTGGACCTAAACAATTTATAATTTTTTGAAGTGTTGATTGATCTAGAACCCTTATAGTTTCCCATGTGAATAAATGCTACAATACTACATTGCTTAATTTCTGTCTAAAGGCCATTAGCTTATTGATTTTTTTTTCCTTTCCCAATATTGTTGCCTGGTGCAATGTAATAAAAAATCTGTTTTAGAAGCGTAAAGCTTATGAGATTCCCATTTAGCAGACACCACAGATTTACATTACTCAGGGTTGAATGAAATCCATAAAGAATGAATAATTCTTTAACTTTTTTCTGAGGGGACTTTAACTAATTGTTGCTCAATTTTGTAAGAACAGTATGCAGTAATTCAGTTCAAATAAATGCTTTGGCAATGTCCCATATCAGAGACAGTAATGTAATCTAGTCCCTATTACGATGGGGAAAATATACTATCTTCTGTTCTACCTAAGTTAAACTTTAATACTTTAACAAAGTTACACTTAAGGAACCACTTAAAAGATCTGTGTAATTTATTGTCAAATAAGGCTATAAATTTCACAAAAACATAATCTGAAATTGTACATCATTTTTACCTGGTGTATATGTGAAATCATATATCCTGGCTTAACTTTACCAAGGAATATGAAACAGGAAAGAGCTAAGAACATCATCTGCTTATCATGATGCAAAGAGGCCTCACATACCATTTGCTGAAGATACAGCCTCAGAAGGGAGTGTCTAGCTAGCCTGTAGACAACCTGCTACTAAAGGCTCAAGGTACTCCAGCATGAAATCAGTACTTTCCCAACTCCTGCAGGAGAAGGACTGCCAAGGGGACATTACAACGGTATGGATCAGGGGAATAGTACCCTTTTGGGAAAGGGAACACTGGTCCTCCATGAAGTTAATATTCCCAGCACCACCTCATCTGATAATTTTTGTCTCCATTGGGGGGGAGGGGCAACGCCGGGGAGAAAAGCTGCAGAGTACAAATGCATCACCAAGCACTGTGCTCAGGAGCTGTCCTTCAATTTTTGTACTCTGTGCGTATTATAGACTTACGTGTGATCCATGCGTGAGTTCTTATGGCCCTTCTTTTCCTTGCCCAGGGATCATGGGCCTGTAGTGCTTTGATGTTGGGCTTTGTCATCTGTTTCTAGCTCTCCCTGCCAATAAATATTTCATAAGGCACACAGAAGTGCCCAGAGGAAAGCAGAATTGAAGCATCACTACACTTATGTAGACCCTGAGAAAACAGGGACACAAACAGCCATCTCTAGCACAAAAAAACAGTTTGGAAGCATTGATGCAATTTTTCTTTGCCAGAGGCAAATTTAAAGATGCTTATTTCTATTTATCACATCACCCATCTCTTGATTCTTGTAGGTGTCGTTTTTAGTGGAGACTTTAATATTTTAATGGCAATTCGTTTTAATCTTTTAACTATTTTTGTATGTTTTCTTATAATTTCTAAGCCACCCAAAGCCACCTTGTAGGGGAGATGGGTAGCATAAAAATAATAAATAAATAAATAAAATGGATAAACAAACAAACAAATAAATAAATGTATGTGCTGCTACTGTTGCAGGCTACAAGATCCAAATAGCAGCCATACATATGTTGTGTGTAAACGAATGTGCTTAGATCCAACTGTAGACTCAAGTGTGCATCTGTATATGTTGAGTACCTGGAGATGTGCTTCGATTGCTGCTGCTTCTGCTCCCACTTCCTTTATGTAGTGTCATTGCAGGAGCAACCCTAGATGTAGCTGCCAGAAAGGAGTAGGATGAAAAGGTCTAAGCTTAAAATTACCAACACTGTGTGAAGACAGCTACATTCCAGCCTCATTGCTGAGACATGCATAGTAAAAGGCTGAAGAAGAGCAGCGGTCTTTATATTAGTATTTTTTCCTTTTGTCTTAGAATAGGAGCAATGCACCTTCAGGATCAGCTTACACTCAACCCAAAAAGTTCTAGGTACAGAGAAAGCTGAAGCATATTCAGGTTGAGAAGGATTAACAGAACTACAAATATCCACTAAAATTCTTACATAACACTGAAAAAAATCTTACAAAACCAAGGATATAATTTGAGGGGGAGGGGAGTGTGATTTTAAAAAGGTTAAGAAATTGTAATTCAATCAAAATTACAACTGGAAAACAGAACGATCACTTACCTAGACTTTCCTTCTCAAGCCTTCTATTAGGAGCCTCCTGCAGAAAAACAGGTTCAGTCCATATCTGTTTTAACTTGGCAAACATTATTCTACAGTAGGTTTAATTGGGAGATCCAGCCCTTCGGTGATCCCTTGTTACAATGGTGAGTGCCTTCAATTTAATTAATAGTATAGATACAACAAAACAGAGGCACATAAAATGATGAAATTAAAAATGAAATCTTTATTAACTGAACACAGCTGTCAAATTATTGTACAAAATATCCCTGATACAAGATGTAATAAAATAATTGTGGTAAATTATTGTTAATTTTTATATGAACCAATAAGTAGGAAAGAAGAGAAAGAAGTTTTATTTATTAGCTGAAATACATGGTTGTTAAAGAATTGGAAAAGGGTAAAGGAGGAAGATGAAGGAGAGCTGCAAATAAAACTTCCAAGTTTAACCTTTCCTTGTAGGCAGACATGATTAAACAAGATTTTAATTAGGATGAGACCGAAAAAACAATGCTCTAGTCTAGATACAGGCACATTAGCTGAACATGGAAAACTTTTAAGATCTCCCCTCCCCCCCACAAGAGGGGGGCAGAACTTGATGCTGATTTAGTCCGAAAGACAGTAACTGACCCACGCTCAACCAGCTGGTTTCTGTGCCTAAGGGATCATCAGAACCTGGCTCTCTTAAGCTCTTACTCCAATAGCCTAAACACTGTGCCATGCAGTACACTTTGGCTCCTGCATCATGCAACAGGTAAAGCAAAATCATTTATAACATATACCAGTATCACAATAAAACAAGATAATAAAAAACAAGATAGCTCCTGATCCAATATAATAATCTTCTTTTGCAATTTCAGTCGTATATAAATTGGCCCAGTGAGAGTGGAATTCCAGCAACACTGTTTCACCCTGAAGGATTTTATCAGCTTTCAATAAATCAGTTCCAGACATCTCCACAGACTTCCCACAGTCTTCTCATTTAGAGATTCTATTTTCAGCTGAAGATAATCTAGCAGTTAGTGTTTATAGTGTCTTTAATCTCTTTTATGTCACCTCCAAAAGAGTGGCCATCCTATTTTTTTTTCACTAGCTGCTGCAATCTTGCCTTGAAGCCTAGCCATTGGGGAGAAAGGCACTCAACCTGGGGAAGGCAAGTCTATCTTCTGTCCACAGTTCTGTAGTCAAACTTCAAACATGTAGCAAGTATCACAAAGGCTTCCCAGGACAAGGGAAGGAAGGATTCCCAAGAGAAAAGGGGAATTGTTTTCAATTCATGTTCCTGAATCCTATCACTGGAGCTCTCGACTGAAAGTAATTGTCTGCACATCCTTCACTCTGTGCCATAGCATGCTGCTTATAGAGCAATTAGCAAACTTGCTGACTGCAGCAAGCTGGCTGGCAAGGCTTAAAATTAACCTTATTTATATAGCACAATCAGTGGACATGACACTTTGTGGAACAATAACAAGTACAAAACAATATTCGGTTACACCCTTGAGTAGTCAGGCTGATGGGAAGTGATGGGAATTGTAAAATGAGATATCTAAAGGATGGGCATGAAAGAAGTCAAATGAGAGGATTGATACAGAAGGTGGGAAAGATCAAGAAGCCCAAAGAAAAAGACACAGAGATGCAGGGTTGAGGGAGCAATTAGGACCAAGGAAGACAGAGAGAACAGCATCGGTTTTGATAGAAATAGAACAAAGTGATGCTCTATTTTACACCACCCATATTCCTGCCGAATCTGACATTTAGGGGGAAATTCTTTCAAACTATATTAAATAATGAAATAACAAGTTGCCAGCATCTTTTCTTTTCTTTTCTCTTTTTTGTGTGCCTTTCAAGTCAGTGTTGATTCCTGGTAACTGCCAGGATAAGTTCCCTCCAATTTTCTTGGAAGTGGTTTGCTGCTGCTTCCTTCCTACAGCTGAGAAACAGTGACTGACCCAAAGTCACCCAATGGGCTTTGTTTCCAAGGTGGAACTAGAATTCACAGGCACCCAGTTTTTACCCTGTTCTAGCCGCTACACCACTCTCCACTACAGTACAATCATCTTTTTTTCCCCCAGACAAAATTCTTACTCAGAAATGTGTCCACTTGTCTAGGAAAAAAAGTAAACAAGAAAGTATCTTTCAGGTTAGAAGCATTAAGAAGGAGCAACTTTTTGGAAAATTGATGTTTAGTCCCTCATCACGGCAACCATAGTAGAACTTCTAATAATGGCAAGTCCTCTCATGGAAACTACTACAAATGAGCATCTACAAAACATTTTCAAAATTTCAGTTGTGCCACTGCCCAGTTATCTAGAATTAGGAAAAAAATGGTAAGAGGAAGACGTGTACCTGGAGAGTCAGGATACGTATACACACATATATGCATATGTACGCGCACACACACTCACACATGGGACATTTTTCAATGGGGGATAGCTCAGGGTTGAAATGGGGGGCTCTTGGTGCTCTCTTGCTTGTTTTCTTGCAGACATTTCGTTATCCAAACTAGGTAATGTCTACAAGAAAACAAGCTCAGAGAGTACCAAGTACCCCCGATTTCAACCCTGTGTTGTGATTCAGGGTCAGCCTGTGGGTTCGGCAGTTGGGTCGGACGACTCAGAGGAGGAGGAGGAGGGGGGTGTTAAAGAGCTTGCTGAGAATAATATTGAGGCTCCACAGAGCCCTCAGCCAGGCCCCTCCCACCTGGTCACGACAGAGACCCAGCTGTGTGAGCCTGACAGCGTGGATGAAGATGACCCACAGCTGGCCCTGTTCAAGGACGCCCGACGCAGGAGGCAGTCAATCAGGAGTAAACAGAGGAAGGCAATGGGGCACCTCGGAAGGAGGCAGAGAGAAGCCACGCCCTGAACTGTATAAAAGGGGAATGCGTGGGAGGGCTGGTTTGCTGAAGGCAACCGCTTGATTAGTTCCTGTTTCATAGCTCCTGTTTCATGGTTGGTGTCTTGTTTTCCTGTTTTATGTTAATAAATTTGGCAGGCTTAATTCCAGCCTCTTGCCTTCTTGTAAAAGGGGTTGTCCCTGCCTTTTCTGCAGGGCCAGTAGCAGGCTGGTACAGAACACCCTGAGCTACAAATATTCTCCTTTATTTGTACCACATTTTTCAATGAAATTAGTATCACAGCCAAATTAAATACTACAAACCAGTTCTTGAGCCAGCAGAAAACTATACCAGTATAAACTTTATTTCTCATACTAGTGATTCCTAACAAATGGTGCCCTCCTTGTTGCATTGTACGAGGCACATTAAGGATAGATTTCCCTGGCTTTTTATCCTTCCCTTCCCACAAATATCAGCCAATGAGAAAGCATGCATCAATACTCTTCCTACAGTGGCCTGGGGTTGGAGGTTGGGAGGCGAAGATGCCGACAGATGACTAGACCAGCAAGTTTAGGGTTTTTATGTGGGCGCATGGAAGCATGACTATAAGCTGATATATCTTTTGGAATCGCACTAAACTCGTGTCCAAAAAGAGTTCTTTCAAGTTTAGTGCTATTCCAGAAGAGTGCTAAACTCACTTTCAGAAGCATCCTGGACACCAGCTGATAGGTGCTGGCCTAGTTGTGCCCTAAAGCAGCAGAGACAACTTGCCCTAGTTTCAATAGGCAGCTCACTCTCTAACCCCATCTCCACTTCTGGTCAGATGCTGATCATTCCAGATGGATTTTTAATACTTTAAGCAGATATTCTGGGAGGCACTGGCTAGGACGCAGAGAGAAGGAGATGTGGCTCCATCAGCCGAAAGACATCACACCTCTTAGAATTCACTTGACACCACTTTGACCAGCGAAGTTTTACTTTTCGCTTTGGTGAGTGAAACTTATCAGTTCGCATCCGTGGCGAAAATTGAGGGGAGAAAGGGGGAAACACTGCTTTGACATCAGTACAGACTTAAAGCTGCCACAGATACCGGTTGGGGAAGAGATTAGGTCCGCGACATCACCTCACAGCCGAAAAAGGGCTTGCTGAGCGGCATCGAGAAGCAGCCAGGATGCAAGTGAAAAGGGGCTCTGTCCTCCCTCCCCAGAGAAAAGGCAGCAGCCGGCCAAACCATACTGTGCCTCCTTCCTTTGCGGCCCTGCTAGACCGAGGGGTCGCTCGGGGTGTCTCTCCATCTTCCCTTCGGATAACCAACTTTCATCTCGCCGTCCCCCGCCAGCACCTTGTCGAAGAGCCCCGCCCTATCTCCTCTCAAAGGCGAAGCGGCGCGCTTTCACTGAGCCGGCCAAACAGCCAACCGAGCGGCGAGGAAATAGGTGAGGCAAGGGCGCTTTCTTTCCTCTCCGCCCTCCGCCTAGTAGTAGGCTGGCCGCCGGTTTGATCCAAAGCAAACCGAACCCCCTAAACAGCAACGCCCAAAGGGCGGCCACGGCGGGCGGGGGAGCTCCGAGCCTTCTCTGCTTCGGGCGGAGCTGAGTCGGCGGCTCCTACGTTTTCCCGGGCAGAGTCACGCGCCCGCCTACCCGCCCTCCCGGCTCCGCGCGGGCTTGGCTTGGCTTGGCTTACCCAAGTTCGTCTGGAGTGGATGAGAACCGCTTTGGGACTGGGCCGTTCCTTCTGCTCAGCTCAAAAACTGAAAAGACCCCGCGGTTGCACGTTCGCAGCCGGCCTCGCTTGGAGGCGTGTCCCAGGACGGGTAAGGTAGGGCAATTGGGTGCAACGGGCCCGTCTGTGGCCTGAAAAAAGTTCTCTTCCTTCCGGGGAAAATCGTCGTGACATCCTGGCGCTTAGTCCTGGTGGGTTTCCAGCTTGAGTGTTGCTTCTTTCCTTCCCTTCTTCCTCTGCCAACTGTAGAAACAAGTTTCGTTTCCATATATATACCAAGCAGTGGAGAAGAGGTTCTTGGCTCTTCCTTCTTTCTACAGGCCTCCTTGGAGCACCATCACTATTATAGATGATAAGTTTGCTTACTGACCCATGCTCAGTTCTCCAGTGGTTACCATTTTTACTGCCCCCCCCCTTTTGTATTTCTTGCTAGATCCAAAACTGGTCTTTTTTTCTTCTTTGTTTTTCAGCTCCGCGTAAACAGGAAGTAAATTTAGGTAACCACCTTAAAAGCTATGTGTGTATATTTCTCTACAGATGAAGTGCATCCTCATTTCCAGTGAGGGTGCTGAAGTCCTTTTCTACTGGGCAGATGCAGACTTTATGGCAATCCTACATCAGCGATTTGGAACCCAGGATCAGAATGAGGATGAAGTAAGATCTGAAGAGAGAATTAGCAGAAAATGCGGGAGCAGGAGATTGATGCTCTTGGGTTCAGCTCCATTTAGAAATTGTAACTCTTGAAGCATTAGAGCAAGTGTACCTAAGGTTTTTTTGGATGCCCAAATGGCAGCCTGCCAGTTTTTGCAGCCCCCAGAGCCCCTTGTCAGTAGATGGAGTCAAACGTTTTTAGGCCTGTTTCTACAGTATATGTTTTGTAGTTCAGGGGATTAAAGAGCACAATGGGTCCTTTAAGCCTTGCCAAATCACTCAAGAAAGGAGTAGTGGCCCTGTAAACTTTTGAAATATTGCTTCTTGGTCTGCTGTGCAAAGCCTAATGTGGTTGGGAAAGTTCATAGTTACATGCTCCTGTTTAAGTGATTATGTATAACTTCTTGGAAGGATATTAGGTTTCTGCTTTTCCAAGATATGTGTGCTAATTGGAAGTCAGGAACATTTGCTGGTTTTCCTTCTTTTCACAGATACCTTCTGTGGAAGACAGCATCAACACATTGTTTGCCCCCATGATCATCTCCTGTGCAACTATGCTAGAAAAGTTAGGAGACACATACACTTGCTTCTCTGCTGAAAATGGCAAGCATCTCTATGTGCTGCATATGGTAATTACTCACTGCTCTGTATTGCAAGCAGTTGGTGAACTTCTAACAGGGAGGGGATAAATACCTTCTGGATATGCCACTTGTTTTAGGACAGAAATTAACTGTCCAGTTTCAAAGTAATATTTTCTCTCTTCTCCCAAAAGTGTTTTGTTTTGTTTCTGTGCAAAAAAAAAATCTCTACAACTCTGACTTTTTTTAAAAGCTAAAAATAACAATAAAACAGTATTAAATAACATTGCTTAAAGCAGCAGTAAGTAAAGATCATCATATCTTTCCCTGACCAGGGGCATTCTTATCTGAATTGCATTTTAGTTCTCATAAACATTAGTTCATGGCCACAATTAGGTGAGTATTTCAGTCAAAAAGGAGAGCCAACTAGATTTTTTTTTCCTCTACAGATTAGCTGAGGAGTCTCTCAATCTTCTCAGTTAGTTCTTCTGAGTGTTTCAGTTGCAGGCAGATTTTTATCAGAAGATGTCATAGCCTAATTTCTGTGGTCTCAAGCCAATTTGGACTTTTTAATTGATAAATTAGGTGCCATGGATATCTAAAGCACATATATCCATATATGTGCATATGAAGGCCCAAGAGATCCTTCAGCTGGATTTGTACATAGTTCAACTCCTCTTATATCCAAGCTTGGAGAGGGCTTTCCAAAAGGGATTTCTTGCCTGCAGTGCCAGAGAGGTTAATGTTTGCAGAACAAGTGAAAGGTTTATACAAAAGCATTTTAAATAACTTTATTTTAACATCCTCCTTGAAGATCTAATTGGTGTGGGGGGATGTAGATCTATTGAATACATGCTTTCTTAAAGTTGGCTGTCCAGGGCTGGGTAACTCTTAAGGCCCAGCAGAAGAAGGCTAGTAAAAGGGAATACCTAGCTGAGATCCAATTACATCTGAGGACACATAGTTAAACAGCAAACTCCACATTTAAAGATAGTCCTCATGTAATGATGGTAATTGGGACTGGCATCTCCATTGCTAACATTTGCTCTTAGGCAAATCCTGCATGACCACAATGTCCTGCAGTTAGGTGATCGACATTTGCAACCTTCTGCTGGCTTCCCCATTGCCAGAATCCAGCAGTAAAGATCAGAAATGGCAATCACACGACCATGGGATACAACCATCGTAATGTGAGCTGATTGCCATCACAGTCATATGACCATGGGACATTGCAATGGTTGTACCTATGAGAAACATTCAGTGATGTCATAACTTTGAACAGTTGCTGAATGAGTGGTCACTGAACTATCTGTATTCTTTTCCTTATTTTTTGGTTTCAATGTTTGAAACTAAACTTTTGGTTTTTATCTTTTTTCCTACAAAGAATAAATTATTTTTGTCAACCACAAGCCACATTCATCCTGGAAACAGTATATTGTAGAGTGGACACTTTTTGGTAAGTCTCAGACAGTGTTCTCTAAAGTGGGCTCAGTGACTTTAACCATCCTCCGTGAACTGCCTTTGACTTCAAACATAGTTTATTTGAAAATAAAAAGGTACTTTTGAAGTTTTGGAGCAGTAAAAAGGACTTTTAAGTAATGTTAATTTTATGGTAAACGTTACCAGCAGTATGTTCTTGATTTTGTTTTCTTGTACTTGTAGCCGATGCAGTTCTGTAGGTGTGTTTTGCTTGTTTTTCAGTTTAGTGAGTGCCTGTACATTGCAATGAATGGAGACGGCCATGAGAGTGAGGATGACTTGCGCCGTCAGCTCTATGTGCTCAGAAGATTAACTGAGGCTCACTTCGGCCTAGTCACACTGGACAGCCACCTCTTCCAACGGGAGTGAGTGACTGGGTGAAGATGGGATTTTTGTTTTGTTGGATTTTTCATTGTGGCCTTTTCTTGGATGGAACATCAACCAGGCTTTTTATATGTTGTTCTTCAGCTCTACTAACATTAAGCTCCTCTTTTGTAATTGTGCTAAGTGACATGAGAGCAAGATCTTCTTTTTCATTTTCCTCACTCTTACAATTTACACTTGCAGAAATGTGCACATGTAGTAGTCCTGGACATACAGCTGTAATAAAGTATGTATCAACATTGGCAAGTTTAAGACATTTGGATTTCAACTTTGAGAAGGAGGCTGGTTAGAGAATTTTGGAAAATTGAAGTCCACATGTCTTGAAGTTGCCAAGATCAAGAACCACTGCTGTAATACAACCGTCTGGCCAATGCCACTTCTAGGCTTTGCAATTTTCAGGAACTCCGTGTTGGGAATACCAGCTTCATGAAACTCGAACACATATCTCCCATGTGTTAGGAGTTGGTCACAAGGTTCTGAGATAGAAAAGTTGGTATTACTTATAATTGAGAGGCAAATTACAGCAACACAGAAGCTGTTGTATGGCTTAGAGTACTTATCAGCAAATGTGTTGTATTGCTTGATATATTAAGGAAGACTGCATAGTTGAATTAAGGATAATGACTAGAATGCAATGGCATTTTCCACTGTAGATAGAAAGGGGAACCAATGGCAATGCATGAAGGGGAAGGTGGTGAAAAGGGAAAATTAGCCCTGGCTATACTGAGCTGATTGGCTGTTGTTGTTTTTAGACTTCGACCAACAGAAACTGAACAACGAGCTCACATCTGGAGGCTTTTTCAGAGCTTGCTGCAGACGTATAACCAGCTGCGTGAGGAAGACCAGAGTTTTGCTGTAGAGGTAGAATGGGGTTGTTGGAATGCTTGTGAGATGCGTCATTTTAAGAATGGAGATAGCGAGCCAGAATATGTGACTGTCCCTTGGAAGAAGTAAGCATAACTTCAGGATAAAGCAGGTATTGGCCATTTTAGGTGGGAGTTTTTGAGCCAATAGGCTGAGAGAATGCTAGAATGGGGAAAGTGCTAGTACTGATGGCGTTTGTACTGTTTAATTAAATAGGGCTTAGGATGAAGGAATTTATCCTACATTTGTCTAGAGGAATAAAAAAGTACTTTTTGTACTATAGAGGAATTGTCTGAAGGACTACAAGCTCCAAAGGTGGGAGTGGAGAAGTTTTTGAAATATAAATCTCCCTCTGCTCATTTTTATTAGGCTGTAGAACGGCTGATCCATCCGCAGCTGTGTGAACAATGTATTGAATTCTTGGAGCGCCAAGTTGTACACTTCATCAATAGTAACACTGAATGTGCTGGACATGAAGTAGTGCATGCCTTTCTGCTCATACACACTAAACTACTTGCCTTTTACTCCAGGTAAACTCCTAGTTCTCCTCAGTCATATCCCCCCAGTGCAGGTGCTGCTTTTCCCAATAAAATATTTAATACTTCCCACTATCTGGGCCTCCTCCTTTGATACTTCCTATTGTCTGGTCCTCCAGTTTGCTTTCTTTGTCCCTTTGGGAAGCCGATACAGTATGTGGCTTCCCTAACAATTACATTCTTTTTCTCCGTGGCACTTTGTTTCCAGCCGGAATGCCAGCTCTCTGCGACCAGCTGACTTGCTCACTCTGCTCCTGATTGTGCAAGATCTTTATCCCAGCTCTTTTAAGGACCAGCCTGTTTCCGAAGTGCTTGCCCAGGTAAAGAAATAACTCTTCCATATGAAGGGAGTTGCATAAGAATCTCTTGGCCTATCACCCTCTTCTTCCTTCCCTCTGAGAATCCCTTTGACAACTGTTTTGGGATGGAATGTCAAAATAGAATTAGGTAGAAACAGAATTCTGTGATAGGGATCTTGAATGGAGAACTTTTATTCATACAAATATTTATGTGCCGGATATAGAGATATATGCTACTTTTCCTTCAGACGCTTAAGACAACATGATAAGCACTCCCTTCTCCAGTGTTTCTCTCAACAATTAAAGGTATTAGGCTGAAAAATAGTGACTGATCAAAAGCTCTTTTGGTTGAAAATGAACTTACATCAACTTCTCTTCAGTTTTAGTATCTTAATTACTAAATAACATTGGCTATATACGATTTGCTCAAATGTTCGAGTCTTTCTTGAATGACACTGGTAGTTCATTATTAGACTTGAATTAGAATTCAGAAGATTAGTTCAAATCCCCATCAGCTGTAAATGTCATTGATGTTCACTCAACCTATCTAAAATGAAGTTGAAAGATGTCATAAATATGTTATCCTCTTTAAAAGAAGAACGGGATGAATGTGACAGTTTCTATTTACAGTGTTAGCTTCTGAAAATGCTTATTTTCCCATGTTTTTCTATTACTTTAATTTCCCACAGGGCTACAAAATTAAGTTATGATTAGGCATTGTGAAAAATTAAACACTGGAAAAATAGCTTTTTATAGTGGAACTGGATGCTGATGCCAAATCTGTCTGTTCAGCCTATAGAGGGAGCAATAAGCCTTCAGAGACCTCAAAGCAGTGAGAGTATTCCAGTGAACAATCCCTTTTACCACAGCACTTCTCAAGAACAGGTGAGTACAGGCTGGTCTTTGGTGTGACCTTTCAGATACTTAATGTGGCTTGGGATTTGGACACCGGGTGTGGACTTTGAAAAAGTAGAAAACAAGAAAGCTTCTCTGAGGTTTGGGACGAGCTGTTTGGGATACGTTCTTTGCCAGGATGGTTAATCTCTGTTGCACATTGTAAGAATTTCTTCAGGGACATATGGGAGGAAGCCATGTTGAGTCTTGGCTGAGTCAGTTCCCTTCCGCCTTCCCTCAGATAGCAGATGATCTCTCTATGCCTGAAGAGTTCTTCACCCCCAAGGCTTCCCCTAGCCAACAGAGCACGGGTGAGTTCAGGATCAATTGTGGAGAACATTGAGATGAGACTATGGAGAATGAGGGGCATTCTGTTATGGCTCTGAGTAGGACTTTTTCAGGAGAAGTGGGTTGCATATTAATTGGCTGCAATAAATGGCAATTACTATTAGCTTGCTTGCTTGCTTGCTTGCTTGCTTGCTTGCTTGCTTGCTTGCTTGCTTGCTTGCAACAGAGCTCTACTACTATTGTGACATTAGAAAAATAATAACATAAAGCTGAGAAAACCTGTGGAAAAATGGGATATATATTGCTCCAGATGCCTGGATTGGACAATTATGGTCAAAATCTCTTGTCTTAGTTGCTGTCTTTTTGACTTCTTTCCTGTTCTTGAAGGTAAGGGTATCTTGCGTGCTTATAAGGATTATCAGTCAGTAGTTATGCAGCTATTCCACATTTATTTTTAATGTATTTTTGTGGGGAAAAGAAAATATGTGAGAACACAGAGGCTCCAAGCGGAAGACGATTGTGACTGAACATGTCAGTAAAAATTTGTATTTGAAGCAGGGGCAAGTATATAAGGAGGCTAAGTTTGGAAGCACTCTTATTCTCTCTTCTTTTTCTGCTGTCTGAAGGAAGTGCCTGGACCGAGGGCGTGGATTCACAGAGTGATGGAGAGGTAAATTCTGCTGATTTCTTGGTAAGTGCTTGGATTAGGGCTGCTAGCTTTATAATCCATTTTTGTACTTCATCTTTTTGGGCTTTACTCTTTCCTAGACTTTTCTCTAACCTTCATCTATTTTATCACCATATCAGAAATGACTTTAGGGTTCCCACCACCCACTCACTGCCCTTTCTGTGAGCCAAGCCTCTAGCATAGGCTTGCATTCATTTGTTGTCCCCATATGAAGAAGAAAAGAATAAAATGAAACCTCTCAAATGCTATAAAACTCCACAAAATATAAAATGTAGCAATAAAGAAACTCATCAGTGGAAAATGGAGTGAGGCTAAGGACTATTCTATAATGAATCAAAGAGTTCAAGACAGAAGAGAAAACAAGGGATTTTTTTATAGTAGCTTTCCCAGACTTGGGATCCCCCAGATGCATTAGGCTGCAATCTTCATAGTCTTCAACCAATACAGACTCCTAGCTGGAGGATTTGGGGGGGCTTGTTCTGTGACACAATACATGTTTCCATTTTGCATAATAATAGATGGATAGCCTGCCTATTCCAAGGCATTCTCCATCTCAATTCTTTTTTGTCCTGAAAGAATCATTTAAGCTTTGAACAAGTTGCCTCATCCTAATTAAAAAAACAAACCTCTGGGTAAATGTTCTGTTACATATATATATACATACATACATACATACATACATATATATATACATATATATACACATACACACACACACACACACACACATATATATATATACACACACACATACATACACACACATATACATACACACACACTAAATCATAATGAAACAAAATTGGAACACTAATCTGAATATATACTGCAGTTCATTTTATTTTAATTTCATGACACCTGTACATTTTCTTCCTAGGTGGCTGAGGATTTGCTGCATGTTATAGAATCCCCAGCCTCAGAAGCTACAAATCCACGGAGAATATTTCTGGATGTCAACTTGAAAGAAGGCTACTGCCCCATGATGCCACACACAATGCACTGCCTTTCACTCTGGCCAGGCATCTTGCTGGTACTCCTCACAAAGGTGAACAGAGTCCACAGACATTCATTTAATATCATCCAGACTGGCGGGTTCAGAATGTCCACCCTTTAAATGTCCACCCTCTTTGTCTTCTAGAACCCCAGTTCCCAAGCAGCCCTTTCTCTCTACCAATTGCTGGATGGAATCCTAATGATAGAGAAGAAGTTGAAAGAGGGACAGGAGACTCGGCAACCTCTGCGTTCTCAGCCATTATTTTTGGAGCTCCGACATCGAATGGACAAATTTGTCAAGAAACTAAGTGGACAAGAGTCACAGGTAAAAAAATAACTTCACCTACACAGAAAATAAGTAGTTAGTGGATGCTTTTCTCAATATAAAGAGGGCTGGGCTAATTACTGGTAAAATCAAATCCTTCAGTATGGGTTAGAATTGAGTAGACCTTTACAGTGGTTGAGATCCCACTTTGCTATGGGAATGATAGTGAGACCTCCTAAATAAGAAAATAGCTGAACTCTGTTGTGTAATGGATTCTTAATGCAACTTGTTTCTCTATGTTCCTCAGTTGCAGAATACTTGGCAGGAGTTAAAGAACAAAATTTCCTCTCGAAGTGAGTGTGGGAGTTCCTTGGAGTGAGTATTAGTGAAAATTATCACACTTGCTGACTGATAAGCACAAGTAAATTCATCCATTCAAGCAGAATATATCTATGGCAGACATGTCAAACTTGCGACATCATGTGACATCGCGCAACGTATCGGGACGGTTTTGCCATTGCTGGCAATGGGGTGGCCGCAGCTTCCGGCTGATGCATCCGGCCCGTGGGCCGGCAGTTTGACACCCCTGATCTATGGGATAGTTTAAATTTTGCACCTGTGAGTATTTAGAATACAGATCTTGTTTAAAAGAATTAACAAAGATGTTCAAAATTGAATATAGCAAGAACTAAAATGTGAAAGATACAATAAGCAGGAGTGGGGCTGTCAGAGCTCCAATTGATTATGATTGATAAAATCCAGAGGGACAGGAGATCATTTCCTGAGGTGGGAAGCAGATGAAACTGTAGTTTAAAGCTTAAAATAGGAATGCTATATTTTAAACAAGAGATTGTTTTGTCCAAGGTAAACCCTAAAGCTAAAGAGTCCAATACTTCAACTAATACTTTTGTGCAGCAAAGAAAATATACAGAAAACATACTCAAATATTGGGAAAAGGAAAGGAATTCCATATGGATAATTAGTTTTCCTGAATTGTTGATGTGCTCTTTATAAAAAGTAATTGTAGGGGGAAAAATGCAAGCCCAAATCAGGAGTGATATTTAGAGCAAGAGATGTTCTAAAAACATACTGATATTTATTTTGTTTCAGGCTTTTGCAGGCATTTTGCAATGTCCGGCGGCAGCTCTGTGCTGTATATCGGCTTCTCTTCCTTGGCTCTTCAGGGGCCCAAGGCCTGCCTCAAAATTTGCTGGAGCAGGTGCAGCAATTCACACAGTGAGTGAGAAGGAGCAGAAAGATGAACTTGCAGCAGAGAGTCGGGTGGGTGGCAGGATTTGTAGGTGCCAAGCAAGGTTGTCCATGACTTGTGTGCATAACAGCATTAGTACTTTATTTATTTATTTATTTTTTCTCCACCTTGTATTGTCAGGGACAAGCTCCGAGATTGGAAAGACTTCTTACTGGTGAAGAGCAAGCGTAACGTTACCATGGTGTCATATCCTTTGATGTTCACCATTTTCTCCCCATCTTTCCATTTGGGTGGGGGATGCTGGAAGGCCTATGGGAAGATAGAGAGAGGTTCTAGAGAAGGGAAGGGGAAGCAGCGAGCAAAATACTGTTTTGAAATAACTATTGAAGCAACCTTGGCAGAGAGGGAATTTCTTGGGAAAGCAGCCTTGAAAAGAAGAATTTCTTTCCCATCTTCACACGCACAAAATCTGTTAAGGGTTTCCCTTGCATGTCACAAAACGGGAGTAGAAGAGCACAGTTCCTAAGTTTCTCAGGTGTTGGAACAGAGCCATAAAAAACATGGTCTTGAAGAATAACAGAAATACAGCAAGAAAGTATCCATACTCCTGGATAAATATTAAACTCTAAAGAGATTAAATGATAGCTCTGTTATTCATTTAATTCTGGTTTGTTTGTTTGTTTTTTAAAAAATAGGGATTGGACTTTTGACTCCAAAAATTCTACGACGTGTCTAAATATTGTTGTAGAGAGTGAATGTTTAAGGCTACTGTTCGAGCTGGTCATGGCCAAAATGGAAACAGATGCCTATCTTTAACCAAGTTCTTAACTTGCTTTCATCCACATATTTGGAAAATTTCCCAGGGCTTGTGCATTTCATCTACGTAGATCGTACAGTAGGACAAATGGTGGCTCCGTCACTTGGCATATCAGAGGAATCTACTTCAGAGTTAGGCAAAGGACCTCTGCTTGAATTTATAAAAAAGAAGGTAATAATGGGTGATTGACAAGTACCGGTATATATACTGATATAATTTCAATGGGAGATGTTGAATTTGAGGTTTGGGCCGACTCTAAAGCAGCTTTTACCTTCCTTTCTCTCTGCCTTTGGTCCACAGGTATGGTCACTGGTGGCTATGGCTCGAAGCTACTTGCAGAAGGGCTACACCACACTGATGGTCCGGGATGGAGACTACTATTGTACCTACTTCCTCTGGTTTGAGAATGAGCTGGTAATTATGGAGGAACCTGGAACTGAGAGGAGAAGAGAGGGGGCAGGATGCTGTTTTACAACTTGGTATATAAAAAAGGTTGATTCAGAAGCTGAAAACCCTTTCTTTAGAGCGTGATGCAAATGATATACAGAGATTTGTTTTGGTATACCCAAATTAAATTCATAATCTTTCCCCATTAAATCTATAACTGGCTTCCCCTAGTTTCTTTATTTAATTGATATAATTTATGGCCAGGGAGAGTCTCTTTTTCTTCTGCTGCTGCTTAAACAACGTGCAATCAGAAACCCTTCCTGATTTATTGCACATCTTCCAGAGACCCACCAATAAAACCAGATTTACTCATCTTTGATGAGGTACCGGCCTTTTCCAGTTTTGGGGATGAACAACTAATGTGGCAGTTAAGCACTGACGACAGGAAGATAGTACAGACTGATGACTTTAGTCCAGTCTTTCTGAAGAGTACTAGGATGAGGATGCCTTCCTTAGCCATGAGCTAAGAATACATACATCTCCTTCAGTTCCAGACATCTTTTTCTTGACAGTTTCTTTCTGTTTCCATGTAGGGATATAAGCTGGAGGTTATGGAAGTGCCAGTGCTTACTGATGATTCAGTTCCCATTGGGACACTGGCAGGTGATTATTACAGGTAAGCAAGGTTTCTGACTCCATAGATACTGATGGGTGCAGAAGGGATTTGATTCAAGCTCTGCGATTGGATGAAAAGGACAATGTTTACAACTTAATTAGCTTAACTGCCTCTTCCTAGCATTGGTATAACTCACAACTTTGAAGTGTGCGGCCTCCAACATCAAATTTAAACCTATACTGTAAGTTATCTTTGTGTGATATGAAGTTGAAAGGTGTTGTAACCATCACCATTCTCACAACTATATCTTTTACTTTGCATAACATTGGGAGAGATCTTTAAATTGCCTAAAATTGTATGGATATACTTTTAACTTTGTGTAAGCCTGTTGACACTCGACGTGCAATGCTTTTGTCTCGTGCTGAATAGACCATTGAAGCTTTGTAGAACTTTCTTGGTTTCACCCTTTCGCCACTACCCACCTTTACCCATTTTCTGACTCTCTCATACAGGAAACTGCTCCGTTATTTTGGCAGGAAACATGCCAATGAAGTGGTGAAGTGCTATGAGCTGCTGACCATCCATCTGGGCATCATGCCAAATGAACTTATGATCCAGCAGGCACGCAGCCTGGCCCAGCAACTCTGGGAGCCAACACGCATCCCCTTGCTTTAGAGGGCTTGGCTGGTGCTCAGTGCAATTTGGCTGCTTTCTTCTTTTTGGACTATGTTGCATCTCAGGTCTCTGCTGATTTTACTTCACTGGGACAGGTCTAACTTGGGTGGCGTTTTTACTTGACCTCCATTGGATTTTCAGAGCTAGGAGATCAGTGTGTTCATTTGCCTTCCTTCACAACATCAGAGAGCTCTGTCCCAAAACTTGCCTTGGATACCAAAAGCGATTCAATGCTACTGTCATAGCATTGGCCCTTGGTGTGAATTTGTGTTGGAGAACTTGCAGTACAGGACTTCCTTTCTTATAACTGCACATCAGAACTTTGATTCAGTGGCCCATTGGGCACAGCTTGTAAATTTACCTGTTTAATATAGTGCCTCATTTTGTTAGGCACTCCATTATCATTAAATATTGATCTAAACTTGAGAAATGTAACATACAATAACTGAGAGCAGAAAAGATGATATTTTAAGCCTCTTATAACTAAGAGAGTGCCATCCACCACCCTGGCTAAATCCTAGCTATCACTCCAATTCAGTTTTTTAACTCTTATTTTTAAGTGTCTACATATCCAATGAGAGTCCTAGACTGCAACCATTCTGGTTTTTAAAGCATTTTTTAAGAATGCCTATGGGGCCCAAACAGCCCTGAACTTACTATTAAGCAAATTAAGTACATCTTCAGGGTCCGAAGGGAAGTGGGGTACCACAGAGGTTTTTCCTCCAGCTATCATGCGCTTAATTCTTTGACTGCCACACTTAATTTAGTCTTTTTGTTCGCAGTTATCTTTACCTGCCATGTTCAACTTTAATTGTATTATTAAAAATATTTCCTTTTGCATAGTGGCTGACCATTGTTAAAAAGTGTCAGTTAACGTATTGTCAGTTAAGCAATGGAAGGGCTGTAATGCATGTTGTTGGGGAATGCTGAGGACATCCATTGACCTTTGTCCCTGAGGGCATAAAAGTTCCTGGGGCTACTTTTTTTTAAAAAAAAAATATCTCCAGAGGTTTTCTGTGTTTTTTTAATCTTTATCTTGCTTTGCAGCATGCCAGCTTCCAATGTATTTATTTTATTCCTTTAAATATAATTTCAAAAGGGTGGGCATGGAATTTTTCAGGTGTCAAGGAACACATCCACAAGGACCATGTTCTCCCTCCATGATTTATAAACATTTGTAAAACTTGCATGAAAAAAGAAACATGAACATAATGACAATGATGTCTATAGAAAAAGGGCTGAGGATTCTCAGCGTTAATAGTTTATGCCAGTGGTCCCAAACCTTTATGGCTTGGTGGCCCAGCGGGGGCGGGGAGGAGGGAACCGGCCCATACAAATGTGTGCCCACCGGCCCACCATTTGTACAAGTCAATCGGCAATGTACGCACTGGCCCGTCACTTGCACAAGTTGAGCTTCATGTGTGCATGCCAGCCTGCCGCTTGTGCAAGTCAATACATTTCTTTTATTGGCTAGGAGATTATTACAGTTAAAGTTGAACACATCTGGAACATAGTAAGCTGGTTACGGCTGAACTAAATTGATTTCAGGTCTGATCTAAAACAGCTATTGGTCTATTCTTACCTGTGTCTGTTGTTGCCATTTTTTAAAAAAAAATCCCATTTATATCCCGCCCTTCTCCGAAGACTCAGGGCGGTACATTTCTCTGGCTGTGTCTGGTATAAAAATGAAATTTCTATATAATGTGCAGCTATTTTATTTTGTCTGTTTCATGTTTATCTGCAAAAAACTTTCAATATGATAGCCTATCTATCCAGGAAAAGTGGTAATTATAAGGATTACTTGTATAGGAAAGCAAGAACCAAAGTTTATTCATAATTCTTGGCAGGGGATTTCTTTATTAACAATGAAATCATTTTACAGTGCCTTCTCCCACACCTGAGTTACTATAGTCACCTGTTCTAGAACTGGCAGAAAACTATTGATATGAAATTCACTATTCCCATTGCTGTCCTATCTTGTATCTGTTATCTTTGGGTTGGCTTATTGCCAAACAGTGGTATCCTGACATTGTACATTCAGGTCATAGTAAGCATGACAAGCTGGTGAAACCCTATGGCTTTGCTGCACACTCACGTTTTGGATGTCAGCAGGAAAGCATTGGCAGGGTGGGGGTTTCAGGAGGCAGCAAGTCTTGACAGCTGACCCCCGTCTCCTATTTTATCAAGATGTCAACTAGTTTGCAGATAACCCACTCGCCTCTTCCTCTCTGGTGTGATAAAGCAGGAGAAGCCACTTTCTTACAAGCAATCGCACCCCACAGCTCTGTCAGCTGCCCATGAGCAGAGCTGTATTTCCAGCACTTCCTGGCAGGAGATGGAACAAAGGAATGGTGGCAGAGGAGAAGGCTGGGACGTGAAGGGTTAGGCAGTGACCATTACGCAAGCCTGATGTTGCTAATGGGCGTTTGCTACTCCATCTCTTACAATCACCTGACCTGCTGGCAGGATAGTCAGCAAAGCATGTCCGTCCGATTCCATATGTCTGGAAACTGCTATAGGTCTAGGTCAGGGGTAAGCAACCTCGGCTCTTTTATGACTCATGGACTTCAACTCCCAGAATTCCTGAGCCAGCATAGCTGGCTCAGGAATTCTGGAAGTTGAAGTCCATGAGTCATAAAAGAGCCGAGGTTGCCTACCCCTGGTTTAGGTGGAAGATTACTACTGTACTTTAAAACCAAAGTAGCTAAGCACCACTTAACACTGTCCCATACATAGGCTGATGATGAAATGAAGGCAATTTGATGAGCGTAGTGCAGAATAAAGTGGTACCGGTTCATGGTTAAGATGCAAATGAAGAGAGCTGAGCTGTGTAGCCAAATGAGTCCCGAGTGAAGTCTAGCAGTAGGGTGAAGAAACCTGAGGATGTGAGTGCAATCTTTAGCAAGAAAAGATCTCGCAAGCGCCTCCCGTCTCCAAAGAACCCAGGAAGGATTGAGCATGCTAAGCACATTGATTTGTGCGTTAGATTGTAAGCCGCCCTGAGTCTTCGGAGAAGGGCTCGATATAAATGGGATTTTAAAAAAAAAACCTAGAACACACTATGGTGGAAGGAGATGGAGTAATAAATAAGGAGGGAGAGGAAAAAAAGTGTCTTGTATGGAAGGGGACATAACTGGCATTCTTGGTCTTCCCCCCTGAAATAATGTAAATGTGCTGTGGTTAAAGGTTATTGAGCATAAAGCTATGGGATATATTCTGTATTGGCATCCACAGGTAAACAATTGTTTTAAAAACCAGGGGAAAAAGCCCTTTGTGGATAGATTTTCATTAACACTGCAAAACAAGAATATTCTTCCAACCACTTAGAAGGAAGGGTGGGGACCGATAACACAGAAGCATGTGAAAGATGTCCAGGCGAGCCGAGTGGAAGATGTAATTATACCAATAGATATCAGAAGTTAATTATTTCTTTAAACGCTTGACTGGAAGCCCTCTTAATCTCAGCTGCCTTCAATGTTGGCAATGGCTGTGATTATCCAGCTTTGGGGGTGGGGTGTGCGTGTGATCTGCACTGCTGAGAAACAGGAGCGAGCTATGCTCCAGTTCTGCCTGAATCAGGTCGTGTTCTGCCTGGTTGCAAGCAAAGGCTCTCAAGATTTTGATCTGATGTTAATATGTGCATTGTACATCACCTTTTCTGCCACTTAGTTAAGTTCACCCTAAAGGGCTGTCCCTTGAAAACAGCCTTCCTTCAGGTTGTTGTACGTACTAGCTGGAAAATCTAGAAGCTGAGTGGGCCCGTGGGGGAAAGAGAAGGGTCCCAGGTCAAGGAAAAGCCCCTTTGGGTGGGTACCTAAAACGCTTTTGAGAATACACTTTCCTGGTCATGTCACACTTCCAGAGCGCGAAAGGTGATAGGAGGTCGCCTGTCTTGGAAAGAAACTCCATAATCATCCATTCCCTTAATTAATTACTATGCAATGCTGGAAGGGGCGAAAGAAGTTTCTGACACGCTCTGCATCAGGCACCAAACTGATTTGCCTCGAGCTGGGAAGCAGCTCTGCTTCGGATTGTGTTACAAATAGCTTTCGTCCTGTTTCGCCGGGAAGCACGGCGACACGGAAAGATTTAAGCGACGACTCTCCCCTCTATACCTCTGGCTTGTGCATTCGGGACGGTTTCCGGACACTCCCCCCTCCCTCCTCTCCCCCGCCCTCCCGAAAGGCTCGTAGGACCTCCCCTGTTCCTTCGCCCGAAAGTGCGATCCGAAATGCAAAGTTCAGTACGTGTGAAATGGCAAGCAGGCACTATCGCCGCCTGGGCCCGACCGGCGTTCGCTGGATTTGGGGGGGCTGCAGGGCAAACCAATCGCGGCCTGCAGCCTCTTTGAAGCGGGAGTACGATGCTGTGGTGATCGGGGCAGGTGAGCGTCAGAGGAATGGAGCCCATTTAACACATGCGGGAGCAAAGGAGGCTCCCCATGGCCAGATATGGAAATGGTCCCCTGCCTTGGTAGAATTGCCTTGACTCGGAGTCAATGTCTACAGTATTTTGGCGTCAAGAGGCTTCCTTGAGGTGGAAAGATGAAGCGCTGAAGTTTTAAATTAGAAACTGTGGGATGTGCAGTCCTGTACCCCTTTAAAAAGTAAAGCTTCCTGGGGGCCTCCTTGACTCCTGCAGTTATCTTGACAACAGAATGGACTTAGTTTGCCAAGGATGTTTTTCTGCTTCCCAGGTATTTTTCTAATAGTCTCCCATCCAAGTGCTGCTGTTTGCCAACATTGCATATTTTATCTGGAGTTCTGTACTGCTCTTTAGGTATAGCATCTTAGCAACCTTGGCTGATCTCAATTAAGCAGAGTCACTTTTGGTCATTTAAAAGGTCAGGACTGGACTGAAATGTCAGAAAGCCACCTCATTATAGTTGCTAAGAAAAAATCTTTGAAAGGATTAATGCAATCAAGCATTCATTTGGAGACTTACTCTAATTCTGTGCCAAACATATACAGGGATCAGCAATCTCTGATCAGTTAGATCAGTGTTTCTCCAGCATGCTGGCTGGGGAATTCTGGGAGTAAAATCTACCTGTCTTAAAATTGCCAAGGTTGAGAAATACTGGTTTCGATACTGCAGAATTATAATTCCCAGCATCTTCATCACTGACCATGCTGGCTGGGGGTGGCTAGGCATGGCAATCCACTTGCATTGCAGTCCCACTGCTGATTTTAAATTTTTGTATCACCTGTTCTTAATTGTATTATAAGTTATATTTTAACTTTTCAAATGAATGTTTTCCCTTGAGGACCCTTTCAGGGTTGAGAGGGGTGACAAAAATGCTGGTATCAATAAAATATTTGCACCTATATAAGAAGAAGCATATGATAAGTAGCTTTTTCATTCTGGGATATCTCTTTACAGGACACAATGGACTAGTGGCTGTAAGTATGGAGGGTACTGAGAAGAGGTAGCCGCTTACATTTGACAATTTCTAGAACAGGTCCCAGGTGCTTAATTTGTACTTGGGGAGAGAATCTGTTCTTTGCTGGGGATACAGTATTTGGTCTTACAATTATGAGTTTCTGCAGCAAGGATTCTTGGAAAGCAGCAGGTGGGACTATTCAGGACCAAGTTAACACTCACTGCATCCCCAGGCTGCTTATCTGCAAAAGGGAGGGTTGAAAACAGTAGTGCTGGAGAGAAGATACATTGTGGGAGGCGCTGCAGTCACTGAAGAAATCATACCAGGTAAGAGTTAAACTGACCCAATACTTTCCTTTCCCAAACATATAAACTTCTGTTGCTTGGTTCACCTGATTTCCACTATTCTGCAGGCTTTCACTTCTCCAGAGCCTCTTACCTGCTCAGTCTGCTGAGACCCCAGATTTACACTGACCTGGAGTTGAAGGTATGGATTGTGCTTTGGGTAGCCTTAGGAAATGCTTGGTATTGTTTGATAGCTTTTTTCCAAATTGTGCTTTTTTTCCCTGAAAGCTGTTATATACTGATACCAGATCTGGCATGTTGTGGGTACCATTGACTGGAGACCTTCATTTGGTGGAATCCCAGGAGATGTGCCTTCTCTGCTGTAGCACCTGCCTTATGGAACATTCTTGTTCCCCCTGAATTTAGATTAGCTCCATCCCTTTTGACATTTATTTATTTGTAAAATTTATTGGCCTCCCGTCTTGCCTCAAGGTAATTCTGGGAGGTTTACAATCATAAAGGAAAACTATAAACTAAAAAGAATAAAAAAGTTAATACAAAAAGCCAAACAGGGTGGGCAGGAGCAGTATGGGGGGGGGAGGTAGGATCTCTTAATCTATTGAGGATCTCCACTGTGATCCCCCCCCCAATTGGAGCTGCAAGCTAACTAGCAGAGCCAGGCCTTTAGGCTCTTATGGAAGGTCAGGAGGGTTGGAGCTGACCTCACTGGTGGTGGGGGGGGACAATATTCCAGAGGGCTGATGCAATGGCAGAGAAGGCCCTTCTCCTGGATCCTGCCAGCCTGAATACTTGGGCTGACAGGACCTGCAGCATGCCTCCTCTGCTAGCACAGGTGAGGCAAGCCAATCCCAGTGGGATAAGATGGTCATTCCGGAGGTTTTGACTAGGTTACCAGGCCTAGGGTTCCCAGGCAATTGGAGACTTGCCTCAGATGGCTACATTGTTTTCCTCTTCCCTCTCTTGTTTGTATTTTTTACTTTTATGATACTTTTATGATATTTGTTAATAAGGTTTTTTGGACATTTTTGTTATTTATTTTATCTGATTGTTGTTTGCTGCTCAGAGTTGCCTTTTGTGAAATGGGTGTGTGTGTGTAATATATAGTATATATGATACATAAATTTGATTAAAATTCCAATAATCAAAGAGGCAAATTCCTGAAATCAGAAACCAACAGATAATAGTTTAAAAAGGGAGCCTGGTTGAGGAGTTTACCTGGAATTAAGTCCCACTATACTTAATGGAGTTTACTCCATATATAAACATATGTAAGACTGCAGCCTAAATTAGCTGGTGGCCCTTTGTACAGTTGTTAGTGGTGTAAAGAGATCATTCTTCTACTGTATGCTAGGAAAGGGTCATTCTACGACCATTGTGTAGCATATGTTTTGGCATAGCCACCCATATGTCTGAGCACTGTACACAAATCTCCCTAATGCATGTGTGTGATAATTCTGTCTTGCAGAAACATGGCTTAAAAGTGCTGCTGCGTGACCCCTATTCCTTCACTCCAATCCTGGAGAACAGTCAGAGCGGGAAGGTTCCTCGCTCGCTGTTGCTGGGGAGCAGCATGGCTGAGACACAGAGGCAGATTTCCCAGTTCTCACTAAAGGATGCCCAGGTATTTGGGGAGGGCTGATCCTGGAGGCAGAGGGGTAAGGAGTGTAGAACATGTCACAGTCATATGATGCAAAAAAAAACCACAAACCCATTTGTGATCGCTTGGGCTTGCTCTAGAAATGAGTCTAAACTGCGTAGTTTCTCTTCCTTTACCTTTGCAGGCTTTTCCCAAGTATGAGGCCTTCATGAACCGCTTGGTGTCAGCCATTGATCCTCTACTTGATATCTGTCCAATGGATGTAGCTGCACTCACCCAGGGCTCCTTGCGTCAGCGATTCAGGGCCTTGGCAGGGTTGAAAGCCCTGTTCTGTGCAGGTGAGAGACAGGTGGCCCAGGTCCTGCCATTTGTGATATGTACCCAGATTTCTCTTCAGTGGTTGTTGTGCTGGATTACGTAGATGATTAGAATCACACCCAGTCCTATACACTTTATACTTGAATTAACAGTCTCTCCTCTTAGCTTGTTGTAAGTAAGAAGGAGTATCGGGGATCCCAAGGCCAAATATAAAGCCTAGATTTTTGCAGCCCTTAAAGAATTTCTGTTCATGTTCACTAAAACGTGGCACCCAGTTTCCAACAATTTTGAGAAGGAAACACATGGATACTAGCATTGGCCTTAAAATAAAACCTAGCCTTTCCCACATGTGTAACCTTATCTAACCCCAAAACTTTCCACCAAAAGGTTACTTGTTTCTATCTTGGAACAACAAAAGCACCATATAGCTCTTGGAAACTACATTGGCTGGTGAATTGAGGGCTTCACTCATTTGCACACTTAATTTATACTCATGTGTGTGCACTAATGCCCAAAGAATAGACCTGCAAGAATGAAGACTGTGCTAGATTAGTTAAGATTACTTTGCATCTTCCTTAAATTAGATTATTGAAACCAACATTTCCAAGAGAATTGGCACTAACATAATAACCTCTGGAGGACTTTGTGAAGGCTTTTTGTTGAAGGTGTGCTAACCAAGAAATGTAAACCTGAAAGTGCTTAAGCAGCATCCAGGGCATATAAGCTGTTTATGAGCAGCAGTGGAAGATGAGCAAACAGAGAGAGAGGGGAAAGGAGCTTTCCTGGTGTGATCTTTTATTGGGGATCTTCTGAAGCTGTAAGTCTCTGGGTGGGATGGTTAACTAGAGTAGTTTCCTTTTTGTTCTCTATTTGAAAGGCATGAATCACATTTTCTATAGCTGTCCATTTCATAAAAGCAACTCTGGTGGGGTGAACAATAACTTTATTTTCTTCTTTCCCAGGATTTGCTTTGGGAAAACAACTTCCAGAGTATTATGAGGTTCTCACAGCTCCCATTTCCAAGGTGAATGGCATTGGCCAACCTGATCAGGAAGCTTCCAGTGAAATGGGGAGGGGGGTTGTTTGCACAACTTTTTAACTGTATAACTGCTATCTCCATAATTCATTAGATGCTCAGTAATGAATTTTGGATAACTTTAATTTGAACTGTAAGAGGGCACTGGGATTAACCCAGCACCTGTCGGTCACAGGAATGTATAGATTCCTTCAGGGGTTCCGTACAAGACTTGTTTCTGAGTCTCTTCTTGCAGATTTTGGATTTCTGGTTTGAATCAGAACCCTTAAAAGCAACATTGGCCACCGATGCAGTGATTGGTGCCATGGCTGGTCCACACACACCAGGCAGTGGGTAATAATATTGCTCTTAATACTTATTGCCATCCTCCAACTTAACCTTTGCCTCCTATCTTCACATACCATTTCTCATCATTTCATATTCATTCCTAGCCTTTATATCTTGTTGGCAATCAATAGCAATCTATGTACCAGCACTGCTGGACACAAGGAAAAATAGCTAATAAGTTATACCAAGCATCATAACATTTTATCTCTATAATACTCTACATTTTTCTAAGCCCTTGCAGGCTGAAACTGTTATAATGCACACAATTACTGTAATGCATACGGTTATAAAGACTAAGTTGCATTTGAGGCAGAAGACTTGCATTGAAAAAGGTATCCGTAAATTCTGAGTCAAGCTGCTGGCCAACATCTACATTAAAAATACAATTGCAGCCTTCATAATACTGCTTGGCAGTCCCTAATTTTGGGTTTTTCTCCTAGGTATGTTCTGCTGCACCATGTCATGGGAGGAGTAGAGGGGCGTAAAGGTGCCTGGGGTTATGTGTCTGGGGGCATGGGGGCACTTTCTGGGGCCTTGGCTCGTGCTGCAACTACATTTGGAGCTGAGATCTTTACTGACAAGGTGAGTAGATTTATCAAATCGTGATCTGAGTGTCAAAAACTCCTCCTGGAAAGTAGACAGTGACAAAGGACAATGGAACAAGAGGTAGCAAATGCACACGGGGTTCTGTTTGAACCACAGGACAAGACACAGATACTCAAACTTTGGTTTCTTTATGGAGGGGACAGCCTGAAGTCAGGATCCCTTCTACCACCAGTTAAGTGGGCAGTTTTTACTAATCACGTGAGAACCCATATTTATTTGCTGATTACAATTTTTTTTTTTTACTCCTCAGGCAGTTTCCCAGATTCTCCTGAGTTCTGATAAGAAGGTTCAAGGAGTTTGCCTCCAGGATGGAACTGAAGTGAAGAGTCGCTTGGTACTGTCCAATGCATCTCCACGTCACACCTTTTTGGAGTTGACTCCACAAGTATGTTTAGCTTTCCGACAAAACAGGGAAGAAGGCCTCAGGAAGATTTGTTAGAAAACCATCACCATTATCCTTATTTTTTTCCTTCCCTTAAAAAACCAGGTGCCTAGAACTTGGATTTATTTGTGTTCTAGTTGGCAGCTCTTTCAACAAGGACCCATAAGGCTGGGAGTATAATTTGTCTAGAAAACAATGGATTCTCAGGCAAATAAGATTGTTGAGAGTTCCTTTGATCCATATAAGAGAAAGACTGATAAATACTGTTTGGAAAGAGGAAGGTTTTCCAGAAGAAAAGGGGGGGGAGAGGTCTAAGTCATGTGCTCCCAGTATAGCTTTCTCTATCTTCCTGTTCCATAACTGCCTTGGTGGCGCAGTGGGCTAATGCCTCCTTAAGTAACACCAGCTGCCTGCAATTAGTGCAGGTTCGCATCCCACCAGGCTCAAGGTTGACTCAGCCTTCCATCCTTCCGAGGTAGGTAAAATGAGGACCCAGATTGTTGGGGGCAATTAAGCTGGCTTTGTAATAATGCTGCTGGGGGTGTGTGTGTGAAAGCCCTAACAAGCAGGCATATACATAGAATGAAGGCTACTGCTAAGCTTGTAAGCCGCCCTGAGTCTTCGGGGAAGGGCGGGATATAAATGGAATTAAAATAAAATAAAATAAAAATAAATAAATAATTCCTACCTAATGCCTGGCATATCTAAAGAGTGCCAAAGGAATCTTAAGAAAGTGAAATTTAAGAAACATTGTTCTGGTTCTATTGTTGTGTATTGATAGTTTTTTTTAAAAAACTGGATTGATTTCATATTAAATATCAATCTTCCAATTGTATTGTATTGTACTGACTAGGGGCATCATATTCTCTGGCATAATGTCCTTATTCTCTGTCAATGAATTGTCCAACCTGAGGTATGGGCACTTAACCATAAATAATACGAAGAATGAGACAAATGAGTTTGGTCAGTTAAACTCCAAACTAGTTTCCATTTTGCTTCAAAACCAAGCATCTGTGTTTCTTCTTTCTAGGAGCATCTGCCCTTGGAATTTATACAGAGAATCTCACAGTTCGACACACGCTCTCCAGTGACCAAGATCAATGGTGAGAACTGTAAGGCAGTGAATAGGTGAGAAGCTTCCATGTAAAGGTTCTTAGTGGTACAATAATTTCCATGGTCCTGTGCATAACAGGCAGAGCTGCCTTCCTATCTGTAACTGGGTAAATTTAATAGGACCAACTGAAACATTACAGAACCGATAACAAATTTTGGTCTGTTCTTCAGATTGGATAATACTAAAGACCTGGGATGAAGAATAAAAAAAAGCAAATATATAAAAAAGATGCCCCCGCCTCCCAATGTTTTGTATTGTTCAATCATTCAAAGAGTTTTGGGGAACCTTCTCTTTCCTTCCTTCTCATAGCAGCCTGTTGATTTATTTTTTCTGAATTATATTTTGTTCTTCCAACTCAATTGCCCAGATAATTGGAAATCTATTTTTATTTGCCTCCCCCAGCAAATTTAGGAGGCTGGTAATTTAAAGAAAATGCTGACAAAGTGGGAACCAATGGCTCTCAGGCTAGACAGGACACTTTTGTAAACACTGAACAGATGTCCCAATCTCAAAGCGGAGAAGGAAGCAGCAAAATTTTTGTAGACTTGAAAAGGTAGGAGCAAAAGGCTTCGAGTTTAAACCCTAATATAGAAATTATGTAGGGTTTGGTTTCTGTTGCATTGGGTAGGTGTTCTGCAAAGTATGGCTTCCGTTTTATCTGCAATAAATGATTTATTTTTCTATATTCTGTTGTGAACTTCTGTTGTGAGCAAATTCCTGAATGTTGTGTTAAAATATCTGGAGAACTAAAATTTATCCTACTGCCTTGCATTATTTATGACATCAACTTTTACTGCCCATATCCTCAGTGGCTGTGGATCGGTTGCCCAATTTTCTGGCAGTCTCAAACACCAACAGCAACAACCCCTTGCCTCACCATCAATGCTCCATCCATCTCAACTGTGAAAACACCTGTGCCTTGCACCAGGCCTTTGAAGATGCTTGCAACGGGAGGCCTTCTAGAAGGTACGATCAGCAATTCTGAGTGGCTTCAATAGAGTTGGAGATGGAGCGTCCACCCCAAAAAAAAAAAGCCCTGGATATTTCCAGTAATGTTAAGATTCCAGGTCCTATAATTCCCAACTAACATGGCAAAGACTGGTAATTGAGAGTTGTATAAACTGAGGTCTTCTTAGCTTTGGGGAGACAACTTTATAATCTACCTTTTCTTACCCTGTCGAGTAACGATAACGGCTACAGAAGAGAATGAAGTCAGCCCAGTTCTGATATATGAGATTCTTACCTAATGTATATTTAAAAGTTTTCTGGTTGGACCTGTTCCCAGCTACCCTTTTAAGTAGCCTTCCTAGTACTCAATCTGGCAGTGCCCGTCAGTTAAACTTCCAATTTTCCTACACTTGAGAGCACAGACTTAAATTGTTAACACAAATTTCATTTCTCCATAGTTCCTACTCTAAAGCCCTTGCCATGATCTGATCTTAGTCTAATGAGTGAAGGCTCATTTTGTAGCAAAACAAACAGATATTGTCAAGATTCTTTTCTGGTATAATTATATGACTGTGAACGTCCTACATAAGCATGCATTTACACAGTTTCATTAGCTATTTTAGACACTGCAACATTTGTCAGGCTTTTGTTCCTGTTTGAATGTAGTGCAGAAATTCTAATTTAGATGCACATTCTGCATTGCTGGTTTGATCTTCTAGTGCCATCTCTTTGCAACAACAAAGAGTTTGCTGGTGTTTTCTGTTTTCCCCATCTCTCAGTATTATCATTTATTCAACAGTTTTAAGTGCACAATACCATTTAAAATCCAGAATAATAATTCACCTTGGCACTCAATCTGTGTTTTGTGAAGAAAGGAAATTAATAGCCCAATTATATACTTGTTTACTCACTAGAATTAAGTTCATGGAATTACTGAGGCCTACTCCCAAACAAATTGTTTGTGGAATTACATTAAGTTATAATATACTTTTTAAATCCCATAATAAATAAAATGGAAATTTTAGGCCTTATGCTGGGAATCATATACTCCAAATAAGATATCTGTTATCTATAAAAAAAACCTGCCTTTTTCAAATTTGTATTTTCTTGGTTTTATGAGAATAGCAAAAGGGACCCAGGATGAATAAAATGACCAATCTTGACCAATATTTTCTGTTTAATCTGCCATCTGACCAATTTCCTTCTGATTTCCCCTTCTATTGGTCAGAAGAGCTGAATTTGCTACTAGTATTTGCTAGGAATGGGTGATTTCCCCCCCCCCCCCTATATTGCTGAATTTCAATTCCCAGCAACCCCAACTAGTTTAAAGATGATGCTAGAAGTTGACATTCTGCAAGAACTGGAGTGCTACTTCTTGTTCACCTCTGGATTTATGTATATTGTTTTCAGTGAGGTTTGCAAAGTCAGTACATATTATGAAATAAGTAAGACTTTGTCCAGATATGTTATCCTTCAGCAGACTTTAGCTCTTCTCAAAAGATTTGTTTTAAGGTTTGGGCTATCTTCTTGGCTTGGGGCCAAGTTCCTCATTTAGTTCCCTTCTGTTACAAGCTGCTGGCAGGATTGTATTACGGCCAAACTGAAGCATGATCTTAGCAGCCACAGAAAGAGAACTATCAGCCAGCGACTCTGGGGATAAGAGTTGCAGGTTTTTTTATTTTTTATTTTATTTTATTTTAGTTTTCTATACTGCCCTATTCCCGAAGGACTCAGGGCGGTTTACAGGGCAGCATATAAAAGACAATATAAAAAGATAATATAAAATTAAAATGAATTAAATTAATTAAAGCCCAACAATTAAAACAATATTAAAAAGCTAAAACCCCTTCAGTCCAGGCCTGATAGATTGAAAAGCCAGGTTTTCAGGTCCCGGCGAAATGTACTTCTTTCTTGTTGTTTAGGCCCATGATTGAGATGTGCATTCCATCGGTCTTGGATCCGACCTTGGCTCCCTCAGGCTGCCATGTGATTTCACTTTTTACCCAATACACCCCCTATTTGCTTGCTGAAGAAAAACAGTGGGACCCCCGTGACCGTGAGGACTATGCCAATCGAGGTACCTAAACCCTGGCAGGGAGTAATCTTGGTATAAAGGATAAATCTTGCATTTACCTAAGGAGTTATCTTCCATTTGCGAGAATATCCCCTCCCCCCTTTGTATTCATGCAAACCTTATCACTATATCCTTGACAAAATGTTAATTCCCTTGCTCTTTTAGAAGGATATATTGCTCTTAGTTGCAGTTTCAGTACGCAGAGATAACCTCTGAGAACAGCCGTGTGCATTTCCATGATGAACAAGGGAAGTTCTTGGAATGAACAGAAGCCTAGCAGCAACTGAAGGATGATTTAAATTACAGAGCATCCATAGCTTTATGTTCTTGAAGGTTTGCATTCCAACCTGTCTAAAAGGTAGACATTGGGGAGCCACCTAGATAAATGATGTTTGATTTGCCTTGAACCAAGTATTTTCATTCTATTTGGCCAATGACAAGACTGCCTTATGCTATATCAGACCATGAATCCAACTGTTTAAGTGTCTTCAACAGTAACTGGGAGGAGATTCCAAGATTAAAGGTAGAGGTTCTCCAGTTCAACCTGGACATCTTTTCTTTCTGTAGTATTTGACAGTGTTGAAGCCTACGCACCTGGGTTCAAGGCATCCATCATTGGTGTAGATGTTTTAACACCTCCAGACATTGAGAAGATCTTTGGTCTACCTGGTGGGGTATGTATTTACTGAGAATCACTCCCTATCAATTTAGGAGACTATATATCTTAATTTTCACAGCAGCCTTGCCTAAAATCCATCCACCCTCTGAAGGCTCCTTTGACAAATGAAATTTTTTGATCCTTTCCTGCCTTTGACTGTAAAATGGTCTTGGAAATCTATCCTACTGCTATTCTTAGAATTTTGAGTGCCACAGGATAGCTATTCCCTGTCTTTATGCTGGGAAATGGACAAGGAGCCCTCTCTCTTCAGCAATATCTCATTTGACACTGCCTCTGGCTTTCAGAATATATTCCATGGAGCTATGTCTTTGGATCAGTTATATTTTGCCCGACCGGTGCCAGCTTACTCCAGTTACCAGTCTCCAATCCAAGGCCTATACCTCTGTGGAAGTGGTGCTCATCCGGGTATGTCTGGGAGGGGTAGTGTGAGTAGTATATGCAAGACTGCAATAAAAAAAGACATAAAATGTGTTTGCTCATAGTGTCATTATGGGAAGCTGCATTTCTACAATATAATCCTAGAAGAGGCTGCTAGTTGGGTTGAATGAGTTGGGGGTCATTTGTTCGGGCCTGCCTGTCAATCACAAATATTTCTGAGAGTACTGCCATTTTACTGTTGTAGTCAAACCTCTTTCTTCCTTCAATGCCTCAATTTACTTCCCAGGAGGAGGTGTAATGGGAGCAGTGGGACGCAATGCTGCTAGAGTAGCCTTGGAGGACTTCAAGAATCTGTGAACCAGTAGGACGATTTATTGCATTGGCTCAAAAGGAGAGAAATCTGGCATTCTCCAGTCCAAGCCTTTGAAATGAACTCTCTTATCTGGCATTTGGAAGCCTGTTCTACTAGCATCTTCTCATATTTTTTCATCACAAATTACTCAATATACCACTGTGATACATTTATCCTGGAGTAGCATGATCACTAAACAAGTAATAGCCACTGCTGTTTCATGTAGGATACAAAGCATGCTATGAACACAGTAGCTGAGCTTTTCTGGAGATCTATTTTGACCTTATAACCAACTAACGTACTTCTCATATTGTATTATTTAATCTGGACTTTGTCCCTCTGTCTTGTTCCACAACTTATTCCTCTTCTTTGGACCGTTGAAGGGATGCACACTGCTCTTTTTTCTATAGTTAGAGGAACATTCAGAGTCATGAGTGAAGGAAACCCCATGGGCTAGCTTTCTCTCCGGCTGAATAGTCCAACTGTACTGAGGTTCGTTAGTTCAGATTGTCTTGGACTGCTCTTTAGCAATTTCTTTTCTTCCAAAACTCCCAGGTGTGCTATTTATATTGCTTTTTGCTTCTTGACCTGTGAAAATACAGCCATTCTGAAATGCTGCTCCTGAGAACCAGCTTATAACTTAGATGATGAGTCAAGCTTTCCAGAAGATCAGAACCAAGGCCAGGTTGTTACAGTATCACCTCAGCAGAGGGTTAAGGAGAGTCTACTGCCATGCATGTCATCTAACCTTGTGCTCCCCATCCAAAGCCAGATATGCCTGACTGAGCCAGAGTCCAAAAGAGTCATATTTCTCACTAGCAAAAAGCAGCTGCTTGCAAACACCTCTCTGCAATCTGACTGCAAATCCAGGCAGGAAGTGGCCAGAAGCCAGCTGCCCTTGCTGATTCGGCCTCGGTTGGATTTTCTGCACCAGCTAATCTCAATCACAAAGCATCGGGGCCAGAACACTTGGCTGCTATCCATTCCATTCCATTGAACTCAGTGGGAATAAATCAGTTTAAATCTAATACTCCACCTCAGCTTACACATGGATTGCAAACAAAATGTGTTGACACAATAAGGAATGTCAGTAACTTCCCTCCCTGTATATGATGAATGAGTTTTATATGAAGAACTGATTATAAAATCATTCCCTACTAGAAAATACCCAGAGATTAATAAAATGTTTGAAAAACACCTTCCTTTCCCCAATCGTCTTTTGTAATACTGTATATAATATTTCTCTTGTTTTATGGGAGCACATCAATCACTGGCTGCTGGATTCAAAGCGAGCGCAGACAATGCTGGTTATGGTGTTTGTAGATGGGGCTGCCAGTGGCCTCATGTTACTCTTTCTCAACTGCAGTTTATGAGCAACAGCCATTCATTTTGATGTGGCTTCCTTAGGAACTGGCACAAACATCAACTGAAGTAAATGCAAGTTGTATGCAGCAATAGCTGGTAGATTTTTCCAAGAAGGAAAGACAAGATTGTTATATAAAGCCACATAATTTCTGAGACATCATATGAAATGATGAAGCATATTACATAAAATAAATAGAGCCTTCTACTTCCCAAACATTGTCAACCCCAAATATCTTGTCTCAGTTGTAATGCAACCCATACAACTATTCCCTATGTATTACCACTGCTGGTTCACATTGGGAGGGAATATTTTCTTGTTAAGTCCCCCCCCCCAATGCTGTGCATTGCAGTAGCTGCAGTTACAGGAATTAGTGCAGGAACAATTAGCTTTTCTTGTAAATGTTCATTTATATGAACATTGTAAAGGGCCCCGTTTTTATATCATATCCCATAGGAATCATCTCGTGTGGTATCTAGTCAAGAATGGATGCTTTAGCAGAGGAACCTTTCAGAGCTGAATTTATTTATTTATTTATTAAACTTATATACCGCCCTTCTCCCTTAGGACTCAGGGCGGTTCACAAGGTTTTTTAAAAAACAATACAAAAATTACAAAAATTAAAAACAATTAAAATGATTACATTAACCTTGAATAAATAAAAATCCCAATTAGAATCCAATTAAAACCCCAATTAATACTCTCAGTCCAGGCTGGCCTTCACTTTTCTGCTAAGACGTGATTAGTTTAATCACAGTTAATTGAATAAACTAAAAGTGGATAGAGTCACACAACTTATATGGCACAGCTTCTAAGGTCATGCTTCACACAGGTTACTGTATTTCATCATAATCCAAGAGACCACAAAGTCTGTGTAACTCCTTTCTTGGCTAGACCAAAGATGGCCACAAGAGGGAAGCATTGCTACTTAAATTTAGGGGGTTTAAAAGAGCAAGTACAGAGTAGCCCTATTCTAATACAGTTCCATATCCTTACTAATGCAGCTGTATTTCTCATTTGTTGGTGTTACGTTTACTTTTTGCACAGCTATTTTGGTATTACTGGTAGAATCTGGCAGTGCTGTGTCCACAGCATCTAGCTTGCAACAAGGTGTCTAATAATGATGGACATATAGGATCTGGCCTAGCCTGAAGCTAAAACATGGATCATCTGCCATTGCCACTTGTCCATAAACAGAAAATGCTAACAATGGAAACATTTGTAATGGATAATAATAGTTGGTGCTGATGTCCTAAGTTAAAGGCAAAATCCAGTTTTCAGTACAATTCCCAGAAAAGATGTGTTTACACAGATTGCTAAGCCATAAGTTGACTAAAGATGGTTTAGTAATTACATAACTGGTTAGTTCAGAGTATGACAAACCCTGACTCATGATTTATAAAGCATAGCAATGTTCAAGTTCATTCTCTAAATATATTTTCCTTTTGCCTTCAGTGTCAGCCCATGAAGATGAAAATCTTAATATCCTAAGGAAATATACACTAGGTTGAATTGTCACTCTCCACCTCTTCTGGCTGTAACTCTCCAGGGTTTCTGGCATCTTTTTCATTGTCTTTGACTTGAGCCCTTACAGATGCCAAGAGCTGAATCCAGAACTTCCACATTAACTTTATTTTTCAGCCATGATCTCTCTCTGTTCTTGCCGTAAACAACACTAGCATAAGAGAGGACTAGAACAGGCCTGGGCAAGTCAGTTTCATCAAGACATGGAGACAGACCTACGTGATTTATTAAGGTGTTTCATTTTGCCCTACCTGCCATCAGCATCCCAGGAGAGGGAGAGATGATGTAATCACATAAACCATGGAACTTTCTATTTGCATCAAGCATCCTGAGGCAAATACATGTCATATTTGTATCCCTGTGTTGCTATTTTGATGTCATGGTTTGTTGTTAAACTGCATTTGCAGAAGCTTCTTAGCTGACTACCGGAAAGGCTGAAAAAGGCAGCCACAGCAATGCAAAGAGCACACTGCGGGAATTTTGCCTCCCTTTAGAAGCAAAAAGGCCATGCTGTTTTCTGCAGAAGCTGCTTAAGAAGACAGCTGACAGCAGCAATTATTTCCCTGTGCCTTCCTTTCCAAATCAGACTGGCTGATGGAACTCGCTGCTGTGTTTGTACAACATGCTTAGCCAGGTCAGTTAAAGCTTTAAATAACTGCATTTGCACATCATGTAAAAGCTGGCAAATTTTAACATTGGTGAGGTTTCCTTGTGGCTTAACATGCTGTGTAAATCCAGCCATTTGGGGTACTTTATATATTGTGCCAACGTATAAAATAAATTAACCAATTTAAGTGAGTTTCATGAGTGCAGCCAGAGTTCCTTGGTCATCTCACTCAGCAGATTGAAAACAAAAGGTTCTTCCTGGTTCTTCATCCCCTTGTGTATTTCTTGAGACTTCTTATTTGCACATGCCATTTAGAAGGGGGGGCAATGAATAAAATTTCGCCAGGGGCAATGAATAAAAATTAAAAGCAGTATTAGTTTGTTTACACACCAGAGATTATCCATATTGTATCTGCCAGGTTTCTTCCAATCTCGAGACTGTCCTGGCATTCTGCTTCAGGTTGAAGGGGTTCTCATGTGTTTGACCTCCTCTGATTGCAGTGATGATGGCAGAGAAGTCATAGGTTTGCACATAAATGTTTAACATTATCCAGAAATGCTTCATAGAAAGATGGATATGAATACAGATGGCTTCTTATGCAGCATTTCCGGTTGACAAATAAAAAGCAGGGGCGCAAAGGGTTAGAAGTTTTCTTACCCTCAGCTTCTGTCAGGAAGGAAATTGTTACTCTGGAGATAAGAACTGGATCAGATTGAGCCACAGTCTATGACAAAAAGGCGGGTGAACCTGCAGCCTCGACACTTACGAAAAGTGCTTGAAAACTACAATATTACTCTGGGATAATGCGTGGTTTCTAATGGAAGAGAACACTTTCCAAGCTACCCCTCTCTCTGCCAATCAAACAGCAAAAGAATGCAAAAGAAAAGGCAGATTAGCAATAGCACTTATATTTATATACCGCTTTACAGTGCTTTAGCCCTCTCTAAGCGGTTTCCAGAGTCAGCAGATTAGAGGAATATATGCAGGAATTAATCTATAATAAGGAAAAAAGGGAGAGAATGTAGTTTTTTATATGATCATAATTTAGCAAGCAGGATCACTCCTTAAAAATAAATGCAGGAAGTCCATAACTAATAAATGAAAGTCCTCCTTTATGCAGCACAATAAAAGTGTGGAATTCACTGTAATCAGATGTGGTAATGGCTGCCAATATATATTGTGTTCAAGGGAGACTGGCCACATTTCTGGAGGATTAGGCTACTAATCACGGGCAGCACACTTTTAAACATGCTTTCTCAAATTTATGGCTCAGAAATTCTGGGAGTTGAAGTCCACACGTCTTGGAAGCTGACACTTTTGAGAAACGCTGCGTTAAAGAGCACCTTTGGAGACCGCAGTGAAAGAGAGCTAGGGCTGGGTACTGTGTGAGAGGCAGCGTAGGATATGAGCCCCTTCTCGGCTTCTGGCCCTGGGGCTCTTTCGCGCCCCTCAGCCTCTGCCCATTTTCCCTTCGTCGACTGGAAGGACGGGCGCAAGCGGCCCACCCTCGCCCCCTCACTTTTCCTCGTTGAAACAAGGGGCTCCTACCCCGTGGCTCGGCCTCGAAGCCATTTCCGCCGTGTGACGCTTCGCCCCATCGCTGGAACTCCCACCAGCCCCGAAATAAAAGCTTCCCTGGAGCGAGGGGCTGCACCTGAGACAGCTATATAAATATTGACGGGCTGAGAATAGCTCCCGCCTGAGCTGTTTTTAGCGCCGCCTGAACTGCTCCCCTGGCTAAACCACAGGATGCATCCCGAGCCGAGGGCCTGACACGTGCTCGCCCCGGGCTTGGCGCTCGGAAGGCGGAGGAGGGCCTGTTCCTCCCCGCATTGCCACGTCGGCCGGGCGAATGGCCCTGGGTCCAGGCGATCGCGTTAAGGGGCGGCCTCCCGCCCCCGCAGGCCGCCGCGGGGCAGAAGAGGCCGCGGGGCTGTCGGGGATCGAGCAGAAGGACGGAGAGAGGCCAGAAATCGGTGCCGGAGGAAAGCAAGAGCAACTTCGCCCTTGTCAGCGGCTCCCCGCCTTCCTGGAAGGACAAATCCAGCTTTAATCTCGGGCTCGACGTTTCCGATCGGAGGACCGTCCCGGAGCAGTCGTTTTCCTCCTTCAAAGCCTGAGAGATCTCGCCATGCACGGCAAAATTGAGCCAGTGAAAGACAGACGGCAAATCTCATTAAGCAGGAGGATCTCTTGATCCTCCCAGTAGATCTTCCGTGCAAGCCTCTGAGCTTGTTTGGAGGTTCTAACTGGGGAGCGCAGCCAAATCAATCCTGGCGATCGGTGGGGTGACCAGTGTGCCCAGTCAGGTCGTCCTTCTGCAGAACATTTGGCGAAGAGAGACGGGGAGGAAAGAGGCTCGTTTATACCCTGCCTGAAAAATTAAGTGGACTAAGTCAGTGGGGGTGACAGAACTCCATAGGTTACTTAGACCCCCAAGATATTTCCTTTGCATGTGCATTGGTGCAGGCATGTCTGCTCTTTATGAACGGGATCAAAGTCGCAAACCTGGCTTGTTTTGGGGCGTGGGGAGGAAGCAAGATTTACTTTTCTTTGTAATGCTTTGCCATTCCTCTTGGCCATGTTAGAGACATTTGGCCCTTGTTTTCTACCTGTTAATGCTAGTGCTAGATCACTATTTCTAAGAAATGAGAGAGAAGGTTGATAGGGATTGATTATTTATTTATGTGATTAATGCCTTGCCGTTCTATCCTTAGGGTACTTTAACAATAAAAAGTAAAACGAAGGAAAAGAGTTAAAATCATTGTTCAGAGAGTATCTGGGAGGGAAGGGAAGCTGTTGAAAAGGAGGGTCTTGATTATGGAAGATCTGAAGACCTTGCTCGAAAGCAGAAAGGGGAAGGGTCTCAACATAACTCCTAGGGAATGCTTGGGCATAGCAATGTGTGGCACAATGAGCTTGTAAGTGGCTCCCCCATATTCTCAACTAGGACGCCTGAGAGAAAGCAGAATGTTACCTTATTTGGGGAAGATGGGGGATTCAATTCTGATATTGAAACCAAGTTTCCGATCTGAGCCATACACTTGAAAGCCCCCTTGTTCCTTCATGATACTTGGTGTAGGTCTGCTCTTGGCGACCATTTGAGTCATAAGCAATATTGTTTTAGAGCGCAGCTAAAATGTGCAAGCTGTTGATACCAGCTCTTAACAGCAAGTCCAAACAAGTCACGTTGTGAGTAAATTGATATCCGAACCCCCAATCTCTTTCCCTGATCTGAGAGGCTACAGATGAATGCCCAGTCTCTTTCCACAACCTTCATCCAGGCCTTATCCCTGGGCTCTTGGCTCTAAGAAGGGAGAAAAGTAGAGCTTGGTGAAAGTATCACTACGATTGATGTTCTCCCAAATAAATAGCAGGAGGAAGGGAGGAAATTGGAATAAGGCATCAATGTGGGGAAAAAAGATTAACCTCACCCCCCTCCCCAGTTTCCTGCTGCTGCACCATAATTCTTATTCTTAATTGCTTCCCTCCCCCTCAAATATGTTTAGTTGAAGAACAAGGTGCTGCAAGATATGTATGGATCTCCAAGGGGGGTGGGGAAACCTTCCACTTTTTCAGAAAACGACTTTCTTTTAGGTTCAGTGAATACATCTGAACTTAGAAATTCTTCCTCTACTTGTACTTGATAGTCATTCCTTGATAACAGTCATTCTTACTCATCCCCATCATGTTGCCTTCATCTTGTTCCCCAGTCCATCAGCGAGGCTGGCTTAAGACAGTCTTAACTATACTGTACTAGTGCTAAAGTAGTGTTTTCCCCTTGGTTCTAATACTGTCCAGCAGCATCCTTAAGGTGTGTTCTTTCTATTACAATTCTCCAGTTATGACATGGAAGCAAAGTAAGGTGAATAGTAGAATAATTGATTAGAAAGAGCTTATTATCCAGACTGATGCAGGTGTTTCCCTTTTCTGCTGGTTCATGATCTGGATACTTCTGCCAATTGCTCTCTGGACACAAAACATGAAGCTTACTTGATATGTTGCTGCTGCCCAAATAGTATAACATGAAATAGTATAACAGGCTGAAACAGGAAGAGTGAAATAATGCCCTCTCTCTTTCCCCCTTCTGCATTCACTTCCAGAATACAAAGGTATGGTTACTATGTAAAAAAGGAGAGAAGGGAGAAATAAATTTCAAATAAATGTAATTTTCCCTTAAACCTCTGCCAAAAACTCCATCTGTGATAGTTTTGGGGTTTTTTTTCAATTTTATTATGACAGAACGGAGCTTAGGAGGGAGCAACAGATGATGCCGTCTGGAGATCCTGGCAAAATCCTGGTGCTGGACCCAGTCAATTTCTGCTGCAGTGCCCTGATTGGCAGATGATTTTCCCTGTGTGATAACATATTAAAACGGAGGACAGCAAAGCCCAGCCATCACTTTTGCCTAGCCTGCACTACATATACAGTACATAATTAGGACAACATTATTTGACATAGACACACTAGAGGCAAGATGGAGATCAGCAATGGGGTATAATTTTATGCTGGATTTATGGTAGAGATTCAAGGATGGATGGAAAGCAATTTAACTCAGCAGTGGACAAAATTCCTCTCATTCTAAGAGGAGAAAAAAATGTTATACAAACATGTTCATAACTTCTATCTTCTTGAATGTCAATCTTATTTGGTATTTTTTCTATCTTTGAAATTAGTTTACTTGAGCATAGAATTAGTGTTTATAATTTTAGATGTCTTTATATTCCTAAATAAACATCTTCCTTTATTTATATTATTCTCCTAGTTTATTCAAAAAGTCAAACTTTTTGGACATAAGATCAGGAGAAATATGGCCAAGACTTGAAAGACTATGGATCAAATCTCAAATTAGTATTAAAGCTCTCAAAGTAATGTTGGACCAATTAGTTGCATTTAGTCTAACTTGTCTCAGAATTTTCAAAGGTTATATTAGGGACAGAGAGAGAACTGAGTTTGGAATTCCTTAACTTGCAAAGAAATAGATCCTGTTTGCATTCCTCGATTCCCCCCCCCCAATTTAAATATAAGTTACTAACTTAATCATGCTAACTCAGCCCAGGAATTCTGGGGACTGCAGTCCCATTTGAAAGATGCCAATTTGGATAAGGTTGTGTTAAACAAATTTTATTTGGATAAATAAGAGATGAAGTGAAAGCAGTTACAGTACATTAAAGTGTCATTTTGAACTTGATTCATGTACTTTATTTTTTCCATGCTTCAAATCACACCTAGAGGTTGGGCCTCTGATTATAAGAAATATGCTGGCTCAGGTCGATCAGGACAGGGAACCATAATATTTACAAATCTCCATGCACTGGTTTGCCCTGGCAAATCTCTCCAGAGTTGACACTGTGGCCTGAAAACAAGTTGCCCTTCCAGTGTTCTTGGGAAGGCAACAGCTCTTCCCCTGATTCAGTCTGCCCCATCGTTCATAATTTGCCTGCTCTCGGTCATAGCAACACAGTCTGGTACTTTGGCAATTGCTAAGTCCCCTGACATCATTTATTCATAGGGCATGTGCTGGAGGGAGAAGCAGAGAGAGCTCTGTGTGGCCAGTCTCTAGCTTGACACGAGAAGCCCCCGAGGCTTCACCAGGAAAGTAGTCAAGAAGTTCCCTGGGTTCATCCTGTGTGAGGCATCTTTTCTCAGCTGGGCCCTGCAGATGGGTGGGGCTAACTCCATTTATGGGAAATCAAGCTGGAGAGCACAGTTTGGGACTGGTAAAAAATAGCCTGGTTCAACCCAGATGGGTCTTTCCCTGAAAAGAGAGAGAGAAGGACTTGCCAGAATGATGAGCTCAGGGCTATTTTGAGGCTCTCCCCCCCACACACACCTCTGTCCGGCTCTTCATGTCAGCAACCTACTCTTTAATTTATAAGCAAACAGGCAGTTGCCACTAGCACATTTTTGCCTGGGATGCGGGCGACAGCCAAGGCAACAAGCTTCCTGTTTACTGCTCGTTGCTCCACTGGGCAAAGGGGAGGGAGCAGCTACTGCCAGGATGAGACCACAGAATGTGAGCCAGTAGCAGGTGTCCAGGAGGTGCTGTGACTGTGTTGCTACTTGGAGGAGTCAGCAGTCCAACAAATCATAGCAAAGGTGGAACTGGATTACAGGGAGCTGTGGGACGAAATCAAGGGCAAGGAATGCGAAGCAAGACTGACTCATCTAGCAGGTTGAGAGCTACGTAGTGGGTACAGCCTGATCATCTGCCTGATCCTAAAAAGAGAACAACCTTAAGAGAGTAGGCAGCGATGCCATTAAAGCAAAATGTCAGACCTGAAATTTAGGGCTTCATTTAGGGCAGGATAACTAGATAATCCCTCAGTGCAAAAAGAATTTAAGTGTATTCATGTTTACAAGACACATTTACCCACAGTTAGCATTAACTGAGAGTAGCTCTCTGACAATCTGAGAAGAGTCTTGAATATGCCTACAAAAAATTACAGCAGCCGAACCTGGAATATTCTGCATCCAAAGTTTACATTTTGCCACTGAACCACACATATTCTTAGTAGGTTAAAAATATTTGTTGCACCCAATAATGCTACTATCCCCTAGAAACTGAAGATTAGGGGAAATTAACCATATTTTCCAGAGGCATATTTGCTGTGGGTGGGATAGACATTTTTTAAAACACCAATTAAGGAGAATTCCAGTCCTCGTAGGCAAATTAGTTTATGTTAGCAAGACATTTAAAAGCTCTGCTTAACGCTAGGATTCATTTGTGACATCTCAGTAACATCATGGAAATATCCAATTATTGCCCATGATACTAACCCAAACACAACCAAAATATTCCGATGGTTGCTGATGACTTTATCTCAGTAAGTCTGCCAAAAATTGCTGGGTTGCTTGTTTTGCTTGGACAGCTATTTCAGAGCTGTTTCCTGTTGGTACCATTGGAAATGATAGTATCAGCAGTACATGCAGTAAAGGAATGGTAGGCAATCTGGTAGTCTACAGATGTTTTGGAGTATAACTCATGTAATTCCTTGAACTGGCCTTTCTGGATAAGGCTGAATGAACAGGGAGGCTAAAATATCTGAAGGATAGCATGATGGCCTCTTCTTATTCTAAACAGGTTCTATTTAAAGCAAAACAGGCTCTGATTGGATTAGAGATGACAGAGCTGTCTATATTTTCCTTTCTTCAAGTTTTTCTCAGTGCATTTAAAAAGAAAAAAAAGCTCCATCCAGAACAAATACAGACAAGATGCCATGGATTGAGAAGTGCAAACCATGGTTCAAATGATAGCCACTCCTTTCAGCGGAATAATAATTCTTTTCAAGATTGATTGTGGTGCAGATTGCGATTAATTTTCATTGTTGTTGAAGATGAGTTGTTCATACAACAGCATAAAGAACTAAAAAGAATAGTGGTGTTTTCGGATCCCTTATTTAGTGGCTCTTAGCTGTCTAGTGACCAATCTCCAATTTCCCCAGAAGTACAACTATCATTGCTATGCTATAGAGTGGGCACATTTGATATTCATGAGAAAACAAAAACAAATCCATAATAGTTCACACTTATTTCAGATATATCTATTGTGTACTAGTTGTGAGAGAAGATATAATTTGAAAAGAAAAATCTGTGACCAGTGACTGAAGGACTCTTTCTTAAGTGAAAATAAGTATAGCTGTGTTTACATAAATTCGGTGGCACTAAATTAATCCAGTGAGCAATAATATAACACACAGGCTAAATTTGCATTACATTGTAAGTCACCAGAAAAGCAGATGGTGGTGGTGATAGTGGGAATGGACAACCATAGGTAACTACTACAAATGGAGGACTGTAGCCATAGATAAGATTATAGAGGAACACGACACTCCACATGTTTTTGAAAACAAATTTCATCCTCTGTTATTGGGTTGCAGTTGGAGATCTGGAGTTCAGACCATAATGCAAAGCACTGGACAGTCTTTGGGTGCATTCTAGATCTACAAAGAAGCACTTCACCGGCTCCAACAAATCAGAGATGTAAGGATCCAAATGACCATTAGGTGGCAGCAAAAAGGTACAGAAATCACTACGGTAGCGTTTCCCGTCCTCTGGTGGTTATCTAGATTTCAGCAGCTCACATCTGATAGCTACGTCTATGCTACGACTCTGAAGGCCATCTCGCCTTCATCCTCTAACCTCGCAAGAGCCTTTCGCAATCCATTTTGTACTTCTGATGGCTTGATTACTCCATGAGATCCCGGCCACCCACCGGGGAACCTGGATCGTCCAAATCTTCCATCCCTGAAATGTGAACCGTCCCTCCCACCCAACGTTGCTCCTACCCTTTCCTTTTGCAAAATGCCTCTTTGCCCTTCCTGCTGCTAACGTTTTTCAAGTACTGCAGAAACCCAACAGGTGAACCCCACCCCTGAACCCCCCCCTCCCCCGATAAGGAGATATAGGATTGCTTTATCGTTGAGGTTCTGCGGTTCCTTTGGGGCGTTGGGCGGGGAGGGGGAAGAACCCAGCCCGGGGATACCCCAAAGCAGAGGAGCCGGGGGGCACCTTTTTCAACCCTCTGGGGGAGGCGCCCTCTCGGGTACTGTGAGGCGCTCGCCCGCCCTGCCCAGATTCGTGCAGGAGCCAGAGCCGAAGGGCGGATGCCGCGGATAAAAAGGGTGGGACGGGACGGGCTGCTGGCAAAACTCGCGCTGGCCGCTTTCTTCGCCGGGGTCTCTACGGGACCTTGTCAGCCAGAGGTTTTGCAGCGGGCGACCAGCCTCCCCCCCTCCCCCTTAGAGCCAGCTGCCGACAACAGGTTTGTCGGACCCGGGAGAGCACCTCTTCCCCTTGTTCCGCGGCTGCACGTGAGTAACTGGCTGACGAGCCTACAAGACAGACTCTGGATGCGGCTGCCTGTGGGTGCGCGGGAGGAGGAGTTGTGTGTGTGGGGGGGGGGTCTGCTTTCACATAACTCCTTTAACTTGGAAGCACTGAACCATAAATTGAAGATTTAGTAGAATCATAGAAGTAGAATCATAAAACAGACTAAGCCATACCCCCCACCCCCCTCCACGGAAAAAACAGTAAAAAAAGGCTACTAAATGCTAAGTACTGATAAAATACCCAATACTTCTGACTTGCCCTGGTTAAGTGCCCCGGAGCTCCTCTGGAACTGAACATAGGGGAAGGAGCCCAATTTGTCCTTTAGCACAGTCCCGGAGCAGCATGGAATGAATAAATCAGACCCCTCAGTGAAGTATGTTAGATTGAGATCAGTGGGCACGGGGAGAGGGGGATGGACTTGTGTCTGCATGGCTGTCCCCTCTCCGTAAGCTATGCTTTGCATGGAAAGGCATCAAGTGCTCAGATAGAAATGGGACATCCTCTGCTGTCTCTGAAAACCCTGGTCACAAATATAGCAGGCTATAGCAACCAATCATTTCATTCTACTGATGTGGCAGGATTTTGGAGGTGGTGGCATCCTGCTCTTGTGGGTGGGTGGGGTGTGTGCTATGCCCTTGGCAGGTATGTCTGTGCCTGCTTCCCCCTTTGTCATTCTCCTTCCGGGGAAGAAGGGGGGAAGAATCCGGGACTTCTTAAGATGCGTCCGCATTGCTAAGTGCCTATGAATAATTTACAATGCATTATTATTTGCTACTCCTGGTTTTTATTTTTATTTTTGAAAAAATTTCCTCCTGGTTATTTTTATACTGTTGCTATAAATTATCTTGTCTATTAAGAAAAAGAGGGATTCTCTGGTAAGAAGTGCCACTGACCCTTTCCTTTCCCACGTTCCTTTATCAAATTTCCTTGCCTCCCAGGGGTCTCCACCAGCACTGGACCAGAAATGCACTCTCTGCAAGTGTATCCTCTTACCTTCCTCCTCCTCCTCCTCCTATATCTTCAAGTTCCTAGCTGGGCAAAACATCCCAAAATTAAGCTGCGCTTGGTGGGACCCAGGAGCCAAGCAGGTGAAGGGCGGCTGGAGGTGCTGTACAAAGGACAGTGGGGCACAGTGTGTGATGATGACTTCAACATCCATGTGGCAAATGTGGCCTGCAGAGAGCTGGGCTATGATGAGGCCATAAACTGGGCTCACAGCGCCAAATACGGCTCAGGAGATGGTAAGAACGGGATGGGCAGGAATGGAGAATGTTGTTGGTCTCAAGTACTTTTTAGTGCTTCTAGACCTGAGTTGTGATACCCATTTTCAGTGCCAAGAGCTGGAAACTCACTAATAAAGGTGGTATTACGTATCAAAGTACTCAAATTATTTAAGCTCTACAGTAGCTTTCAGGTAACCATGTAACTTTCAAGTAGCTATGTAACTTCCTGGTCTTAGGGATCATGTGAACCAGCAAGATTTTACTTTTCATTGGCTCACAACCACCCTTAATTGGAAGATGGGGGAGATTGCATCCCACACATCTCACATTTTTCTCTTTCAAAAAGAGATAGCAAAACAGTACTGTATAGCAAGTGGGCTCTTACGATGCTGTAGGTACTTTGGGCTATGCTCACTTCAACTTCAGGTGAAAGTCTGTAAGTGCTAAACATTGCCAAAAGAAAGTAGGGACAAACTTGCACATTGGCCATAGTGTGCTCATCTTAAATTAAATGTAAATACAATACAATACAATGCATTTGTATTTGGGACAAGAATTCATGAAACCAGATTTCCCACATTCTCTGTGCTTTTTTGTCCACTAATCCAGCCTTCTTCGTGTTATGCTCTTCAGATATACTGGAATGCAAGCATTATTAGTTGTTCTGATGAGGAATGATGGGAATTGTATACCAGCTGGAGGGTACTTAGTTTGGGAAGGCTACTCTAGTCTGATAGCTATCCAGATGTTTCCCATTTTCCTATACCTCTCCTATGCCTCATCAAATATATACTTAACAAGAGGTTCTTTTTGGTGACATAAAAATAAAATTAGTTGTAACAATCTTTGCTTGATTTCTCAGAATGATCCATATATATTATAACTAATGTTTGATTTGAAAGACTGACAAAACCGACAAATGTAAACAGGAAGTACTGTGGCTTTTCCTAGGAAAGGCAGTGAGATCAGGCTGGGGAAAACTAAACACAGCAAAGAGCAACCAGGGCTTCTACTAGTGATCTTATGTATCTACAGGTCCCATCTGGCTGGACAATATGCGCTGCTCAGGTACCGAAAGCTCCCTGGCTGAATGTGCCTCCAATGGTTGGGGGGTGACTGATTGCAACCACAATGAAGATAGTGGCGTGGTGTGCACAGGGCCCCGCCGACTCAATTCTGCTTCACATATTCAACTGCAGGTGAGGACCTGATTAGAGACTGGAGTTGGTTCCTTTCTATAATGACAATTTCGAGCAAATACTATGTGTTCACATTTGGGAGTCCTGCTGAGATCAATGCCCATAGAAATGTAATGATCCGTGGATTATCCCTGCACCATTGCTGAGCATATGCATTCGATAATTTCACTTTTCATTAACCGCAAAAATTGAGGTGAATATCCATTCTTTCTCTTGGGCAGGGCACAAAGGTAGAGGAGGTACGGATCAAGCCGATACTGGCCCGAGCCAAATTAAGCTCCCCTGTCACAGAAGGTGCAGTAGAAGCAAAGATCCAGGGACGTTGGCGTCAGGTGTGTGATGCTGGCTGGACTCGGAACAATACTCGTGTGCTGTGTGGGATGCTAGGATTCCCCTATGAAGGACAGGTAGCCAAGGGATTCTACAGGTAAGAGTGAGAAGTACTAAGGGCTATGTGTGCAATGTTATATTTATGATGAAGAAAGAAGTAAACATAATCTGGAGCATCCACCTTTTAATGTTAACATAAGGCGCAGCATAAGCATCAGGTGATTCTTTTGTAAAGGAAACAGTGGTGTTTCTGTTTGTCTTGTCTAGAATTTCCTTTTGTTTCTCATGAGAGGCCTGTTCAATTCCTGTGATTTTGTGGGTTCTTTTTCTCCCCACACACTGGTAGTTCCATGTGCTTGTTTCCTTCTGTCCATCTTCCACACTCCACCCACTATTCTCTTGCTAAATACAGTCCTGCAATGAGCAGTTATGGATGCCAGGGCCATTTTACCATGGGGTTCAGCCAAACCGCAGTGGGGTAATTATAGTGAAGACAGCTTTTCACGGACTGAGCAGAACCTGCACTTTTTGGCTCTAGCTTATGCATCAATTCTATGGACTAGCACTCCGGGGTCAATGTCTAGACCATGCTAACTTGGTGTGGTGTCCTCCCGAAGTGTTAGATCACAAACATAGCCATGTTTGATGTGCCCAGGTTGAGGAAGATGAACACATTCTCTGAATGCCAATATGATCTGTGGACACATTGGTTTTTTTACCACATGGGTAAAGATGTTAAAAGCTTTGGTCTCCATCATCTTTAAGTATCTCTTTTTTTTTCTATGATGATAGCCATAGCTGTACAGTTTATTTATGGGAACATCTGTGCAGATACTGGTTCAGGAGTGGCAGGGGCTTTAAATAATGCCACAAACCAGTGGATAGTGCTGTCACCTTTCCTAAAAGAACAAATGAGAATACGAAGGACCATAGCTCCAATGTACTTGGTAATTCAATGAAATGAGATTTTTTTTAAAAAAAACCCAAACCCTAAACATTGTCAACAAAAAGAACCTTCTGTGAAGTATCTGAGTTATATATCTACTGTTTTTGCAAGGCATTTTTAATGCTGCTATCCAAGTGCATTTATATTTGAAAATCTAACCTTTCAGGAAACTCTGGAATCAGAAAATAAAGGATCCACGGTCCAGGTAAGGAGTTGGCTCATTGCAGCACTCAGTATATGGGAAAAGGAGATTCTGGGGCCTCTAGAGTTTATTTGCATGATTGCTTCCTGTGCCTTTAAGCAGTTAATTCACCCAATTTCAAAGCCTTTCCCCATTTGTGTCTAATGGTGACATTTAACTGCCCCTTTTCTGATGTGTTCCAATAATGTTGCCATCTTTTCGTTACCAACCATGAATGAGACAGGTTAAAGTCATGTGTCAGTGTTAAAGCACCGTTTTCGTTTTCGTTCTTATACTGATACCATTGAAGGACAGACTCTAGATGTATAAATTCTGCTAGGCGTTGTCACCTTGGAGCAAACTCAGGTGATTCCAGTGACTTGAAACAAAGGCAATAGAAACAGGATAGCAAGTGAGGACAGCAAATTTCACGCTACTACAGTTTTCTGCTAACTCAAGGATGGTGGATAGCACGTCAGCCATGGAAAAAGCCTTCTAGAGGATGGCCAGAAGGATTATTATCTGACAAAAGGCAATAATTTTTTCCCTTGTTTTGCAGCCTAAAAAGTCTGAGCAAGAAGAATACCTTCTGGATCCATCAGATTAAGTGCCTGGGCACTGAGGTTCACTTGGGTGAATGCAAACTACATATGCTTCCAAAAGCTCAGAATCAAAGTGCCTGCCCACATGGTATGCATGCCTTGGTCAGCTGTATAGCAGGTCCTGAATTCCAGCCCAAGAAAGCCAAGCTATCCAGCCATAGCAAGCCTAAACAGGTAAAAGGAAGACCATTTTCCAAAGAATAAAAAGAGGCTTATATATCTTGACAGGTAGACTCATGGTGAAGAGCAGTGACCACAGTGAAACCATAGGATCTACTAGGGCAAGGATCAGTCTAATTCTCTGTCAGGATGATATCACACAAAGGGTTCACTGAATAGATCCTATATAGTTGTTCCATCCTAGAATAGCAGTGGAAAAACCAAAGAGTTACAGAAGACATCTGCGTGGCCTTAAAACTTTCATAATATATTAAGAATGAAACAGGAGAACTACAAGTTAAAAACCTTAGGTGGAAGCCTACCAGTTTCACTGTTGGCTGTTGGAAGAGAACAAAAATCTGTCTTTCATAAATATCACTAACCCACCCTTTGTCTCTAATCTATCTCCATTCCATTTGTTAGTCCCTAATCTCTATTTCCATTCCAGCAAGAACCCAAGGTGCGTCTCCGTGCAGGTGCACACATAGGTGAAGGGCGTGTGGAAGTGCTAATAGGTAACCAGTGGGGCACTGTGTGTGATGAAGGCTGGAATCTACCTGCTGCCAGTGTGGTGTGTCGGCAGTTAGGTTATGGCACTGCACGAGAAGCTCTTTCAGGAGCACAGTTGGGCCAAGGTGAGTGGAAGGGATGAGGCAAATCATAAAGTGGGTGGCGTAAGGCTCAAAGCAGGAAACTTGCATCCTTGACAAATATGGAAGGAGAAGGAAGATTCTGGATAAGTTATTCCTAGGAAATGTTTCATGGAGTTTCTCTGAAACAAGCAAAACCCAGAAAGGGTGACAAAGTTCTGTAATATCAGGAATAGGAAGAAGAGGATTAATTTGGGGGAGACTAAATTGTGGGACCAAAGTAAAAGAATGGAAGCGAGAGAATCAGACTGATAACTGTGCATGTGGGAAAGAATTTGGGGTATAGTGTGGGTGACACACAATGTGGTGGAACTCCATCCCTATTAAGAATAATTCATGTTACAGGCCTGGGTCCTATCCATTTAACAAGAGTGCGGTGCAAGGGACATGAACCATCACTGATGGACTGCAGGTCCCAAAGAGCAGCTCAGACAAGATGCCGGCATGACAATGATGTTGCTGTCCGCTGCAATGTGCCCCAAACAGATGCCCAACGTCAAGTAAGATCCAGTTCTTTGACTAAAAATCAAAACCAGAATTACATCATAATTCTTCTGTTCTGTTAAGCCAGTTTTCACCCATGCAGATTCGTCTGGCTGGTGGGCGCACTTCAGAGGAAGGTGTTGTGGAAGTCCTGGTGCCCAGAGGAAGTGCCTCCCGCTGGGGTGCTGTGTGTGGGGAACACTGGGGACTCATGGAGGCCATGGTTGCTTGTCGACAGATGGGGCTGGGCTTTGCAAGCCATGCTCTCCAGGTAAGCGAGTGCCTGCACTGTTTTCTGATAATGATCAGTACTGAATGCACCAGCAGAATGCTGACTTTATTTATTTATTATATTTTTATACCGCCCTTCTCCCGAAGGACTCAGGGCGGTGTACAGGGCAATAAATACAAAAACTTGCTTACTCAGTTGCAAAGATGGTACTTGAGGCTTTTTGTTCCAAGCTTTCAGGTTAGTCATGATTAGGCAAGGGCTTAAAGGAAGCCTGGTTGCTTATGTCACCCAAGACAAGGATTTCAAATTCAGAGTCTGTACTTACTTGGTTTCTACCCCTTTGTTTCTATTCCAGGAAACATGGTACTGGCAAGGCAATGCAGATGCTTCTGAGGTGGTGCTGAGCGGTGTGCGCTGTAAAGGCACAGAACTGTCTATCCTACAATGCCAGCACCACGGACCTGTGCATTGCCCTAATGGGGGTGGCCGTTTTGTTGCAGGAGTCACCTGCACGCAGAGTAAGTGGAAATAGGAATGGTCTGGCCTGCGGGTGTTTAAAGCTAAGAGAGTGGGATCATCTACAGTAGAGTAGCTACCGTAGGCATCACAGGAGTCATGAGAGCCACCTTTTTGCTTTGGACAAAGACAGATATTTCTTTTCTTTTTTTTTTTGTTATATTGAGGTTGAAGAAAGGCAGGGCTTTTTTTTCCTCATAGAACGCTCAGAACGGAGTTCCGGCACCTTTTTTGGATAGAACCTTGTAGGGTAGGCAAGGTGGGTTGTATGACGTGTGTGAGTTCCGGCACCTTTTTCTTTTACAAAAAAAGCACTGAAGAAAGGAATGTCGAGAGAGTGCAAAATATATAGTATGATGGACAAATCTGGAGAATGTGATGTAGTTGGAGCGGGGTGTCAACTGCCTAACATTATGGGCCTAGAATTCGCACTGTACAGATTTAAGACTTCATGCTCCACTTGTCTTTTTAGATGCCCCAGATCTAGTAATGAATGCCCACCTGATACAGGAGACAGCTTATCTTGAGGACCGCCCGTTGAACATGCTATATTGTGCCCATGAGGAAGGCTGCCTTTCTGCCTCTGCTGACCGTATGAACTGGCCAGAAGGGTATCGACGCCTGCTGCGCTTCTCCTCTCAGATTCACAACCTGGGCCGGGCTGACTTCCTTCCCAAAATTGGCCGTCATGCATGGATATGGCATGAATGCCACAGGTAGTGGGCAGTTCTTGACACAACATGGCCAGTAATATGTGCTTCTTTGTCATATGAAAATGCTATTGCTATCCGATGCACACGTACAATTTGAAGCTAAAAGCTGTTGTTAATTCCTGTTGGTAATTGTGTTTGTTCATTTAAAAAAAACACGTCCAGACTTTTCCTTTTCTAAACCTAGCCTTTTCATCTCTCTGAAAGTTAAAGCTCACGTGTCCCACTGAAAGATATCCACCCTGGCCAACTCTTTTATGGTGGGAGCTCAGTTTGTTGCATCTGGGAAAATAGCAATGTTTATGCTAAAGCTGTCATTATGGTTGAGCATGGATGAAGAGCTATAATAGCAACTGAGCCAAAAGCCCCACTTAATTCTTCTACATTGCTTTGTTTCATGGCTCAGCAGATCTTTGCTTTTCGCTGCCACAAGAAGCAGGAAGGACCGTTTGGCCATTGCCTAGACAAGCCCACTTCTTCCAAGCAGTAGTTTTATCCTGACCTATAGTAGCCTTCTAATTCCTCGGTTTCATCATCCCACAGACATTTCCACAGCATTGAGGTTTTCACACATTACGACTTACTAACACTCAATGGCTCCAAGGTGGCTGAGGGACACAAGGCCAGTTTCTGTCTGGAGGACACCAACTGCCCAGAAGGTAAGGGTAAAAATTCATGAAACTCAAAGGGAACAGTAACAAACTTAGAACCAAATACTACATGCAGTACATACATCAGAAGTATATTGTGAGCGAGACAAGGCCTACTCTCTCCTACTTATCCTATTCTTTTCCATACAGGAATGCAGCGGCGTTTTGGCTGTGCTAATTTTGGAGAGCAGGGTGTCAGTGTAGGCTGCTGGGACACATACAGACATGATATTGACTGCCAGTGGATAGATATCACTGATGTGCCTCCTGGGAGTTACATATTCCAGGTAAGTCTGGGAAGGAATCTGGCTTGGTCTATTATTCCTAAGCAACTTCCTAGGCATAAATTTGGCCCCTGTTATCAGTTGCTTTGTCATGGATTTTTTTTTCTTACTAAAACTGGGAAGGGGCACAAAGAAGATGATGAGAAGAGAGCAAGCAACCTGAACTACAAGCCATCCTTCCCCACCAACACACACACACCTTTTCTTTTTTTTGTCAGGTTGTAGTGAACCCTACCCAGGAGGTAGCAGAGTCTGACTTTTCCAACAATGCCCTTCGCTGTCAGTGCCAGTATGAGGGACATCGTATTTGGTTGCATGGGTGCCATACAGGTATAAACACAACAGAAAGTCTTAACCCAGTTGGAAAATAAAATGTGTACCACAGCCTGGCGATATATCCTGCCCTTTGGCATTGCCACCTCTCCTTTCTTCTTCTGTCTTGTTTGTAGGTGACGAGTATGGTGCCATGATAGAGTGGGATGAGGAAGCACAACGGAGATTGAGCAGCAACTTTGTCTAAGGCAAATATTCCAGACACAGCTGGAATCCCCAGAGAACCCAGATCCAGCTCACAGCTCAAAGCAACTCAACATGGGCTATGGTAGAATCCAAGCAGATGCTGGCTAGCACAAGAACTAGACTCTGCAGACAGATTCTTTCAAGACCCTCTTCTCCCCCACCCAGCCATTTGTCCAGGATTGACACACACAGGGGTACCACAGACTTTATGGCTATGCTGTGGCTATCGCTCATTTGCCTTACATTACACAGTCCAGCTTGTCTGGTCCACTTTCTCTATTTATTCAGGTTGGCAACTATGGTCAAATATGGGACTGAAATGACCTGATGGGGACACTACAGTCTTTCTCATGCCCACCTAAGAGAATAGTACAGAGCAAAGAGGACCTTGCTGGCGGAAGGGGTGTGTAAGTATTACAACCCAGAAAAACTACCTCAGCCAGAACCATCTGCTGACAAGCTTTTATCTCAGGAGCCTGGTTCATCTCAAGACGTATCAAACCATCTCAAGACATATCATTATTTTCAGCCCCATATTCCCCTTTGCCACAAAGGCACACAACAGCATGCAACATGCCAGTAGACCCAAGCATCCATACCCACCTTACCTCTGGTGCAGAAGAACTTCATCCTGCCATGGATGCAGATACCTCCAGATCCAAAAATTCAAGTCAGACCAAAGGATGCAGAAAAGGCACCTATGAACCCTTTTGTAAGAAGACACTACTTGGGCCATGCTATTAGTTTAAGTAGTAAGAGATTAGGGAAGTGGAACAGTATTATTAACTATGGAGTTAGTAATGTGCAATGAACTGTGATGGTTAACAGGGAGTGTAAAATACCGTACTATTTGGGGATCACCCGCTCAGGGAAGAATCACAAGCCTCTCCCCCCAAAAAACAAAAGGTGCAATTTTGTACCACAATTTGTGGAGTTTGACCCTGCCAATAAAAGGCTTTTTGAACCACATAATAATATTCATGGCTGAATGACAGAAATTACAGGCAGAGCTTCTTGTGACATCCACTTTTTTTTAATGTGAGTTCAAATGACAAAGTCCAGCTGAGAAAGCATGGAAACAGCACAGCCAACCTGTTTGTCTGCCCACCTGTCTGGAGCAGGGAAGCATTGCTTCAGAAGCAGCAGCATTAAACTGGCTCAGGATAGCAGAGGACAGTGCTAGCAGAGAATGGTAGAGAAGGGTGGTAGTGCCTCAAATCCAAAGGGAATATCCACAGGTCTCCCAGTAGGCGTGAAGCAAGCCATGTGCCTATGAGGGAGAAGTCAGGCAGAAAGAGTTGATTATAGCAAAGTGGCACCTGCCTCCCTCAGCAGCCCCACTGCAGTGTTCATCCAGGCAACAAATAAAGCTTAGATATAGGCAGGAGCTTGTAATACATCAGTCACTGTGGAAGGGGGAGGGACAGCTCTCAGGCCCACGTCAAGGAAGGAAGAGGAATGGATGGGAGTGATTTATGCCTGCCCCAAGGAAAGCCAATACTCAACGGCCCCATTGATCTCCAGCACCACACTGGAGTTGTACTATAACTGTAATCTCCCACTCCCCAAAGCGAGCTTGCTTTTCTCTTCCAACTGGGCTCAGCTGGAGTGCTCCTGTAATGAATTTAACAAGCAGCCAGAAATAGGCTAATCTGCCTGGCCTTCTTGGTGACGGAGCCCAGCTTATTTCATAATGAATCATAAGGGGAGGGGGCTCTCCTTTAAGAGTGGAGGAAGGACGTGTGGTGCCGTGGGAGATGGAAAGAGGCCAACCCCTTTTTCCTGTAAGGTCCCATCAGAGGTTCCACTCATTGGGGAAAGTACCTGGTCACAAAAATGCTGATATACAATTCTTCCAAATTCACAAATAGCAAAAAGGGTATTTTAGCTGAAACGAAGCCTTCAGAACAGTGTGGCTCCTCCTCTGGAACAATTCGCTTTAAAAAATGTTAGCGGACTGGTGGTAATCTATTTTATGTGAAGTAGGGAGGGTCAGGAGATTTTTATTTCTCCAGGACCTGTGACAATTCAGGCAGTGGGACGCCGATTCTCATTATCTGAACTCTCAACTGGAGAGAGAACTCGGGGCTTTCTGGGCTTCAAGGCCAACAGAAGTGGGGGAAGAAAATAGGCTTCAATTTGGTTTCTGGAGAAAGGGTGTGAAAATGGAGTGGGAAAAAACTGCATAGTTTTATTAAATGTTACAATTAAAAAGATAAAAGCTAATACAAACCAAAAATGATGTAAAATATAATTTTTGTAACCTTGACCAAATAAACCAATTTTATATTTATTTCCCTTATGTTTCACAATCTTGTTCTGTAATTCTTCAAATATGTCCCAGACTTATTTTCCTTTTTCTCGTCTCATAAAATTCTTTAAAATTCAGCAGGTCTCTTTTATAAATTTAACATAGGAAAATTATCCAAGTCATTCTTCTGTTTGTTATTTACCGGTATGTGTCCCTTTTCATTATTAAGACATCAGCCAGTTTCATTCATATACTGAACATATCATCTTTTTTCCAAATCATTCTTGTAGTCTGCCATTTTTAAATCCATGTTCAAATCAATATCAGTCTTATCTGGTATAACCTGTTCCTTTTTTTATAAAATCATTTAGACATAGTTTATCTAAATGGTCTAGGCAGACATTCTTTTGCTCACAAATATCCTTCAATATCCTTCAATGTGTCCAATGTTAAAGTGTTTTGCTCCATTCTGTGTTGGTAAGCCAAGTTTAAGTGGACATCTCCTTTAATTGTAATCTTTAGTTCCCTCGTGTTCCCTTTAGTGTCCAATTTTCAAGGTCCCATCCTATCTTTTTCCCCACAGAATTTAAAACACTAGCCATTTCTCATAGGAAAACTTCTTATAATTACGGTAACTGCAAAATTTTATTTCAATTACATATAGACCTTCAGTCCATTTACAACTTTCAAAAAACAACACTCTAATAATTAATCTTTTGCCATTAATTCCCCCAAAGATTTTTTCTAAATTCTGAAAAAGAGGCAGAGTTTATTAAATTGCACTTGTCTCTTTTGTTCAGCATCAATCAGTAGCGGTATGAAGATGAATTTTCTGTTAGGTAGAGGGTTAAATCCATTTCATGTACTTTGACAGGAAGCAATGGTAAGATGCTATAGAACAGAAGTGTGCATATTCTGTTGTCTTTTGAAGCTACAGAAGTTGCTGTCACACTGAAATAATACTTTGTGTATGGAATGGAGTAAAGGGTCCTAATGCTCTTCATCTCAAGTAGTGTCTTGATATGGTCTTTATTCTTTAGAGTACAGGCAAGAATTCTCTTCAACTCTGAAGAAGACAGTAAAAAAATGAGACCTAAGCTCTCTTCCTGGAAAACATATATATCTTTCCTGGTTTTCTCATGGAGAAACTCCAGGAGTTTCTGGAAAGCAATTTCAACACTTTTGTACACATTGTTTTAGCTGTGAGTATAATATAAGTTCAATATTTATTTGTGCGACCAATATTCTTAGTAAGCTTCTTCAGCAAATTTTCTCACCAACTCGCAGTTCATGGGGAGTCATTTTTCATGAAATATCTTGTATGTACAACCTCAGATCTCCATCTTCCAGCTCAGCGCTATGCTAACTCTGCAATATGAGACTGATTCTATTTTCTTAGACTCCTCATCTCCTTTGATTTTTTTTCTCCTTGTCATCATTTGTATCAAGTAATTTATGTGATCTTCGCTCTGAAGATTAAATATCTCTGCTAGATGGACCAGACAAGCATAAGGGAAGCAGAAATAACTGAAAATGGGGAACAGGAAAAGCAAAAGAGAAATTGATTGCAATCTGCAGGATGGATTTAACAGAGTGGAAGCTGAACAGAACCTTCATGGTTTAATGGAGGGCAGAGGCAAGAAGGTAACCATATTTGAGGCTTACATGGAACAGACATGAAAGAACACAGAATTCATATTCATTCTATGACATAAAATCCTCGTCTATTAATTTAATGCCATTTTTCATGCTGATGTGCAAAAAAGGCTAGCACCTCAAATTTTCCCTTCCTCAGTATGTTCCTTCCCTACATTTTCATATCCCCTACATCTCCATAAATTATCTCTTTGCTTCTTCAGACATTTCTCCTTCACTTCCAAACTACTTGCACAGCCTCTTCTTAATTATATACAGAGTCACATTTACCTTTCTCATTTAATTCTCCATTTTAAGGTATTAAGAGTATGCAAAGGATTTCTAGTCTGAATTAATTGAGGTTGAAACACCCCATTTCAGACTCAAAATGGCTGTCCCAACTTCACCAAAAGCGTCTGATGCTGCTCTGACCCTTATTGAAGTGTTCAAAGATCAAAATTCTTGTTTCAAAAGTACGACTTTGTGAGGCTTTTGGAGTCATTTACTTTACACTATGTCACATCTGTGCTGTTTCCAGATACTTGCAAACTTTACCAATCAAGAGATATCATACGGTTATTCTGTCTATATATTTTCTGAGGACAAAAACCCTGAAGTAGTGGAAGACAAGACGTTATTGTCAGCAACCTCTCATAACATTTGAAGTGTATGGCAGGCTGATCAAGCAGAAAAGTCTCTTCTAGAAGTTCCTATGTGCCTGGTACTTCTGCAAAAAACACTTAGACCAGTGTTTTTAACCTTGCCAGACAGAAAACTTGTGGATTTCAACCCCCAGAATTCTGGAAGTTGAAGTCCACATATCTTCAAATTGCCAAAGTTGAGAAACACTGACTTAGACTGTTCTTATGATGGTGAGACAACTTTCATGTCTCAAAAAGCAATTCCAACAACACTATATGTATATTTGGACAGGGAAGAATACTTAATTTTTCTCAGAAAGAAAGCACTACATTTTAAATAGTTGGAAAATGCACGTTGTCCCAAGAGAAAAGCAACCATGAAAAGACAAGTGAGGATTATATATACAACAGATGAACAAGAAATGGAAATTTATCACGCAACAAACAGGGGGAACTGAATCCCACCGGAACGGATTACAATGATTCCTTAAAAGATGGCAAAGATCCAAACTCTCATTCCAACTAAACTGAATTAAACTGAGGATTTAAGAAATGAAGAAAGAATTAAACATATCACTCCAGAGGATATTTATTTCATAGCCATTTATGATACTGCTTCAATACTACTTTTGAGTATTAAATGTTCTTCAAAATCCCAATAGGGCTGAATTTAGCTAAAATATTATTTCCTGATAAAGTAGCACCTGAGTCACAATAGGATCACTGCAGAGGTGAATGGGCATGATGCCCAAGCCAGAATTGGCCGGATCAGATTTTCCAAGTTTCTATCTTGAAATGTGCAGTAAATTCAATAACTGTATTCTGCAATCAACAAGGGCCAGGTGTCCCTTAGATTACTGCAGTTCTGACATGAAAATACCTAGAAACATTTTGCCATATATAAAAGTATTCTTGCTTTGAACCAAATTACTGACTCTTGTGTTAACACATTTCTGCCATTCTTAACTCCAGTTCAGGAGAGCTGCAGTGAGGGAATATTCAAAATGTGAATTCTAAACATGCTTACCAACAATCAGTGCCCAGAAAAAAATGCATCAGTTGCTGGCACAGTTTTAGGCCTGTGCCACTGTATCTTGCAGAGGATCCAGCAACCCACAAGAATCAAACTGGGCTTAAATTTGTGAGAATGAGTATTTAGTCAGAGGAAGGCCTTTGAGAGGGATTGTATTAAACAATCAGGAGGGATGGAGAGTCAGAGCCCAGCAAGGTCCTCTAGTCCTTCCAGGAATGTCCAACCGGCCAGCCCATAATAGATACCAGGGCTCTCCAACCTATTTGAGTCAGAGCCAGGCTTGAGTTTTGTGAGTGCATCACAGGCGCTCACACCACAGGTTGCCATGAGGGGGAGAAGAGTGGGTGGACTTGACTTTTCCCCAAGTGGCTGTTATAGCAAGCATGAGCAATCACAAATAGCCCATTACCAGAAAGCAACTCTATATAAATGGCTGATTGTTAACTACGCTAGCTCCCATGATACTCCCTACAGTTCCCAGAGTGTCGGAGGATTAGAGTGATTTACAAATATTGCAAAATAAATAAGTAGCTTTTAGCTAGCCTTTTCTCTGGCCAAATAGGCAGCCTTGAACAAAACACTGGGCTGCAGTAACCCACCACTTTTATTTTAAAAGAATGTCTATGAGGCCCAGAGGAATTATTGTAAATAAAGATGATGCTGGAGGCTGGTACTTTAGATCTAAAGTTCAACGTCTTCTTCCTTTTTAGCCTGCCAATTCCCCCTCCCCCCATGAGTTCTGTGGACTGATTGTTTCTGTGCATACTCTAATCATAACAGTGATGTTGTTGAATGCCTTCTCTACATAATAGTGTATATCTGTGCAATATTTATGTAACAGCGTTGTTGATTAATAAAAATGGGCAGAACCTGTCTTAATTTATCGGCCATTGGTCAGTATAATGGTCATTGACATGCGCTTGAATATACTCTTCCATTTCTGTGGCTGACACAAGATTTTATCAGCAGCAGAGGACAAAAAAAGACAAGAACCAGCTCCATTTTATTTTTATTATTTCCAGTCCAATGGAATAGTTGAAAGAAATTATGCAGAGGGACCCAGGACTCTTATGCCTCTCTTCAGCACAATAATTATCTGAAAACTGAACAGACGGGGGCCAAATTTGGCGCTGGAAATAAAGTAAACAAAGTAATTTGGTGCTGGAAATAAAGCAAGCAAACAAAAATTGAGTTCAAGAATGACGCAGATCAAACCAGGGACAACAGAAGAAAAAGAAATCCAGAAAAGCCTCTTCCCCCTGTGGAGAGGCAACTGAGCTTGGAGTGTTGCAATCTTCCTTTAAAATCTCACTTTTTGGTCAAATGTCCCAGAGCAGATCCATTTTAATGAGTTTAAAGGATCCAAGCATGTTCTGCATGCTTTGTCTTCTTTTAAAATTAAGAGAAACTAGAAAAAATTGAAAGATAGATGGGGCAAGGAGTCTGATAAGCCCTGATACAAGGGGAACATCCAAGAGGACATGAGTGTTCACAGATGCTTTTAATGCCCTCTGAACTCAACTTACTCATGTTTTTTTCTTGAGCACAGAGATGATTATGGAAGACCAGGAAAGGGCCTGTCTCCTTTAAAGAACTGCTGATGGGTGTGTGTGTGTGTGTGTGTGTGTGTGTGTGTGTGTGTGAGAGAGAGAGAGAGAGAGAGAGAGAGAGAGAGAGAGAGAGAGAGAGAGAGAGAGAGAGAGAGATATCTATGCTAGATCTGAAGCCTCTTTGCATAATTCAGATCTGAACACTACACACTTTTGGTACTTAGAATTTAAAGCAACACTAAGGAGACAAATCCTAAATCTGTTTCTGGAGGTACTTAAATAGTTTTCAAATTCTATGGCATGGTTTACAACAGTGCAATCCTAACAGAAATGACAAGAATACAGGAAAAGAGGCCCATAACAGGCCAAAAAGACAAATCCTGTCTAGAATAAGGCATGTCAACTTGAAGAATGGTCTGCATGTTTGCCTTAAAGCCACATTTACAAAAGAATTAAATACAATTCTTCAATAAGCTTCACTGCAATTGTTTCTAAGTAAATAAGAAATTACTTGGATGGCAAGTCTACTCTGATGAAAATGCCGGTGGCCTTTCATGCAGGGAGGCTCTTGCAAACTGCCAAAAACTATAAATGGGAATGAAACCTAATTTAGCCACTCTGGTGTATCAGATTAGAGAATATTTAGTTGGATGAAATAGACAGGGCTTGTTTCAGGTATCACTTGCTTGGCAGAGCAGGGAATTAGGCTATTAGAATTGCCAGGAAAAGCGTAACTACCCATCCGCTCTTATTTCAGAATACTGCCCACATCACAGGCAAGTGCTCCACCCTGCTCAAATGTAGACGCAACCGGTTGCTGTTCCAGGTTATGGAGATGTCTGACTGGCCAGCAAAAGGCAGCTTGCCAGAACATTCCAGCTCTGAGAGCTGCCTTGGCCTACTGTGTGCGATCTGACCCCAAACAGTCTCAGCCGGGATGTCCCATAGAGAGTATTTCCAGTCTCTCTCTGACTAGGTCAATGTGGCAGGCTGGGCACTGCCCAGTCAACTTGGCTCTCACTCACTCTCTCTTCCCAAATGCCATCTCCAATGACCTCTGATGCGCTGTCTTGACCCACAACTTGGACTAGGATAGATTGTGTGGATCTAGAGTTTGAGCAGCAATTGTGTCTGCTGCTGTGCAGTAGGAAGATTAGATTGATATGTCTGGATCTTAATCTCTGCAACCAACTAAGCGGAGACACCCAAAATTCCTGGTCCAAGCTTAGAGGGCTTGACCCCAAGCACAGCTGGGAGTGCCCAACCACAGGAATCTCCGGCTCAGTCTGGCAAAGGTGTGTTGTTGATGTACATTTACAGGAAGCGGCCAATCTCCCTGCTTTTTGGGTGGTGGTAATGCAGCTGCTCAGAACAGAAAGGACCTTGTTTGCTGGTCTTTGGGAAGCATTCCTAGGGATTGAGGGGAGGGGGAGGGGGGAGGGAATGCCTGTAAAGTGAAATCCAACATCCAGACCTGGCTTGCTTTTTACTTATGCCTGTTTTTACAGGGTGGGAGTGACATACTGCAAGGACTGCTGCCAATATATTCCTGCCACAAGGAGGGGAATCCCACAAGTGCACAGAGCCACTTAGGAATGGTTCTGCTAGGAGGCCCAGAATCTGTTTGGGTCAGCAGGGTCTCCTGATTTCCACATCCAGGAGGAGTTGCTTTCATCTCAGCTCTTCGGATGAACTTACGAGGGTTCTATCAGCAATGGGTTTATAAGAGAGAAGCTCCTGTCTTCTGGGCATCTTATGCTGACTTCCATTCCAAAGAATCTGGAAGAGGAGGGTCTCGGTCCAGGCCAACCACAGTAACAACAACTCATTGAACTGCTGTCACACCTCTGCTTAATTTCCGGCGCTGAAGATTCATAGAGTTACTTGGAGGCAGTAAAGCTGCCTGCATCACACGACACCATATAAAATCAAATCAACTTTAATAGCAAGCTCAGCATTGGGCGCCTGGCCATCCTGGTGGGCCTGATCTAAAAGCTATCGCAGTTCAGTCCCATCCCACTGAGCACAACATGATTCAGTGACCCAGAGCACAGACAGGCCCTGCATCCATGCTGCCTTAAACTAATGTGACGAGTGCATTTGGATTACATTCTATGGCACTCAGAACAGCACTGGCAGGACTGTTAACAATCTAGCAGCTGTTCCTGAGGTACTGCCGGTCCCAGTCTTTCACGGTCTTCCAGTCAACCCAGTAGCTTGGGTTCACATGACTCACCCTGGCATGTCTGGCTACTCCAATGCACTCACAACTCCCCATATCTTATTGCAACCCCGAAAAGAGGATGGTGGATTCCCTCAATGCTGTAAGCACAAGCTGCCATTTGTCAGTTCCACTCCATGAAGTTTTCAAGCAGGCCTGATCAACTTTCCTCTTCTCACTCTGGCTGCTGACTCACTCACGACCTTCCCAGGCATCTTCCTTTTGCTTGGCCTCCAAGAGCTTCCGCTCTGCAAGAGAATAATGTGATTAGGGGAAGCAGCGGTCATATGATATAGAGCTGATCAGAGAAGCAACTTCCAGGGCTTTGGTAACCCTTAAGTGCAGCCTTGGTGCGCATGCATTCTCTCCCGATAGAGAAGGCTGTTGCCTCTGCTTAGTTGGTGCAGAGATCAAGATCTACCTCAGCAAACTGTGGACATGCTCACATCGTTGCACACTGGAAGTCTTTACTCAACTTCCCTGCACAGCACGCCTGAATCCTATCTATCCCTTCCTACAGATCCATGCAAGGTATTATGGAACTGCATTTCACCTGACAGCAGCCTAGAGAATTTGCTTGTAATCCACTTGAAAGCCTACTCAGCAGAGAAGAGTAGCAAATTACTGAGTTGGTAGCTGCAATTAAAATAAATTAGCTATTCTTATGCATGTCTTCCTCTCTTACTTTTTTGAAGCTCAGCCTGCCTCAGGGTTTTGAGAATTCTGGAGTGGTAATATTGTTCAGTACAGTAAACAGAACTGGAGCACCACCTAGTGTCCTTAGCTGAACACTGAAGACCTGACACAACCACATTTCCCCTATATCTTTTTCCTAGAGCAGGGGTAGGCAACCTCAGCTCTTTTATGACTCATGGACTCCAACTCCCAGAATTCCTGAGCCAGCATAGCTGACTCAGGAATTCTGGGAGTTGAAGTCCATGAGTCATAAAAGAGCCAAGGTTGCCTACCCCTGTCCTAGAGGGACTGGATATACCACAGCCTTCTTCCCTCAAGGCATTTACAGAGCTATAAACTGCTCTTGCTGCTCCTGGGAAGGAATCCTTTCTCTCTTCCAATCCCCTCCAAGAAAAAGGATAGGAAAATAACCAATCCTAGATCTTGCATGGATTCAAAGAGGCACACCTACAAGAATAGAGACCTCAGTAAGGACAGTAAAGGCATTCAATTAACAAGGCTACATAAACCTGGACATCACATACTTAATGTTGATGCTTTCCTCTCCCTCAAATGTCTTTTGCACTGAGCTTATAGAATATCTGATCCCAATATTATTGATGGAAAAATGACAGTGATTATTGGACACATATCCTATTCAAAAAGCCAAACCAGTAGAAAAAAGCAATCTTTAACAGTTAATTACAATAAGAATGTCTAAAAAACTTGAATAATCAATACTTGTACTCCAGTTTCAAAAGAACAATTGAAGAAGGTCAACAGATACTCTGCAAAATATCTGTTTAAGGATATGCCATAGAAAAATGGGGGGAGGGGAGGGGAGGGGCTGCAGAAAAAGGAAAAGATAGAGGAGTTGAGTTTATTATTAGAGAGAAGAGGCAATGTTAGAAAATGGAACCACCTGGAGATTTATCATCTGAACTGACAAAAAGCTATCAGCATATTCCTGAGGTGCAAAGGGTGTTGTTAAAGAAAAAATACCACAAATAAAATATTTGCATTGTAAATGACCTGCATTTCTCAGCTGATTTTCAATGCTGCCTGAAAGATCAATGTGAGCTTGAAATATAGCACTTTCACAAAAGATCATGGGACCAGTAAAACTAACTTCTACCCCCTTTTTTTCAAGAGGGAGTCCATAGCTTCTATATTTAATGTTTGCATCCTCATTTTTTATCATTTCTGATCCATCTGGACAAGATTCAGCTCTGCCTTTTATATCCACCAGCTCTGGCAAAAAGCTCTCAGGGTTTCTGTCTAGGACTGCAAAGACCTGGATTCAGGTCACCCAGTCATATTCAATTCTCAGCCCGAACTATCTCACAGGATTTAAAAAAAAATTAAAAAGATTTATCCGTGAAAGCCACTTTGAGCTGCTATGGAAAAGCTGGGCAGAAATCTAACAGATAAATAAAATAAATAATACATTTCTTCCCGAAACTCAGAAATTCTGATTAAATTGAAAACAAGTCTACAGGGTGAATTTTAAGTTACATGATTTTTCTAGCCCATAAGTATGAGATGGAACAGAGGTTGGTTGTTCAGAAGATTTACTATTTCACAAGAGGAAATACACTTCTGATAGCTTTTATAACTAATACATTCATTATGCTATATTTTCTGGTCATTCAACATGATCTAAGCTGGGATGATCTATGCACGGTCACTAACGCGCTCGTGACCTCTCGACTAGACTACTGCAATGCTCTCTACATGGGGCTGCCCTTGAGGACCACCCGGAGGCTCCAACTGGTACAGAATGCAGCCGCGAGAGTTGTGTTGGGAGTCTCCCGATACTCCCATGTTACACCTCTGCTCCGTGAGCTGCATTGGTTACCAGTTGTCTTCCGGGTGAGATTCAAGGTACTAGTAATGGTGTTTAAAGCCCTACATGGCAGGGGTCCGGAGTACCTTAGGGAACACCTGCTGCCGGCATCAACTTCCCTCCGCCCTGTGCGTTCCCACAGAGAGGGCCTCCTCAGGGTGCCACCGGTCAGAGAATGTCGATTGGTGGCCCCCAGGGGGAGATCCTTCTCTGTGGGTGCCCTGGAGCTGTGGAATCAGCTACCGGTTGAGCTCCGGACGGCGCCCGATCTTCGCTCCTTTCGCCGCGAGCTAAAAACATACTTTTTTGAACAAGCTGGCCTGGCCTGATGGGGGACTGGGGGGGTTGTTATTGTTATCTTACTGGGGTTTTAAGATGTATTTTTAGTATATGGGCATGTATTTAATTATTTTTTAACTTTTGTAATCCTGTATTTTTATTCTTGCCCTGTTCACCGCCCTGAGTCCTTCGGGAGAAGGGCGGTATAGAAATATTATTAAATTAAATTAAAATTAAAATTAAATGATTGTCCTTTACATCCCTAGGGGCAAAAAGTAGCGTTGACAAACATGTGGGTTCAATTTCAATTTGGGCCATCCAGGAGGATGAGGAGTTGGAGATAAGCTAGGTAGAATCCTTTGAAGACCACACGGGTCCAGACACCCATCATAAATAGAAGACTGTACCATAGACACGGGTATCAACTAAAGAGTAAAATAACCCTTTACTCAAGAGATTGCACCACTGCAGGATGGGGGAATTCATTTCCAAAATATCCACAAGCTATTCTGCAGAAACTGTCTTCTTTCTATTTCTACCAGAGAAGGGTACACTAAGAGTCTGCAAAGACTTTGTCGATTTCATTAGTTTCCCAGCTAGGATGGAAAACTCTCCTTCCCACAGCCAGACCAATAGCTTTATCACTGCTCTCTGGTTGGTGCACATAAAGGACGGGCAGAGAAGGAGATGCTGTACCTTAGTAATGTTAAAGAAAGGGGACTGAAGAGTTAAGCGCACTTGATTCTTTCTTGTATATCCCTGCATATTTCAGGAGAGCACAGTCAGTTCTTCTGATGAACCTGAGACAAGGAAATCACTGGCCACTCAGAAGTTCCCTAGGGTACTCAGGTAGATCTGGCAGAGTGATAGCAAAGGTGTTTTGGCTTACTGCACTGAAGCAGACACTTAGACCAGATAGACTTCCTGAATGTGGATAGTCAATGACAGCAGAGTAGCTTGAAACCAAGACACAGAGGAATAATGTAATTTCTCTCATTGCTATTTTATGATACTGCAGCCTGCATTTTTTTCCATCTTAGACATTTGGTACTCCTACCGGTAGAAGTAAAATATCCATTCCTATCTCTTCCAACTTCTTACACACACACACACACACACACACACACACACACACCTACCTCTCCAACACCACAGTGTCTCTGCTCCTTCAAGCTTACCTCGAGCTGCTTGTAACTGCTTGCGTTCAGCTTCACGTTCGGCCTTGCTCTGCTTGCTTCGCACACCAAGGGCACCTGTCACCAGTCTCCTGGCCAGAGCAGCTGAGGTCTCAGGACGCTCTTTGGCGGGTTGCAGGAATTCTAAGAGGAGGGAAAAGCAGACAAGCATATTTAAATATTAACAGATGGCTCTCTTCCCCAGAACATAGGCATTCCTTTCTACTTCAAATATAACAAGACAGAGTGAAAGATTGGTAGCAACTTTAATGGACTTTCCCATGAAACTAGGAGAAAAAAAGAATAATAAAGAGGACAAGTTGCAATGAACTTAAGAAACCACTGGCCAAATATACAAGTCCTTTCAGAGCTTTACAGTTGCTGCTTCTCCAGATCTATTAATTCTATCCCCATAATTTTTAAATTTTGCCTTGTAAACCGCCCTGAGTCCTTTGGGAGTAGGGCGGTATATAAACCGAAATAATAATAATAATAATAATAATAATAATAATAATAATAATAATAATAATAATAATAATAATAATAATAATACAGTGTTGAAAACAGACCACGAGATATGGCAGCGTTAACATTGTGCTACTCACTTTTCAGTCTTACAGATGTTGGAAAACCCAGGATTGGAAAACTAAAAAAATATTTGCTGTGCTTACTACTGAAGTCATGGAGCAGCACATCATATTTGCCTGAAAAGAGTCTTGGGAATTAGTTCAGCCAACAGCAACATGAGAGGGGATGACCCAGCATTTTATTTATTTATTTATTTATTTGTTTGTTTGTTTTTATAGACCGCCCTTCTCCCGAGGGACTCGGGGCGGTGTACAGAGGAAGGAAGGTATACAGATTGAACAATAAAAAACAAAAAAACAATAGTAAAAACAAACTGGGACCCCAATTAAAGCTATCATGCCAGGCCGGACTGCTGGAACAGGAAGGTTTTTAGGTCGCGTCGGAAGGTACGGAGGTCGGGGGCCATCCGGATTTCGGTTGGTAAGCTGTTCCAGAGGGCTGGCGCACCCACTGAGAATGCCCTCCCCCTGGGGGCCACCAGCCGACATTCCTTGGCGGTGGCACCCTGAGGAGGCCCTCTCTGTGGGAGCGCACAGGACGGTGGGGTGCTGACATTGGCAGAAGGTGCTCCCGTAGGTAGTCCGGACCCATGCCATGTAGGGCTTTGTATGTCATTGTTAGCACCTTGAACTTCACACGGAAGGCAACCAGAAGCCAGTGCAGCGCACGGAGGAGAGGTGTGATATGGGAGTATCGGGAGGCTCCCAAGAGTGTCCGTGCCGCTGCACTTTGCACCAGTTGAAGCTTCCGAGTGGATCTCCAGGGCAGCCCCATGTAGAGAGCGTTACAATAGTCTAGGCGAGAGGTCACAAGGGCATGGGTGACTGTACGTAAGGAATCCAGGTCCAGATAAGGCCGTAGTTGGCGAACTAGTCGAACCCGGGAGAAGGCCCCCTTGGTCACAGCTCCTATGTGGTCTTCCAGGGAGAGCTGCGAGTCTAGGAGGACACCCAGGTTGCGGGCCCTATCAACAGGGGGTAGTAACTTGTCCCCGATGTTAAGCAATGGGACGTTCTGAATATCCTGGCTTGCCGGTACGTACAGCCATTCAGTCTTGTCCGGGTTCAGTTGAAGCCTGTTCCTCCCCATCCATTCCCGGACCGCTTTCAGGCAGCGGGACATCACGTCTAGGGCATCACTGATATTGTTTGGAGTTGAGATAAAAAGCTGGGTGTCATCAGCATACTGATGGTACCCTACTCCAAAACTGCGAATGATCTCACCCAGCGGTTTCATGTAGATGTTGAACAGGAGAGGCGAGAGGACCGACCCCTGAGGGACTCCGCAAGCGAGAGGCCTCGGGGTCGACCTCTGTCCCCCTGTCAGCACCGACTGCGAGCGACCCTGGAGAAAGGAGGAGAACCAACGCAGAACCGTGCCTCCCACTCCCAGTCCCCTGAGGCGTCGCAGCAAGATACCATGGTCGATGGTATTGAAAGCCGCCGAGAGGTCTAATAAGACTAGGACAGAGGAATGGCCCCTGTCCCGGGCTCTCCAGAGATCATTCATCAGAGCGACCAATGCCGTCTCCGTGCTGTAGCCCGGCCTGAAACCCGATTGGTACGGGTCTAGATAAACCGCTTCATCCAGGATCTGAGGAAGTTGGTGCGCCACCACGCTCTCAACAACCTTCGCAAGGAAGCGAAGATTGGAGACAGGACGAAAGTTATTCAAAGAGGATGGGTCCAAGGTGGGCTTCTTGAGGAGAGGTCTCACCACCGCCTCCTTCAAGGCGGTGGGGAAGTGACCCTCACTCAGAGAAGCAGAGATGACCGCTAGGAACCAGCCTCGTGTCCCCTCTCGAGCTGCATAGGCCAGCCAGGAAGGGCACGGGTCCAGTAAGCATGTGGAGGAGCTCAACCTTCTCATAATCCTGTCCACTTCCTTAGGAGTTACAGGATCAAATTCTTCCCAGATGACGTCGACAAGACTGTCCATGTCTTGTTCTTCCATCTCAGCCCAGTTGGAGTCCAGGCCAGTTCGAATCCGAGCAATTTTATCCAGCAGATATTGACCGAATTCCTCGGCTCGACCCTGCAAGGGTTCCTCCCTCACCTCTTGGTTTAATAGGGAGCGAGTCACCCTGAACAAGGCAGCCGGGCGATTATCTGCGGACGCGATGAGGGTGGAAAAGTAGTTGGATTTTGCCACCCTTATCGCAGCGAGATAAGACCTGGTGAGGATTCTTAGTCGCAATCGGTCGGATTCGGATCGACTGGATCTCCAACGGCTCTCTAGGCCCCGTCTCCGACGCTTCATCTCCCGGAGCCCCTCGGTGAACCATGGGGCTCGCTGGGATCTGCGCCGGGTCAGAGGCCGCAAGGGTACAACTCGGTCCAGAGCCTCCGTGGCTGCCTTTTCCCAGGCTTCCACTAAGGCATCCGCCGAGCTGTGAGCAGGGAGTGCATGCGTGTCCCTAAGCGCTGCCTGGAACTTATCAGGGTCCATTAGGCGCCTAGGGCGGTACCATCTGACTGGCACCATGCACCCACGGTGGGGGGTGGCAAGGGGGAAGTCTAGCCGCAGGAGGTGGTGATCGGTCCATGACAGGGGCGTAACAGTTGTGGCACCCCCACCGATATCATCACGCCACCGTCCAGACAAGAACACCAAGTCTGGGGTGTGGCCTCTCTGAGTCGGTCCAGAAATTATTTGCGACAGGTCCATGGCCGCCATGGAAGCCATGAACTCCCGAGCCAGTTCGGACGATCCTCCCAGGGACGGTAGATTAAAGTCGCCCAAGACCATGAGTCTTGGGAATTCAACCACCAACCCTGAGAGGGCATCGAGTAGCTCGGGCAGGGCCGCTGCTGCACGATTAGGTGGTAGGTACGCCAGCAGCAGGCCCAACTGCGCCCCTGGGCCGTATCTCAGTAGGAGAGACTCACACCCGACCATCTGAGGGACAGTGGTCTCTCGCGGGCTAAGGGATTCCCTGATGATAACTGCCACTCCCCCGCCCCTCCCATGGGCCCGAGGCTGGTGCAGCACCTGGAAACCTGGCGGGCAGAGGTCAACCAGAGGGACACCACCCTCTGGGCCCAGCCAGGTTTCCATGATGCAAGCCAGGTCCGCATGCTCGCTTTCCACTAGGTCACGAATGAGGTGAGCTTTGTTAGCTACGGACCTTGCATTCAGGTAGACCAGCCTTAGCATGGGAGGGTGCACACCTTTGCTCCCGGGTCCTCCGGGGGAGTACAGAGGGTTGGAGCGTCTCACCGCTTGTACAGAGCGGAGATGACACTCCCAGTGACGATACGGCCCTCTGTCTGTGCACCTTCTGCCATTCCCCACCATCCTTGGAATGGGATGTTTGTCAGTACGCCACTGGGTATTATCGGCGACTGGTCCTCGTTGTACACCGTCGCGAACGGTCGTGGGCCTGGCATGCGTTATGGTGGCTGGAAGGTGTACCTTTCCCGCGCAACCATAGTCTTCTCCCTCCCCCCTCCCTAACCCCACAAAAAACTTAACTAATTTTATAGGATTGATCCTTGTTAATGTTGCAAAAAGCACTGTTCAATGCTAAGAGGACACCATCAACAGATATTAGTGTAGCTCTTTCACTGGAGAACCGTGCACAGGATTCTAAAGGCTAAATTTAAGAGGGAATGATGGATATTTCCAATGGAAGAGTTTTCTTGATCAGGAGGTATTTTTTATCAGCACTAAGGACCAGAACTAATCAATCTATGACATGTGCAGAGCAAAGGTGGATAGGACAGTTGAAGCCTCACTTCTGTCTCTGTATAAAATCAGATGGCCTCCGTTAATATTGGTAGGAAGACAATATATATTACAGGCATGACTCAGCGGCTAGAAAATGTTAATCTGGGAGATTTTTTGAATTTTTCTGGACTCACCCGCATAAGCTCTGGCTTTGGTCCTTGCAGCTTGTGTAGCTTGTGACAGGGGACGGGTTTTCACCATCAGATGTTTGGTACTGAGAGCGTCCCGTGCTATGGTGAATAAAGGCAACGTCAGATGAGAAATGGGAGGGAGAGAACAGGAGCCCTGAGCCTCCCCACCCAACAAATGCTGTCATCTAGCATCTTCCATCCAAGGACACCACATCCAGCAAGTCTGGTCTGCAGAAGCAGGTCATACCTGTGATGGGACTGGAGAAGATACCCAGAGCATGTCTGTCATCTATCCATTTAATATCAAAGCCTTTTTTCCTGATGAAAGAAGAAAAGTTGGTAAATTGGCAGTGATCCAAATAATAATAACAACAACAAAAACCATCAAATTACATGCATCTTCAAAGAAAATATATAGTTAGGAAATAGATTTGTGTTCACTTGAATTTCTCACTGCAGGACAGGAAGAATGTTTAGAGAACGGGAACAATGTAATATTCCCTTGATGGGTGGCAATAACATACCAAACTTGAGCATCATTAGAAAAAGCTGATAGTAATGGCCCTGAGGCAGGGGTGGCTGCAATAAAAGCAAGCAGCTGGTCAGTGATTCTTAAATAAAGAAGTCACTGAAAAGGTGCAGTTCTAATGCACTACATCTTAGCCATTTCAGCTCAGAGAATAGACTACACTGGAAAACACAAGTGAGGAAACAGAACCAAACTGCTTACTGGTAATGGCAGAAGACACACAACAGATCCTCAGTGCGGAATTCCGGTGGGAAGTCATAGATTTCAATGACATGTGGCAGCTCAGAGTCACTCATGTCCTGATCAGCTGGAGAATAGTTGTAATAATCAAAATGCGGCTCCTGTAGCCTTGTGCCACGGAGAGTGCAGGTAGACAGCTGGAGGGAAGGCAGAGACTAATTATAAGCATGAAGCGCAGGATACACAGCAAAACTGTCTTTTGTTTTGATTTTTTTTGAAAGGAGCATTGGCCACAGGTAGATTCCATTTCAGGGATCTACTCCATTGTCTTTTTCATATCCTAGCCCTGAAATGACAGCCTCTCTCTTGTCTCATCGCAAACCTTTATGTCAGCTGGGAATGGGTGCACTAGCTGATTGATGGGGCTATAGACTCAGCTCTGGAAAAGGATTGATCATCCATGGGAGATTGGGAGTTATTGATTAGGTGCCTCCTGCTGCTTGCATGCTTTCCCCAGATTTAGGCGGATTTCTCCCTCATTGTTTCCAGAGGAGGTAGCTAGAATGAACATCTGCTTTAGTAAGCATCCATCCAGCAGGAAGGCATTAGTTACATCTAAACCAATACCCGAGATAGCTGCAAAATGCAGTTAGTAAAACAACTATGGCAAGCCGCATGGTGACTAGATATGGCTAGAATAGATATGAGATAAAATGCTAACTGCAAGACTGTAACACAAGGAGAAGATCTGAGCCCAATGTATTCCTTGGAATATGTCCTAGTAAACATCTTTAAATAGATAATGTGTACAAATAAATTAACACATTAAGGCATAACAGTTAATGGCAATTACAGTTAATAGTAATTAAATGTAACACGAGATGGTTATTTCGCAATTGGAAGGTATAGCTATTTTCAAAAAATTCTTGGATCTGCTTTTCTGAAAATATTGCCCTGTTCTTGTTTAAACTGCACTGACTTCTGACTGTTTCTGGTCTAATACAAGATTATTATCTTTAAAATCTAAAATGATTTGAGACCAGAACACTTTGTTTTCCTTGCACTTGCACGTACTTGTCAAGTCTAGTTATTCTGCTGCCAAGAGAGGGCAAATGGTAGAGATGCATTACAAGGTTTTATCAGTGGCAGCACCTGGCTACGGAGCCCACGCCTAATGCACTCTTTTTCAAAAAGAGAGTTAAGTTGTCTTTAGTGTTTTTAAAATCTTGCCTGCTGCATAAGTATTTGATTGGCTTTGTTCTACTTCTTTTTTTATAGGCGCTCTAGTTTTGATTATAGCTAATTTTGCCTGATGGTCTTCTCAGGACTTACACACAATGCAAAACAATGTTTTGTAAATAAATTCATAAAGTGATTATATTTCACAAGGAAACTGCATGTTTGACATGGTTTTCAACCCTAAATCAGAAAGGTCATCCAAGAGTGACATTTGCTACTGCAGTGAAGGAAGCACAGCTTCTACAAGCATCTCTGAATTGGCAGGGTTCTTCTTAGGAAATCTTTGATATTGTCACCAAACCTGTCTTTTGATAACATAATGAACATTGATGCTTGCACCAAATTGCCTTGCTCTGGCCATTCCATTCTGTTCCAAAGACATGTCTCTTCCAATAAGGATGCCAAGTCATTCTGGCTGTGTTGCGATTGACAGATGGATGCTGATTACTATTGCTGCTGCTGATCTCTTGGTAGAACTCTTGTCCTGGGTTTTTAATGGCACACATCAGCACATAGTCTCTTGGCAAAGAAGACTATAACTCAGGCATATTTCTGTTTTTTCAAGCATCCCTACCAGGACAAGCCATAGTTCCACAGGGAGACTCTATAAATTCACCTCTCTTGAGTCAATAAAAGACAGTAATTCAGATAATTCTTCCTGGAATGTGGATTTGTGGTAAGAGCATATAAGAAAAAGATGGCAATCCAGAGTGGAAGAGGTGGGATTGTCGCAACAGGAACTTAAGAAAGGATGTATCTTGCTGAGTTTAATAAAACTATGCCATGAACCTGAGCATCTAAAGTTCAAATGAACAACACTACATCCCAGCAGGATCGGGCCTCAGACATGCTTGATGGAGCAGAGTGCTCATAATATCAAGTGGCATAGAAGATTATCTGAGATTCTGGAATGCATACTGCATGAGCACCCCTGCCCTTCACAAACCACTGGGTGCAAGGAAGATGACAAGTCAAAACAGGACAGTTCACAAAATGCAAAGATTAGAATTTGCCTCCAGGGACCATTGGAAATACAAGACAAAGTTTCTTAAAACTTTCCATGTGTACAAATTGCAATTTTGATTGTGAAATCTGACTCAACCAGACAGCTGCTCATGCATATGTGCATCAGGTAATGCGGTGTGTCTATAGTTTTGTATTGTTACAAGTATGTTTAAAAGGGTTCATACATAATGAGAGTGTGAGCCCATTAGTGTTGGAATTTCCTATCATGAATTGCATAAGGAACTGTGAAGTTAACTGTGCATAAAGTCAGCCCCAGCTTTTGGTTAAAAGTCTCCTTTCCAAAGAGTACTCATGCCTGTGGCAGGAAAGGTTGTGCCTCTGGATGCCCAAGCAATGAAGGGAAGGAAGGAAGGAAGGAAGGAAGGAAGGAAGGAAGGAAGGAAGGAAGGAAGGAAGGAAGGAAGGAAGGAAGGAAGGAAGGAAGGAAGGAAGGAAGGAAGGAAGGAAATAGAATAATAATAATAATAATTAAAAAATCCATCCAAAATTTTAAGGTTAAGAGTCAAGTAGTCTAATATCAGAGCAAAATCCCAATTTTCCTTGCTAAATGAAACATTTACCCAAATGCTAAATAAATAAATCTTCTTGCCTTCACCAGACAGATAAGATCATTGCAGCTTTTAAATTCATTCAGGAGCCATCCCAACTTTCAGCCCTTTCAATAGAGCCACTAGGCATGCTGGCTTGAAATGATGAGAACTATTATCCAATACTATAGGAAAGGCTGAGGTTTGGGAAGTACAAGGCACACATCCTAATTTCACATATATCACCTAAAACTTATACCTCCTTCCTCATTCCAAAGGAAAACACACGTATTTGTGTTCCTTCCATTCACTTCCATACTCACAAAGGTGAAGAATAAGCATGCCGCTCCTATCTTCTTCATGTATAAACATTAGAGCCCTAGCACACAACCTATAATCACATTAAAAGTATTTTCTCTGGAATATGCCAACATTTCCTCGATAGTCTCTTTTTCCCATGGGTAACCCTCTCTCCCTAACCTTGCTCTTATATAACAAAATGAGTTAGATTGACCTTAGTAAACTCACTAGGGCAAATAATAGCACAAATCCTGCTTTATTTAGATATGAGTTGTTTGTGAAGAATTGGGGGTTTTTTATCCTATTTTTTATCTCACCTTATTCTTTCTTCAGCACAAACAGGAAGATATGGATAAATGCACCTCTGCATTAACAAGGCTACAGCCGCTGCAGAAAAGTCAAATTCTACCTTTTATCCTTTTACAGGAAATTTCCATTGGGATTAAATGAATAGCATTTTAACGTATGCAATGATCTCATACAGTAACATATGCAAAATAATTGAAACTAGGGGCACATCCCACAGTGAATATAACTCTAATGTAGTGCTTGCTGGTGTGAAATCTCCCTTTGTTCAATTAGGTTGCCCACTAAGATATTTTGGAATGATTGAATACTGATTTTTCCCCACACGAACAAGGCTCTCACACAGCCCAAGATCTGTCACATGTGCAACTCAAGTCCTGTTTTATCCACACAAAATCTTGTACCTCATTAAAGTGATACTATGGGTAATTGGTCTCAACAGAAGTCTTACACAAACTCATTTTTCTGGCTATTGTCCAATATTCACTGTTTTTATTAACACATTTTATTTTGTTAAGGTAAATTTGTGGCACTGCACCCTTTTGTGAGGCACTCTTAAAAGCATCTTTGTAAATCCATCTGTCTCACGATCCTGGAGCCCTGTTATTTCATAAGCCTGATGAAAGGTCCCTTCTAGTAAGCAATGGGGGAGAGAAATCAGATCTAATAACATGTGGAAGTGTCTTACTGATGCAATCACACACATAGCTCCATGTTCATTAAAGAAAATATGAGAATCACAAACTGCTCACACACACATACACCTTCACATACTTATAAACCTATTGGAAAGCAAGCAATGGTGGTAGACACACTCAAAGGAGTGGTTCAGGGACAGCGAAGCTTACTGCCATATGTAATCTGACAAAAATCTTGGTCTGGATGTGCTGCTAACCAGACTTCCAGCAACCAGATATTTTGGGCTGTACTTCTCCCTCTACCATTTTTGATGATTGGTCATAGGAAGCTGCAATTCTGCGTTTTGAGGAAAGTTGCCCTAAATCAGTGACTTCACAGATTACCCTAAGACAGGGGTAGGCAACCTTGGCTCTTTTATGACTCATGGACTTCAACTCCCAGAATTCCTGAGCCATTGATTGGGATGGGTGGCTATAGTGAGTGAATGAATGAATGAATGAATGAAAATAATTCTCTTGCTCATTTTTCAGCCCAAAGCACCAGGCAAGCTATCACAGCTGCAGAAAAATGTAAATACAGTAAGATGCTCTCTTGCACAAGGATATATTTTCATTGGCCTTGGTGGAGCAGTGGGCTAATGCCTCCTTAAGTAACACCAGCTGCCTGCAATTAGTGCAGGTTCGCATCCCACCAGGCTCAAGGTTGACTCAGCCTTCCATCCTTCCGAGGTAGGTAAAATGAGGACCCAGATTGTTGGGGGCAATTAAGCTAACTTTGTAATAATGCCGCTTGGGGGGGTGTATGAAAGCCCTAATAAGCAGGCATATACATAGAATGAAGGCTACTGCTAAGCTTGTAAGCCGCCCTGAGTCTTCGGAGAAGGGCGGGATATAAATGGAATTAAAATTAAAAATTAAAATTAAAATTTGCAGGGCATGGGTGAAGGATGCCCGATGCCTCTGAGGCCTGCCTTATTGTGAAACAGACATCCAGTGCTACTGATCTGTGCAGCAACTGCATTCCTGTTGCTCTTCCTATTCTGAGAAAGAAAGATTGCCCTTGAGGTGCTTGTCATGTCTGCTGACAACATAGGAAAGTAGAGTTCTTTTCTGCCATATATGCCACACGTGTGATCTGAATTGGTAGATTACCTGCTTAGTAAGAGAGATTTAATTTCTAGACCATAAAAAAGTGGAATAAGCAATAGTGAATCCACAGCCATTTCCTGTAAAAGCAGGCCCTGTAGAGTTTTAGCAGGTTCCATTATAGGGAATTTTAGGATGGTTTATGAGCTTAAGCCTTGGTAATGAGCCTCCTTCGTTAATTTCAGTGGTTTGCAGGAGCCATTAGCAAGCTGAATCAACTCCGATCAACCCTGACTCCTGAGCAGACTATATGCAGTTTGCAGCAATATTAGGATACTTCGTTACTTTAGGTACCTTTGCGTCACTCCAAAAGTACAAGGCCACGATATTGATTTAAGCTTTAATAAGAGTCCTCAGCCATCCAGCCAACACTGAGATTTCCTCGTAAAGTGAAGGCAAGGCGAGCACATTCCCTGGGCTGTGCTTCTCATCCCCACGCATTCAGCACTACCCTTACAGGGCAATATGCTAACGAGTCAAAGCCAATTAAAAAACTGCCATTTTCATGAAGCTTCACCGTCCATCTTTCCATGCTGGTGTTCATCATGCTGAAGCTGCTCAATGGCAACGCAGGCCCCACGCAAAGCACTTCCCCCTGCTTGATTACATGCATTTTATATACTGTCAATGGAGGATATTTCTTTATTGTATTCCAGACTCTGGCCTTATTGAGCTTCAGCCCACTGCAGGTGTTGGATTTATAAATAATCATTCACGTTGCTTCTCTTTGTTTTATGATTTCATCGCCAATGTTTGTGCTAGAAGCTAGCCATGCAGGAGGCAGAATTTTCTTCCAATTCCTACTGCAGACCATACATGACCTTCCCCGTAATTTATCAGAGAGAACAGGAAGCACGTAGTCCCCAAAAATATTATTTAATGCACATCCTTGATAAGAGCTTTTCTGGGTGAACTACTAACTCTCATGGACAGTGGATGGGGGAAATAATATAAACCTCTACTAAATGTTCAAGAAATAGGGCATATTTTCACTAATATAGTTGGGGCTTTACAGTTTTTATTCTTTCTGGGGTTTCATTCTGCTTCTTGTAGATACTGCAGTAGGAGAGCCACGTTAATGTATGGTAGCAAACAATCAGGAGTCATCTTTTCCAACTAACATATTTTATTAAAAGGCATAAATCTTTTAATAAAGTCTATCACAAAAGGGGTCGTTGCGCTCCATTTTTGTTTTTTCCTTCCTATGAAGGCAATTGCCAATTTTCCTATCCTTGTATACCATTTTCCAATGGCATTGACTCTCCTTCACCTTGCAATAACATGCAGATAATGCAAAAAAATTTTTTAAAAAAGATTTAGAAACAACACTGGACTAAATTACAAAACCACGTATATGTATTTTGAATGGTTTTCCAGTTTACTCTGAGCATCACAGTTTGAATTTTTCAGCAGAAAATTCTATGTGTAATGATTATGGCTTGATCTTCCAGTAAAAGGCAGGAAGAGACCAGACTGAGCTAGCTTTGATGTAAACATATACTAGATTCAAGCTGGCCATGTCACATGCCTGTGACATGCATGTAGCTCTTACCATTTTGCTTCAGCTCTGGGGGAAAATACCAGAATACTCACCTGCTCCAATAACTGTGGATCCAAGCAATCCCCATCATCATTAAACAGGGCATCCCAGCTCGCATCTGTCATGTTGTCAGCCTCGCTGTGATTTACATGACCGGTGCTGGTGTTGGTGGTTTCTTCTGAACTAGATGGCACACAATTTGTGGGTGGTTCTTCCCCTTTGTCTTCAGAGGGATACTGCAGTTCTTCCAAAGTTGGCTTTTCCACTCCTAAGGGCGTTCCTATTCTCTCCAATATGCTTCCTGGACAACATGCCATCTTCTCAGGGGCACACTTCAGCGACCAGCTGATAGTCTCCTTGGAAGGACAAATTGGGTCCGCACTACTTCTACTCTCAGTGCTCTGGTCAACCAGGTCCAAAATGCTTTCTGCTGTTGTCAGTGTAGCCTTTGCCTCAAATGTATCAACTTTATACTGGTCTGTCTCATGGCAGAGGCTTTTCTCCTTATCATGTTCACTATCACATGCCTGTAACTTTCCATCACCTGCTACCTTAAAGACACAATTGGGTAGATCTTCTATCTTCTCAGAAGTCCTGTCTGAACAACTAACACCTACAGACACATTTGAATTATCTGGAAACTGTTCTGCATTCTCCATGAGGTTATGTGTCTCCACCTGAATTAAAAAGTTCCCACTACCATCAGCAGTCAAATTATCTGAGCTCACTCCAGCCTGATCAGAGATAAATTTAACTGAACGATGGGAGATACCACTCTCATTCTTGTCGCCATGCTCATTTGCTTGTGCTGAAGCAGGAACGCTCTCCTTTGCATCTTCGAATCGATCACGTTCCTTTGGCTCTACCACGGCACATTCTAAGGTGCTATCGTCACACGTTGCTGTTGGACTGGCGTTGCTTTGCTCTATACATTTGCATCTATTATACTGAGTTATCTCCACAGGAAACAGATTGCTTTTATCAATGTGCTCCAGCAAACCACAGTTACTTATGTATGCAGAATCAGAGTTTCCTTCCTCTGTGCAGATAGATGAACTACCCTTGTATGTCTCTATGTTTTCTGGAATCCTCTTGTCTGCATTTCCAGATACACTGTTCTCACTTATTCCAGTCAATGCTGAACCACCTTTACTTAAAGGCTTTGCTCTGTTGTTCTTGCAAAGTAGCTTGCTATCTTCACTTAGCATTTGCTGTTCCAAGAGAGTCTGCGTACCATCTTCACCCAGTCCTACTTCTTTTGAGACAACTACTGCCCTCCTGGTCTTGCTGGTGACCTGCTTTTCTGATGGGCTCATATGCTTGTTTTTCCGTGAGACGTTGATACTGCTAGTCTCTGGCTGAAAATCTGCCATTCTTTCCCCTGAGACAGCAGATTGTATAGTACAGCACTCATGTGTCTCTGTTTCATTCACTCCAGTAAGAGTTGGGTCTGGGAAGCTAGAGGTAGGGAACAACTGATGTGATGTGGCCTTCTGATGGAACTTTGGACTCTTCCCTCCCTGAGTCTTTGTGCCTAGGTTTTTTTGGCAGAATGCATTCTCGTGACCTGAGTCTTGGGAAAAAGTTCTGCCCTGGTTTTGAGGAGACTTGGCTTTTCCCTGATCATTCGGAAGCAACCCTTTCCTAGTTTTAGGGTTTTGTCCCGTCTCACATGCTTTAACACTCTCCTTCACTACGGTGGTGCAGTGACTCTCCCTCCCACATTTGGTGGCCACGGAACTGCCACTTTTTGAGACTGCCATCTCACGTCTTGCTCTCGGGACATACAGGACCATGTCTGGTTTCTTAAGTCGTCCCCTGGTTTTGTCTGTATCTGGCTGCATGGCGTTATTAATACCAGTATCTGTGAGAGGGAGAGAGAGAGAAAGACAATAAGTTCAGTGCTGCAGCACTTAGGTACACAATATACTAATTAAAATAAAATTCATCAGAGCAGGATTTCAGCATATTTGAAAGATCAATCGCAACAGAGATACATTGTGGAATGGAGAAGATGGATTGAATATATTCAGAATAAATATGGGACTAAAAAGTATCATTTAGCATTTGAATAAGTAGCGGATTTTTATGACGTATAATTAGTTAGTAGTTATTTTATTAATATTTTGACTATGGAGAGTTAAAGTGTGATAGAATTTAATGTTTTATTATTGTTGTTAGCATATTTTAGATTATGCTTGTTTGTATTATTATACCCTGTATTCAGCTCTGGGAAGTCGGGGAGGGGGGAGGGTAGGGTGGGGGGGGGGGTTGGGGAGAGGGTAGGGGGAGGAGGGGTTTTTTTGTATTCAAAAATGTATTGTAAAACTTTTCAATAAAAAAATTCATCAGAGCAGATTTCAGGTGATAGTACTTTAAAAAAATGGTTCTGAAATAAGGAAAACACAGAGGCAGAACCCAGAGAGTAAAGCAGAGCTGGTTGTGCATATTGTACACAAAACAGCATCAGTAACTGACATTCCTTTACAGAAAGCTCTACTGCTTAAATACTTTGGCATTTTGATTATTCTTTTGATCAATGAACTACTAGAGCATTTCTTATAGGCCTTGCATCAAGATTTTGAGGCCACCGGATCTCCTTTGTGGTTTCTTTCTCTGCTGCTAAACATTTTCTGATATTGCTCTCAAGAAAGGAGGACGATCATGCCTAAATAAACCACAGCAATTTTGCACTAGGCACAGAAAGAAAGAGAAAGATATAAATCACGCTCATACGACAGAACCTAGTGTAGCTTGTTATTTTTAAAACTGGCATGAGTAAGCCTCAACCTGCTGTCTCCTGCATGTTGGTATCCTAATCCCAGCTGCTTCAAACTCTAATCAAATTCCACTCAGGGTTTTTATCAGCTTTGCCGCTATCCTGTAGGAAATCACAGTGGTGTTTGTCATAAGCTCAACTATCCTTACAATGCCCCAAACTCTATCCAAAACCAAAAGTTTCTGTGTTATACTTAAAATCCACATGAATACTTTTCTTCAAAAAGATTTTGAGAGTAAGACCGTTACAGAATAAGTATGTTTTAGGATAGGTGAAGCAGCAAATAAAATAGGTAGGCAATTTTATTCTGTATTGTAATTCTGGCCTCTAGCCTCAAGCTGCTGCAAATATCATTCAGTGTCTCTGCTCTAGAGTAGGAGAAAAAACATATTTTAAAAAAATACCCAGATTTATTAATCTATACTCTGCACGACTGGCAATTTGTTTTTTCTCTTTATTTAAAGAATATATGCAAATCTCCAGGATAAAAATCAGTCAAGACTCTCTCTTCTAGTAATTAACAAACTAAATCTTGATCGTGTTTCTATAAGACACCCATTTTCTATTTGCCCTCTCACATTTTATATGTGTGGTATATTAACTGACCGGCCAGACTAGCAGATTTGAAGAAAATTGTTTTTAGAGATGTACAATTGTATAAATTTTGGAGCAATTAACGAAAGGAAGCAGAACTATCTCTAGAGGGTGATAAGATAATGTTCTGCTGGGTCAGTGAAAGCTAGGGAACTATTTACCAAGTTCTGCATGACACAGAGCACCCACAAAGTTCAGGAAGCATAGAGAAGCTGCCTTGCCTTATTATATTTTTTGCTTATGTCCCTGCCCGAGAGACTAGGAGGCAGCCCACACCTCAGTGATACATGTTTTGCATGCAGAAAGTAATAGGAAAGAGTTCTGCTCTCCTGCTCAAAAGGATTACTTCAGTTTCAGTGGACAATACTGGCTGGGTACAACATAAAATGGCCAGGTGTAGATTCAACTTCCTGTTTTCCTACTTCTGAAAAGGAAGCAATGAAAATTCCTTACCCAAAGGTTGTTTTTTTTAAAAAAAAAAATATTGAATCCAGCATTCTTTGGGGAAAATAGGAAACAAGATATGGAAGCCGGATAATATTAGGAATATATAAAGAATTGGGGGAAAAATGTAAGTCTTGAGTTGAAGGCGTTTTCAATGGCTCACTTGCCTGTTTTATCTGAAGAACTAGGTTTAGGCTTTCAGCTGCTGTGTGGGTCTAAAAAGAGCACCAGTCTCTAACACATTCTATCCCAGGGGTCGGCAACCTCGGCTCTTTTATGACTCGTGGACTTCAACTCCCAGAATTCCTGAGCCAGCAAAGCTGGCTCAGGAATTCTGGGAGTTGAAGTCCACGAGTCATAAAAGAGCCGAGGTTGCCGACCCCTGTTCTATCCTTTCTGCCTCCTTATAGAAATGAAATGGATACTTACTTAAATCTACTAAGCTTTACAAGGGGAAAAAAAGGATTCAGAGTACTACTTTGTACACTTTCCTCCTCCTCCTCTCTCCCTCCTTCCTCCTCTCCCCTCTCCTCCTCCTCCTCTCCAAATGCCATGGAGGGGATTTTGCCGTGCCTTTTTCTCTTTTGCAATTGCATTTCCCTGGATATGTAAGAAGTACAGTATATATATTCTAACTGACAGGTTCCTAAGGGACAGATTTAAGCCCCTTAAGCAAAAGATCGGCAGACTATAAAATGTCACATGTTCCAAAAATATATAGCATGTATGGTATTAAATGATGGTTTACACATTAATAAGGCAAGAGCAAAGATACTGTATTGAGCATACCACAGGTATATAAAGAGCTCAGGTTTATGCATTTATCTGTATCTCCTAACAACAGTTATTGAGCGAGAGAGGATTTATGGCAGGATGGCGGTATTTACACAATATGCTTTTCTGGTTCAACAATGGGGTAAGTGTACTGTGTGAATATTACAACTCAGAAAGCAGTAGGGCAGGAGAAGATTCATTTTAATCCCCCAAACCCTGAGTTTATTCCGGTTTAAGCAATTCAAGGTGTTGGTTTATCACCTATAAACCCCTATATGACACAGGGCTTGGTTATGTGAACACCATAACCCAGTCAAAATGGGGAAGTTTCCTAACCCAACCCAGTCAGTCCTCCAAGAAAGAGTTGGAGCTCTTTAGAGAATAGTGAAGAATTAATAAAATAAACGAAACCTTGTTCGTTGAACTGCTTGGAAAGACCAATGGATACCAATATTAACTAGCATACAATTAACCTTGTACTCATTTTGTTGACAAATTTCTGAGTAAATAGGTGGTGGTGGTCTAAGCCTACCTTAGTTCATCCCAGCCATACCAACGTAAAGTGACATGATGGCAGATGCAAAGGACCAGGTCCATACATGACGTTCCAATTAAACTGATTTATTACTATTCATGCCTATGCACAAGAATCTATTCAACTAACAATTAGCAACATTTTGGCAGTAGCTAAGAGTAAATGGAATTCAAGAGGGGTTGAACTTAGTCTGTTTGTGGCTACATAGCGACTTTACGCTGATTCCTCTTTTGACTCCACCCACAGTTTCTACTATTCCTTCTCTTACATCCAAAGAGGTTCAGAAACATCCACAAATGTTAGAAATGCACTCTTCATAAAGTGTACACCCACACAGACTCTTGTTCATTTGCCAGCTATCTATAAGAGTACCACTTGGCATTTCCTGCACTGGATCAAACCCATTTTCAAACAAGGAAGAGAACAAAGAACTCTGGATATGCTTTAGCAGAGAATTTAATATAAATGCTTTGAGGATTCCCAAAGTATTGGAAATGCAAAGAAAAGCTCTTTACATTTCCAATCCAAGAGATTCCAATCTCTTCTTAAAAACTCCCAGTGTTGGAGCACCCACCAATTCTGGAAGCAAGGCATTCCACTGATTAATTCTCCTAACTATTAGGAAATTTCTCCTTAATTCTAGGTTGGTTCTCTCCTTGATTAGTTTAACCATGGATGAATGGCCAAATTTACATATGCAGCAGATTATGGCAGGCTAGCTTACCACTCTCGGCTCCTTGTTTTTAAGTTTAAAAAATTTCTCATGATTCAAAGCCAAGAAAAAGTGCAAGGTATAATCTCCCTTCATCACAAATCCATATTTCCCTTCCAAGACCGAAACAGACATATTTGCTTATTCTTATTGAATTCCTCCCTCAACCCAAAATCTAACCACTATCCTACGGCCCCAGATACTTTCAGCCCCCTTCTGCGGGGGATATTTATTTTTCATAAGCTTTGGCACAAACAACCAGGCTACTCTCTGCCAGACCTCAGGCCCCTATAAATATGCATCGGGTCACGTTTATGGAGACAGATGGTTTCAGGATCTGTCCTGTAGTAAAGGCGAAGGAAGAGTTGGAGAAGGGTGTGGCCTCATGATTAATCACTGCCCACTTGGTTTAGGGTTATTCATCATGGCTCGCTGTCAGGTAAATCACTGGAAAAAACACCTCTCTAGTAATTAATGGGAAGTGACGGATGGACAACCCTTGGGTCCATTAATCTGGACTATCAGCAGCATACCAAGATTATGAATGTCAGGATGTATAAACTGTTTACCAATCAATAGCACCAGAAATTCATCCAAGATTCTCATTTCCGAAGCTCCTCCGATACATGAGGCTGCTTTTACCTTTTCCACCCAAATTTTCTCTTTTCATTTCTCCCCATTCTTGATTTGCAATAAAATCATTACTCAATTCACCCAGGACAGCTTAAAGGATGACATGGGGTCTGGAAGAAAAGGCCCACAGCTAAAAAAACTAAGAAAAGCCTCTCAGTGTCACCTGGGCACACAGATACCCTCAAAGGGAATAGAAAGAAGGCAACTGATCAACCACTGTGCCTACTAAAACTGCATTGCAATCTACCACAGACAGGTAAATGATTAAATATCTAAGTGGTTAAAAACATGAAGCTGAACTGTGTTGTTGGGGAAGAGCCTCGTTTCAGAGTGCCATGGTTAGAAAAGAGCATAATATAGGGCAGAGTTCTACTCATGCTCTCCTCTAGAGTCCAGCCAATCTTTCGAAGTAGAAAAGCATCCTCATAATAAAATGTTTTATTTGAAGCTGTGAGTAACCATGGCATGTGTAATGTATTGGGTTTTGTCTTACTAAAGAGTATCACGTGGGGTTAATTGCTGGAAGGTTGTTTAAGCAGGGAAGCTGCCTAACAGACAACCTGTCTCCAGCACCGCCATTGGCTGTCTCTAGGGCGGCAATAGATTGCTTTAAACCTATTGGACGCCGCCTAGAGGCCATGGTATAAATAGCTGCATTCGCAGCCCTGTTTCTCAGTTCAGTTCCTCTAAGCAAATAAAGACTGATTCTTGCTGAACTCACTCGCCTCATCTTGTCAATCAAGCAATGAACTCAGTATATAACACTGGCGACAAAGGTGGGATCCTGCTTCTCCAACAGAGCTGAGAGTCACTAGGGGAGAGGCCGAACGCGCCTGGTGGGAAAAACAATTTTCCCCCCCTACGGTCAGCCTAGCACAGCCATGCTAGTGACCACGTGCCAAGAGGCATATGGATGAGCAGGATAAGAAGACGTCGAGCCCCAGCCGTGAAGACCAGCAGAAATGGCAAAGGTCGGAAAGCTGGAAGAATTTTATATAGCTCACCCGGAAAGATGGTCTTCGTATCTATCCAGGGTTGAGAACTATCCACGCGCGAATCAAGTTGCCGAGGATGGCCTGAAGGCCACTATGCTCCTGTGTGTGTGCAGCCCAGCCACGTTCCAACATCACGGAGAACTTGTTCGCGCCAACGACATTGGAGTCCGTAATGTTCGCGGACTTGAAGAAAAGGCTCAGCAACCATTTCCAGCCCAAGCTGTCGGTAATCGCTTGGCGCCACGCATTCAAACAGAGGGTTCAGCAACAAGGTGAAACAGCGTCTGAATTCATCGCAGCATTGAGGCAGGCCGCACACCTGTGGCAGTTCTCTGACATAGAGGACAGGCTCCTAGACCGGCTTGTCTGCGGTCTCCAAAATCAAGAGTTATAGCAAAAACTCTTCACCAAAGAGACTCTGTCGTTCCCAGACACGCTGAAAGAGATCGTGGCAGACGAAGCCGCCGCCGGGGCCATACAAGCCATGCGGCCTGCCAAAACAGCACAGCACGATGAAGCCGTCCACGAGGACGCCGTCCACATGGAAGGCCCTGAAGACAACATAGAAGTTGACAAGCTACAAAGGGACAACGACCAACAGTGTCACAGCGACAAGCAACAAGGGGCAACTTACAAGGCACATCCCTTCCTTAGGTGCCCAGGGTGTTGTGGCCGCCACCCACGCATGGACTGTAGGTTCCAGACAGCCTTGTGCCGGGCCTGCGGGAAGACCGGCCACATCACATCCGTATGCAGAGGTCACCAGAGGGACCGGCAATCAAATCGCCAGTCAGACATTCTGATTAGGAGAGGTACTGGGGCCCCGGGGCAGTATAGCATAGGGTTTTGCTCCAGGTGCAGAAGCATTTGCCACACGGGAGCTCGCCACCCTATTAAGCCGAAGTTTAGACTTCAGGTGGAGCTGCAAGGGGTCCCTTGCAAGATGGAGCTGGACACAGGTTCAGCCGTATCCATTATATCACTTGAGACATTTAACTTCATCTGCACTCGCAGCAAGAGATGAGCCAAGCTGAGGCCATCTGACATTATACTGACCAACTTCCAGAATGCCAGAGTCGCAGTCAAGAGTGAGGCCACACTGGCCGTCAAATTTATTGGGTTTTCTGGGCACCTGGACGTTGTCGTAGTAGGGGGTCAGTGAACAAGCCTGATAAGGCTCGATTGGTTTGATGCACTAGGCATCCAAGTAACCGGACGCAAGTCGCAAGTCTAGCGATAATATGCGAGGAATTCGCAGATGTGTTTGACTCAGGTCTAGGGACGTACATGCGCCCGCCAATAACATTTAAACTAGATCCTACTGTAGTGCCGGTCAGGATTAAACCTCGTAGAGTGCCATTTGCTCTTAAACACAAGATAGACGCTGAGTTTGATAAACTCGTAGAACAGGGAGTACTTCAGCCTGTGGATGGGGGTGAATGGGAGACCCCAATCGTCACACCACTAAAAGCCAAGGGGAGGTCAGAATCTGTGCCAATTACAAATGCACAATTAATTGTGCACTCAAACAGCATGCGTACCCGGTACAAGTAGTAAGCCACATCCTAGCGTCCTTGCAAGGTGGTACAATTTTTGCAAAATTAGATTTGGCTCACGCCTACCAACAGCTTCCTGTAGACGAGGTCACAGCCGTGGCACAGACAATTGTAACCCACAGGGGGGCGTTTAAAGTCCCTTCAACTGAGTTCTTGGGTTTACGGATCGATGCCGACGGCATCCACCCTGCTGAGTCAAAAGTGAAAGCCATTCAGATGGCACCTAGCCCCAAAATGGAGAGCTTCAGGCATTCCTAGACCTTCTAAATTTTTACCATGCATTCCTTCCTAACAAGGCCGCAGTGGCAGAGCCGTTACACTAGCTCTTGGACAAAAATACTATGTGGAAGTGGACTAGTGTTCATGAAAGCAGCTTTCAGGAATTGAAGGCCCTACTGTTGGTCAGTTCAACAATCACTCAATTTAAGGAATCAATGCCGGTAAGCCTTGCGTGTGACACGTCCTCATATGGGGTGGGGGCTGTCCTAAGTCACTTGGAAAGCGATGGGACTCAAGTCCCGATTGCTTTTTATTCCAGGACACTGTCTTCCGCAGAACGTAATTACACACAAATTGATAAGGAGGTATTGGCCATAGTAGCTGGAGTAAAACAATTCCACAACTACTTGTATGACAGGGACTTCATGGTCTTCACAGACCATAAACCGCTATTGGGGTTATTCACCACAGACAGACAGACACCCCACATCTTATCCCCTAGAATGTTAAGATGGCCCATTTTTTATCGGCTTACAGCTTTAAGCTAATTCACAAACCCGGCAAGGATATGGACCATGCAGATGGCCTGAGCAGGCTTCCACTGCCTCAAATTGAGCCAGATCTGGCCCCAGCGGCCCACGTTTTGTCCATTCAGGACTTGCCACACGGGGGACATAGCCACAGAAACAGCAGCAGACAAGACTCTAAGCAGAGTGCTATCTTGGGTCCACATGGGATGGCTAGAAAAAAGCCCTGCACCTGAGTTCCAGAGCTACTTCACAAGGAGACATGAGCTCTTAGCTCATAAGGGTTGTATTCTATAGGGGAACAGGGTCATTGTTCCCACCTCATTAAGGGACAGGGTATTGCAATCGCTTCATGAAGGTCATCTGGGTATTGTTTGCATGAAAGCTTTGGCACAAAGCTATTTATGGTGGCCAGGATTAGATAAAGCCATTGAAGCTAAGGTACACGGGTGTTTCACGTGTCAGCAGTCTAGGCCTGAAATGCCGCACACTCCTGTCCATAGATGGGAGGAGACACACACACCCTCGTCAAGGATTCATATAGACCGGTGGGCCCTTTCAGGGACAGTTATTTCTTATAGTGGTTGACAGCCACTCTAAATGGCTGGAAGTTATACCAATCGCAAATATGACTACTGCTAGCACCATCCAAGTGCTTAGGAAACGCACAGGCCACTGTACGTCATAGTGTCCAATAATGGGGCCCAATTTACTGCGGCAGAATTTCAGGCTTTCCTGAGGGCAAACCTCATTAGGCATGCGACATTGGCTCCATTTCATCCATCTAGTAATGGGCAACATCTATATGAAGCCGCTGGGCGAGATCATTCGTGGTTTCGGGGTGGGGTATCATCAGTACGCTGATGATACCCAACTTTTTCTTTCCACCCCGAACCAACCCAGTGGTGCTCTCGCCGTGATGTCCCGGTGCCTGGAGGCGGTCCACGTCTGGATGGGGAGAAACAGGCTTCGTCTCAATCCCGCCAAGACTGAGTGGCTGTGCATATCGGCATCTCAGGTCAACCAGACTATTCCATCTCTAATGATGGGGGGTGAGGTGTTACCCCCCGTTGATAGGGCTCGCAACTTGGGCATCCTCCTGGATTCACGACTCAATTTTGAAGACCACATAGGAGCCGTGACCAGGGGGGCTTTTGCCCAGGTTCGCCTGGTGTGCCAGTTGCGTCCCTATCTGGACCGAGATGCCCTACGCACAGTTACTCATGCGCTCGTGACCTCCCGTTTGGACTACTGCAACGCTCTCTACATGGGGCTGCCCTTGAGGACCACTCGGAAGCTTCAACTGGTGCAGAATGCGGCTGCGCGAGTTGTAATGGGGGTTTCCCGATACTCCCATGTAACACCTCTACTCCGCGAGCTGCATTGGCTTCCGGTTGCCCTCCGAGTGAAATTCAAGGTGCTGGTCATTACCTATAAAGCCCTACATGGCTTGGGTCCGGGGTATTTGAGGGAACATCTGCTGCCAGCATCAAGTGCCCTTCGTCCAGTGCGCTCCCACAGGGAGGGTCTGCTCAGGGTCCCACCGGTAAGAGATTGCTGGCGGGTAACACCCAGGGATAGGGCCTTCTCAGTGGGGGCGCCTGCCCTCTGGAACCAGCTGCCAGTGGAGCTGAGGACTGCCCCCGACCTCCGTTCATTCCGCCGGGGCCTGAAGACCTGGCTCTTCGAGCTCTCTGGCCCAGGCTGAGGACTAATTTATTTTAATTGGGGTTTTATTTGCACAGGGTTAAATTTAATCTTTTTTAAACTGGTTTTAACTTTTTTATTTTTGGTTTTTAATTCCCTGTAAACCGCCCTGAGTCCTCCGGGAAAGGGCGGTATATAAATGTAATAAAATAAAATAAATAAATAAATAAGCCGAACGAATGGTGCGTACCACGAAAGAATCACTGAGGAGCATAGTGACTGGGGACTGGCACCACAGACTGGTCGACTTTTTGCTCTGCCAACATTCCACACCATGCACAGCAACAGGCAAAAGCCCAGCAGAGCTGCACTAGGGGAGGCGACTAATCACAAAACTGGACAGGTTGCACCCAGACCAGGTGGCAGCAGAGGCCTCTCGCCCAAGACCCCCAAGGGGGTTGCAAGTGGGTGATGGGGTGTGGGCCCAGAACTATGGGCATGGGAACTTGTGGGTGCCAGGGAAAAATCACCAAAACGTTGGAACTTCTCTCATACAAAGTGGGCCTAGAGGGTGGGAGAGTCATTCATTGCTATATCGATCAGCTTCGAAAGTGTTTTCCAGAACGGCCACAAAGCGAGGACTTCGTCCCAGGTCCCATCCATGAACCTCAAACCGGCAGCCAGGCCAATCAATCCATATGCTCTGAGGTCCCAAGCAGTCAGAGCAACAGGGAGGTGGTCGTAGGGGGGCAAAGTCCGGGAGAGCAACATGGGGCTCCTGACGGAGAAAGTCAACCAGAACACTACAGCCGCTGTGCTAACTCTGCGGAAGGATTAGACTCTGGGGTGGGCCGACCTGGAATGGCCAGCTAGAGAATTCCGAGTCAGCCAGACTCGCTTGAACTTATGGACCCTGGTCTACCCAGCCCAGAGGGCAAGCTGGTAGACCGGGGAGTATCCAGCTCTCCCAGGCATTCCACAAGGGTTCGCAAGCCTTCTGCGTATTTACAAGATTTTGTTCCGAAATAACTGAGCTATAATATTGTATGTGTCATTGAATTGCTGCTAGCCAGGACAGTCTCTGTATTAGCAAACGGAAAAAGGTGTACTTTTGCATACTTCTCTTTGTATCTCTGTAAAACTTGTAATTGCTGTAATCATTCCTTTTGTTGTTATAATGTATGTACATTCTAGGGGGGGAGGGGTGTAATGTATTGGGTTTTGTCTTACTAAAGAGTATCACGTGGGGTTAATTGCTGGAAGGTTGTTTAAGCAGGGAAGCTGCCTAACGGCTCCCAGCTCCTCAGAGAACCTGTCTCCAGCACTGCCATTGGCTGCTTCTAGGGCGGCAATAGGTTGCTTTAAACCTATTGGCCGCTGCCTAGAGGCCATGGTATAAATAGCTGCATTCGCAGCCATGTTTCTCAGTTCAGTTCCTGTAAGCAAATAATGATTCTTGCTGAACTCACTTGCCTCATCTTGTCAATCAAGCCACGAACCCAGTATATAACAGCATGTATGGCAAATTTTATAGAGTCTACAAACTGTCCCATAACCACAATATAGATAGAACGACTGGATTTTTAAAAATTCTCCAATAAACTACTTTAACCAACAGAATGGTTCCCTTCATCTTTATTGACTCAGTGAGAAGAAAAGGTACCATCAAGACAGCTTCAGCCCAAAGGAGTCATTTTTCAGCATAAAGTATAATCTATTTCTTTCAGAATAGTCACACCCACTGTGAAGGAGAAATTGTGTTCCACAAACTGGGTGCTCTAAATGTATCTCATGGCAACAACACTAATGACAGCAAACAAAAGCTCGGCTCATAATTACTTTTCAAATATCATATGTGTAAAATATCAAGTAGAGCAAAACATCACAAATGTTACAATAAAAAGAGGTTGTAAACTCAGCATTATGGTAAACAGCAGTTGTTTCTGAGAAGGAAACAGAATAATACAGAAGTTAAGTAGGAACTGCAAGGAGTACCACAAGAACAAATAGGATCTCCCAGTGTATCTTTGATGACTCCACAAACCTGGTAGCCTATAATTTGATAAGTCAGGTTACCACCTCCATCATTCATAGCACAGCTATGACAGGTAAGGAAGGAGGAGTTATAGTCCAATACATCTGGGAGGTGCAAGGTTGGAGAAGACTGCAATAAGCAATTTACTAGAAAATTAGCAGGACTATGAAGATAATTGGACTGATGTTGGGAAAGCTGAAAATATGCCCTTGCCAATGTGCCTGCAAAATGAATACATATGTGAGTCTTCCTGAATATCACATTATTAATTAACTAAAAGTCTTAATATTTTTCATGGATATAGCCAGAGAGTTCTAATTCTTCTACTACAACTTTTATCGGCTTTAGATCCCTGCATTTCCCTCATATATTTTCCAGGGTTATGCAATAATCCTACAGACCACCGAGCTTTTCTTCAACCCACTTTCCATAAGGCGTAGTCAGAGAATCAGAATAACCCAATGCTCCAGGCATCAATCTCCTGCAATTATCAACCCTTTGAGAAGCTTACCATGCATGGAATATATTTATTCAGTCTTCTCTTACAAATATCCAGAAAAAATTCTACAATTTCCTTTTTCTACAGAAGCCTCCTTAAATAACTTCCCATTATGCAACTTACATCTGTTCTTAAACCTATCATTTCTGTCTCTTCTGCAGTTCCAATGAAACCACTTTTTCTCTTTAGATAGAATGGGAATAGGCAACCTTCTGTTGTTTCAGACTATAATGCAGCTCAACCGCAGCTAGTCAGGTTAAGTAAGGAATTCTGGGTGTTGTAATCTAAAAACACACTGGAAAAACCAAGTCGCCTATCACCGTACACTTTGAATACCACAATTCATTTCAAAGTTAGTCCTGCTGAATTAATGGTTGCCTTCCAGACAAAATTGTAAAACTTTCAGCCATAAGTTGCCTTGATCCCTGAAAATGTATATTTGTCCTTGGAAATTCATAGCATATACATTTAAATGATAATAAACTATAAACATGCCCTATTCACCCAGTTATACTTGCTAACAAGGCATTTGTTGGTTAGCCAAGCTTAGCAACAGAACACAACCAGAACACAACCATCAAGTTATTCTTGTTAGCTGTATCTGCTCACAAGAATATGTCATCATATTCACTGCTCAGCTACCCGCACTTATTTTGATGTATAACTGGTTTTATGCAATTTGGCTTCTAAAAATATAATTGCAATTTTTAGAATTGGAAGTTTACTGAGTTTGATTTCAAGCCAATCAGAATCCAAAAGCATGATGACAACAATAAATTTGGGGATATTTATTATTGTAAAGCTGCTGACATTTGCAGATTTCAGTGCTTCCTTTCAACCACAGTTGCTGAAATAAAGAGGTTCTCAGATTCTGTTCAGTGCCTTTTAGCTCATGATTATATATATATTCTCACAAATGAACACCAGAGTCCCTGGGAAATAAACTCAAGTGAAAATAAAATAAAGATAATATATATTCTACATCTCTGGTTCTGTGTCAAGAATTTAATTAACTCAGGGACAGTTTCTCTTGCCTAAATTGGAACTTACCAACTGGCAGCCTGAACTAACCAAAAACAAACATTTATTTATTTGTTAGATTTATATAGCCATCAATCTCACAAAATGTTACTCTAGGTAGCATATAAACATATTACCATTTTAAACCAAAAAATTTTACATATATTAAAAAAACCACCAAGAATGCAGACGTACACCCATCATTTGACGTCATATAACCATCTTGAAGCCTCACAATGGGATCCCCAAGGTTGATGAAAAAAATGACCTTCTGGAAGGCAGACAAAGATGGAATCAGAATTTTTTTAATACCCCAGGAACATCGCCAAAATGGTATAATTTTCTTTTAAAAAATGAAAATTTAAAAACTTTCAGATGTACAGGTTTCACTGCCAATCTTTCACTCTTAAAATTATTGCATCATCTGATGATGTATGTGCCATATTTGTGAAACCCTCTCTACCAGATGATGTTGATTTAATTGACCAGGCATGAAGAGGCCAAGAAGCCAAATGAGTTAATCATCTGAAATAGACTTTCCAGACTAGAGCCTTCCATTTGTGCAGAACTACAGCCTCCAAAGTTCCCAGCTAACATGACCAATCTTTACAGATTGGAAGCTATATTCCAACTTGATTTGTACACATTATGTGAAGACTTAACTCCCTAGAAAAGGACCCAAAGGCTGGAAAAAATGGAAGGAAAGAGAACAAGATGACCAACAGCAAGATGGAGGATTCAGTTATGCAGCAATGGGTTCATTGCTAGAAAATCTGAAAGATCAGGTTAGGGACAGATTGTCATGGAGAAAATCTATACATGTCGCTAAGAGTCCCCACACTGACTTGATGGTACATAATCAATCATAATCAATTCCAATCTGAATGCAGGGCACTGGCTTGGAAAAGGTGAGCCCTTAAGGAAAAGAAGTTTCTAGACTCTTGAAGCCACAAGTCCTGTGCTGAGCAAGACTGGATTTGAAAATTATAAGCCTTCCTGAGAACAATTTGTGTGCCCACTCCACCACCCTCCCTTGACAGCTATTCAGCCATTCTTCATCTATGCCGAGACAATCTTTCCACAATTTGTCATCATGAAGCAGCACAACTTGCACTGTGCCACGGTCTGAAAAGCCACAGCCAGTCACACTTTCTATTAAACCTCTCTTGCTGTCAGAATTTGCAGCTGTTTCAACAACCTCTGATTCTCCTTGCCACCCTTAGAAGATCCATGCTGGTGTTCCTTGTAAAGTGTGAGCATCACCTAGGTGTGAACACCATCTATCAGTATGCGTATATATAACTCAATCATGTTTTGAGACAAATTCCCATGAATAACACAATATTCACATCTTATAGTTTTATTGTTAAAACTGTACAGTATTTAAACAATATGAACCCAACTGTAAAACATCCAATCTTTCTTATGCAAGGATTCAAAGGCAACCTACCTCACAGAGGTTTATCTGGGTTACATACAAAAATTGTATTGTAGGAGTGAACAGTTGCAGAACAGAAAAAAAAAACAACAACCCACCACCGATGAGACTTTTAATTTTGAAACAAAATGTTCAAGCAAGGAGCAATTAATGCTCAAATACTCAATTAAAGAGTTTAAACGTTACAGAGATGAAAAGGATGCCATGCCATTTTATTCATAGAATCCCCTGTCACAAGATGCAGCATTAGTCATTGGCTTTGAAAGACTAGAGCGGCCTTTCCGATATAGCTTCTGTGACTAAAGTTCCCATAATTCCTGAACAGTATAGCTGGGCTAATGGCCGTGGTGGCTAGAGATAATTTAACATGTCTAAGTGCCAGATCAAAAATGCTGAGAGTCAAAAATATTGAAAAAGGCCAGTTAGAAGATACTGGTCAGTTGTTGTAAGCTACAAATAGTGGGAAACGAATGTCTCTCTGAGATTATGTCTGGGAACTGCAAACTACAGACAAGACTAGATGTGCCTTTAGTCTGATCCACTTCTGATATCCTTCAAACACTTTATTCTGTGATATTTTAAGTCTAACTAGACTCTAACTACTGTTTCAGCCTCTGCAGAGATTTTGGATTTTCTTTTTCAGAACAAGATGCAAAACAAAGAGAACGAGAGGAAGTACAGCTCACAAATTTTATTTCTCAAGATCTTGTATCTCCCTTGTATCCGCAGTCTATTACACACTCCATCAGATGCCTCCCCCACCCGCCACGCCTCGGCACCAATCCATTTCATGCTTAGAGGATTGAATCAGTGTCCCTTGGCGTGTCTCCTTTTCACACTATGGTGAACAACAAAACTTCTAACTTGTTCTCTAAGTTGTGTAGTAAGTCCCTTAATCTATACCACAAGGCAAGGCAACTGAAAAACTACACAAGGAATCATCTAACTTTAAAACGAGGCAGGAGGCCAAGCCAAAAACAAAAGTTTGGGACTAGAGATCAGTAGATAACAGCTTCTAGAGCAGAGACCTAATATTTAGCTTATTCTGAGGAACATTTTCAGTGATTTAATAATGCCAAAGTGCCACACAAAGGTTTCATTTCAAGTTTAACTATGTTTTGTGATCACTGTCTGTTGGTTCTTCTTCCTCTCTGCATTGTGCTGCAGGCTTTCTTCTTTCTCTACATGTTTGTATTTCTTAAACATCTGTTAGCTTTTCTTTATTTGCTTTCTCTACAACCCAGCATGTGGTCTTGTTCCCTTGGTAGCATATTTTTCCTGTTACCCTCTTTTTTTTTTGTTTCAAAGCATGTAGCTCTTTTTGCAGTTTCCCTTCATAGCCTCGTTTTCTTTCCATCACTCATAGCGTTTTCTCCATTTTTTTAATGCACCTGAAATAAAGTCTTAGTGCTCCATATTAATTTTCCCCAGGTCCACAGGGTATTCCTTATCCCCTCATTATTCTTTCTTCTCATTCCTTCAGTGGATCCATCTCTCTCCACCACCATCAAAAGTATCTCTGCTCCCCTCATCCTGTGTAATTCAGTGGTGCACTTCATTCCAGTACCACTTTTCTAGCAGTTTATACAATTGAGGAGCTGAGTTTACACAAGATGTTAAACCCTAAATCTGGCTTAAAAAACCATGACAGCTGTATTTACATAATATGCTATGCCATCTCTCAAATTAAACCATATTATGGCTTAATGTTATATCAAGTTCAATAATATATTAAGGTAATAACTAGGTTTGCACAAAACAAATAACTGTAAGAAACTCAGCTCCAGTTTAGTCTAGCCTAGCATTTTCTAATGGCAGAAAGTGAAGAAGAACTAAAGAGCCTCTTGTTGCGGGTGAAGAAGGAGAGTGCAAAAGTTGGGTTGAAACTTAACATTAAGAAAACCAAGATCATGGCATCTGGCCCTCTCAATTCCTGGCAAATAGATGGGGAAGAAATGGAGGTAGTGACAGATTTTGTTTTCCTGGGCTCCAAGATCACTGCAGATGGGGACTGTAGCCAAGAAATTAAAAGACGCTTGCTCCTCAAGAGGAAAGCCATGGCAAATCTAGACAGCACACTAAAAAGCAGAGACATCACCCTGTCGACAAAAGTGCGTATAGTCAAGGCTATGGTCTTCCCAGTTGCAATGTATGGCAGTGAAAGTTGGACCATAAGAAAGGCTGAGCGCCAAAGAATTGAGGCCTTTGAACTGTGGTGCTGGAGAAGACTCCTGCGAGTCCCTTGGACTGCAAGGCGATCAAACCGGTCAGTCCTAGAGGAGATCAATCCTGACTGCTCTTTAGAAGGCCAGATCTTGAAGCTAAAACTCAAATACTTTGGCCACCTAATGAGAAAGAAGGACTCACTGGAGAAGAGCCTAATGCTGGGAAAGATCGAGGGCAATAGAAGAAGGGGACGACAGAGAATGAGGTGGCTGGATGGAGTCACTGAAGCAGTAGGCGTGAGCTTAAATGGACTCCAGAAGATGGTGGAAGACAGGAAGGCCTGGAGGAACATTGTCCATAGGGTCGCGATGAGTCGGACACGACTTCGCAGCTAACAACAACAGCATTTTCTGCAAACCTAGAGATGGTAACAACTCTTCCATGTGTTTCAGAATCTACAAAGTAAAGCACAACTTAGATATTCTACATTTTCATCTTCATCTTAAAGCCTTATTGTAGGTGTATCTATAAAAGAGCCTTGGTGGAGCAGTGGGCTAATGCCTCCTTAAGTAACACCAGCTGCCTGCAATTAGTGCAGGTTTGAGTCCCACCAGGCTCAAGGTTGACTCAGCCTTCCATCCTCCCGAGGTAGGTAAGAGGACCCAGATTGTTGGGGGCAATTAAGCTGACTTTGTAATAATGCCGCTTGGGGGTGTGTGTGAAAGCCCTAATAAGCAGGCATTTACATAGAATGAAGGCTATTGCTAAGCTTGTAAGCCGCCCTGAGTCTTCGGAGAAGGGCGGGATATAAATGGAATTAAAATAAAAAAATAAAAATAAAAGGGTGGGAAAGGACCTTAAGCAAATGAAATCTGGAATCCATCAGTTAGTCACAAATGGTCAAAGAGAAGATTGTAATCAGTCCTCAGATCCAGATGTTGCTCTGCCTGATTCAAGAAAAAGTGCAATACAGGGAGCCTACTGAGAAACAAGACCCAGAACAATTGTAGTGCTAGGATGGTACAAGGTGGGAGGGGAAAATATCCCCAAATTGTGCTAAAAGAACCAATCCATCAAAATGTAACTTGCCTTTTTTTTAAACTATAACTGCAATTGGGCTCTTCATATAGACAGCTTTAGACTATATTCCTGTTGGAGCTCTAGTCTTGACAGCCATGTCAAATGAACTGAGTTCACAGTTAACAACTTCAGCAATTAGCTATGGGTGAAGCGTCCATTCCTTTAAGGAAAACAGTCAATGAGATGTAAGAGCATGAGCTCCAAAAGTTTGTGCCCTAAGAACACAAAACCCTTCTCCAATAACTGCACAAACACAGCTGCTGGTAGTAAAGGCTGTAGTGGCACCCATGAGCTTCTAGCAGCTGGTACGGTATTGCTTCCTGGCAGCAAACTGTATTTTTAGCTTTTGAGGTTTCCGATTCCACTCAATCCATAACTCCATCAATAGCATATTTACCTTAGAGCCTTGATCTTAGGAGGGAAATAACAACCCGTTTGGCTTGACAAAAGGACTAGAACTTTGCCCCACAGTACTGCAGAGGTGGGGCATATGCCAACTTTATTCCTGGCCTTAGGGATTCAGCTTCCACCCTCCCTGGGGTTGGCAGTGACCAAAACCCATCTCTCCTTCCACCTGCCTCCACTCATTTTACACAAAAGGAACAGCTCTCAATTGGTGCTTAGGGAGCAGCAAAGTGCCCTTGCATGACAGCACCATGTGTCATTTAGCACTCATACATACGCAATGTCACTCTTTATGGCTTACTGTAGAACTGGAACTTCTTATAAAATAATAATATTAATAACAAGAGAGAGGTGCAAGGAGACTCCAAACAACTTGAATTAGAAACCCCTTTGGAATGGTCTACTCATTTAATCTTCAGGCACATGAAAAGAGTGTCTCTCCCTCTCTGCAGAGCATCAACAGAAGACCTTGCCAACAGAGATCCAGAGTCCATCTGCACTTTCTTCCCCTTAAGACACTAAACTGGTACAATAGGACTGGGACTGCACCTCTCCCCAATGTCTCTGCTGTTCTCAATAACATATATAGCATAAACTAGTAAGTCCTATATAGCCCTTTCCCCATAGATACATAATCCCTCATCTCCTGCAAATTAAGGACTGTTCTGCAAACAGCTATGCATCCAAAGTTGGGACCATGAGCCAAGAGTAAGCAACTTCCTATAATTAGAGCCTGCAATTTAATCCTATTTGACCTCCCAGGGGCCTTAGGTGTGGGGTGAGGGCATGCCTAGATGTTTTAGGAGTGGGCAGCAACATGTTCAATTATTTGAGATGAGATCTGTGAGTAGTTAAGAGGCAAAAAAGGCATCTTTTCACTCCTAAGTCATCCCAAACTGTAAAATATGTTACAGTTTAGGAGGTAGGGGTATGGTTTTAACCCTGAGATCTAAAAAGAAGGCCAATTATATGCCATTATACGGTACATGCATGGATAAAACTCCTGGTGCTAAGAAAAAAAAATGACTTTCACCTTCATCCTGACAAGTATAAACAATTTTAGTAACTTATCACTTTCTCTGATATTACCATAATCTCATCTTGTCTATAAACAAATCTTTACAGCCTCATCATCCAATCCTGGTCAATGAAAATCCAATTAGAATTACCAGAAACAACAGCATATATATTTTAACCTTGATCTAATAAACCAACTTTATATTCCTTTCCTTTGCCATTAACATCCCAGAACTTGATTTCTTTTTATTTACTATCTCTTCTCAGAAGCTGTTTCAGCTTTAATACATCTCTTTTGTAAATCCAAAAGAAGAAATTGCACTTTAAGCATGTTTGTAACATTTGTCATAAACACTTATAAATAGTACTGAATCCAGCCAGCTGGATAGCAAGAGATCCATATCCCATCCTTACCCTAATCCTCCTTCATCTTTTAGAACCATATAAATTCACATCTCTTTGACCAATGACCCCTTCTCCAGTTCAGTAACTACAGGGTATCTAATTCTACAGCCCCTTCTTGAAAATAAAAAACCCTTTCACATAACATTTTTCTCTCTAATGGAATACAAAGACCTATATACAAAGAGCAAGAAATCAACCACACTTCACAAAGAAATTCCAAACATGCAAAGATAACACTTTAAAAAAATATAAAATCTTTCAATTTTTTTCCATTTCAGTTTCCTTGGAATAAGCACAGCTACTAACACCAGTTCAACACTAGGAGGAAGCTTAGAGTCAGTGCTATTCTTTTAAACGTGCACAAAAAAGACAAGGCAACAGAGAAAAAAAGTGAATTAATGTCTGACCAAAGGACTAAGGGAATTAGGTAGGATTGTGTAGATATATCAAGGGCAAAAACCCTGCTAGAGAGTACATCAATAAATAACAAAAGAGATTAAATTAACAAGGAGTCCAATAGGAATAAGATTATTCAAATCTGTATTGAAAACCAGGGGAAGGGGGGAATGAGAGGAATGGCCTTCAGAAAGTACAGCCATATATGTCCATGCTACTAAAACTAGACACTTACAACCATAAGCATTCCAGAGTAAACTAGGTAAGTTTAACTAATTAATATATTGATTCTGAATAATTAATATATGTTTCAAATACATTTGTGAGGAAGGCTTAGCAAAGGGTAGGTTTTGTGACAATTTGTCCACAACTGTGGTCTGATTTCTAGACTTTGTAGCTATGCAAGTTGGAAAGTTTCTCCTGCTAAACATAGAACTGTTATAAAGAAAATACTCACATCAGGAAAAGTGAACATAAGACTGTTAGGCTGCATTCATCTAGACAGTGATGGAATCATCTATGATCAGGATTTAAGAAGCATAAGCCTTTATCAGAAACTGCCATCAAATGATGCTGGGGAGAAAAGCAGCATTAACATTCAATGCAACTGATCTTTGGGCTTAGTTTCTCAAATTTTAATTTCCAAATGCCTGGCAATTACATTTGCAGATAATACTAAATTTGCATGAAGAACCGAGAGAACAAGAAAATAATTCAAAGAAAGTGAGTGAAGATAGAAATAAAATACAATTCAGGCAAGCAAGGCATAGCTTCTGGAGACAGGAAATGCAGACACTGAACAGGGACAGAAACTTGGAAAGGATGAGAGCAAAGTAAAGATGAGCTGACAATGATGAAAGAGCTGCTACTATTTCAGTCTGCAGAAATATCACGCCCCAAAGGAAGGGGGAATGGCAGATCAGACGCATCCAAGATCAGGAAGATCAGTTGCCCAAAGCACCCTGGCTGGAGCTGAGAAAGAATGACATGACACTGGAGTAAAATAAGTAGAAGCAAAAAGCAGCAGCATGATCTCCCCCAAACAACTGTTCCTCTAGGACAGGGGTCGGCAACCTCGGCTCTTTTATGACTCGTGGACTTCAACTCCCAGAATTCCTGAGCCAGCTATGGCTCAGGAATTCTGGGAGTTGAAGTCCACGAGTCATAAAAGAGCCGAGGTTGCCGACCCCTGCTCTAGGAAATAATAAACAACACTCTCTGATCACCATTCCTTCAATTCAATCCAGAGTGGAATCCCACAATCAAAGGAGACATTTCCTACCAGTGAGAGCAACTAACCAACGGAACAACTTGCCTTCAGAAGGTGTGGGTGCTCCATCACTGGAGGCTTTCAAAAAAGAGACTAGGCAATCATTTATCCGAAATGGTACAGGGTCTCCTACTCAAGCAAGATTAGAAGACCTCCACGGTCTCTTCCAACTCTATCATTCTATGTTCAATCAAAGGTCTTCCTCCAGTGCACCAGGAAGAAACCTCCTTATAGACAGATCTATATAAATTTCTCAAAACCACAAGCCTAAACTGATCACATTAGGCCTTAAGCTGGGCAAACAATACAACCAGCAGAAGATCTTGTGGGGAAAATAGCAAGCTTTAGAATAAGAGGTAGAATAACTGCATAGTTGTCCTCTCTTCAGTATTAAAAAGTCATAAAAATAATTTATATCCATAAAACGAAAAGAAAGTACTCTTTGCTTTCAATGTGTCAAATCTTGGCAGCACATCCTTAGCAAACAAATACTTTAAACTTTTCTCAATTATTGGCATTCAAAGAATTCTCTTTATACAAATGGAGCAGAAAACTGAAAATACAGATTTCTTAACTTCTGCCAAAATCTTCCTGCTTTCATAATCATGTGATTTCTAATCATGTGATTTCCCCTACTGAAGACAGAATGGCTCTGTTTGCATGACCAATGCATGTGGATGCGTATGATGTGACTTATAATTACACAGCTCAGTCAAGTGACAAGGACAGGATTAATTTCAATCCCAAACCAACTGTCCCTTAGGTAACCTTGCTGCCAATATGATGACAAAGTGGTTCCACAAAAAAGGCTTCTCTAGGAAATCTGACTCTATATACTTTTTACATTTCAAATCTTCCCTCCATAATTCCATGTAGGATAGAAAACGGGAAGAAAGGGGTAGGACTAGATAAGCCCCCTTCCCCAGAAGTCCTTGCTGTAGTATTGTCACCAATCTGGATTTTGCAATTATTTTTCTCCTCTTCAGAGAAGAAAAGTTAACCAGAAAATATCATTCTCCATCTTCCTCTGCAATAGCTAGAATGGCTTAAAAAATGGTTACTACTTGGTTGACTGGGTCACCTGGATCAAATGCAGTGAGATGGGTAGCAAACAAATTTAATAAATAAAATAAGTGTTGGTATAAAAGGAGCAGAATAATTTTCAGGTATAGCTATCAGATTGCTCCTAATCCTGCCCCAAATCCCCTATGTTCTTGCTCCAAAGTGAACATCACACTATTGGTCACTAGTAGCAATATCCGCATAGGCAAGGAAACTGAAACACCAAGATAAAGAATAGCAGTTATGGCATTTTCTGGCAGGAGATAGTGAAAAACACTGCCGGGAGGCTGGAAATGAAGGGATATATGTTTAATGAGGCATCAAGTTCTTGGGACCGCAAGTTTGCCAAGAGAGGAAGGAGATGCTACACAGTACTAGCAAGGGACATCATATAACTTCTCTCCTGCACAGATTCTGATAAATAGAATCTCTTTGTAATTCAGTAAAGTCCCAGCAGTTACTGTGGTTTATCCGTTGTACCCAGAAGACTACAGCTGCTGCTCACATAAATTTTCCCAGACCCCTGTGCACATGTAAAGGACTTACTGGATGGTAGGCACTAGTGATCCTCCCCAAATGCAGCATCAGCTCCCAGACTCCTGCCAAACAGTCACAATTTATTTTGTCCTACAAATAATGTTCTATTAGATAGGTTTTGCTTGTCATTTTTTCAAAAGAAAAATGTCATTTTTACCGAATGCTGTATTTAATCATTTTGTTTTAATTGTTCTAGGCCACACCACATGATCAAGCATTAGAGAGATGAGAATATAAATTACTTACATAACCTGTGATAATAGTTTGATACTGCCCCAGACAAATTAGTTTCTTAAACTAGGGCAGGGATTAACAATCTGGGACCATGTGACACACACCCCTTCTGAAATTTTCCAGTAACATATCATTTGCACCAGTTATGTAAAAGGCACATTACAGCATCTAATTTGTGGGTATTAAGAACTATCAATTTGGCTCCAAAATATTCTTAAGCGCAGACTTCACCTGTATAATTTTGCCTGTAATCAGTGCTGGTGTGTCCACTGGTAAAGTCAATTCTCTTCACAAGCAGAGTCAAGACAGTTTCAATGCCAGTGCCCAATGTGCAATCCCTTTCTGTTAAGGATTTTAGCAAGGACTAGGAGAACATTCAGCTTCACTTTTTATTGCTCCCTTTCTTAGGTTGTCAGTATATGCCAAAGTAATTTCTTAATACAATTGCTTCTGAATATTTATGCAGCTGCCTAAGATATCACTATTTTATTCATTCTGGGTGTATCACTTTGGAAGGATTTAATCCTACAATGCAATTTATAAATAGCTTAATTAATTCATGTAATCTTATACTAAACATTTTGTATCCCTTTTCTCTATCAGTCACACAGGGATGGCTTATAACCTATGAGAAAGGTTTCCTGCTTGTAATGGAATAACAATTCATATTTAGAACTGTTTTATAAATGTTAGGAAGAAAGAAAAAGGAAAGTATACAGCTTTCCAAATTACTATATTACTAGATTCTCTCAACCCTTTTTCCTATTAGAACATGTGAGAAGAATAATTTGTAAAATAGCGTAAGGATTGTCAACACTAGTTCATTACATCTAATATATTACAAGAACGGGTCATAGACATTTCTGTTTTCACATCCAACCCGAAATGAGGCTGTGGAAATAGCACACCAAGCACAGACTACTAAAATGTGAAGAGAGAATCTTATTTATCTTTCTTATAGAAAATGCTCCCTTGGCAAGTTGGCCACGGTGAGTTGGCTGTGGTGAGTTGGTCATGGCAAGTTGGCCGCAATGTTGGCTGTGGCATGTTGTCCCATTCCCTTTAAAGATTGAGCCCACATCTGCACCTATCTATGTATTATTGCAAATTATCTAAGTTTCTTTAGTATCAATCCATTAAACAACACAACTAAAGCATGAACAGTCGCTTTTGATCTTTTCATCATAACTACAGAATGGCTTTTCACTGGGGAGATTATTTCAGTGGTGTCAAACTAGTGGACTACTAGATGCAAGACAGAGGTAATTTTACCTGTTAACAGGGTATAGTTATATTAAAAATATGTACTATTTATATAATAGGAAATAGAACAAGGGGGATAATATTTAATACTAACAATAAATGCAAGCTAGTTGCAGTTCTTGAAGGAAATGCAAAGAATAGGAGTAGCGAATTAAGGATTTATCAGTTCAAAGGCTACAAAAGAAATTGACAATGGAAACAAATCTCCATTAAAAAAACAGTCAAACAGAGGAATAACCTCAATAGATCAGAGCAGTAGTAAGAGACGTAAAAAATGTACTGTTTGCTGGAACTCAGTAACCATTTTCAAACTCTTATAGCTGAAAGAAACACTGAAGAATGGTAGACAGCATGGTGGAACTTAAAAGGCAACTGTGTCCTGTAAAAAGCCAAACAGAAGAGTCAGCACAATAAGTAACTGAAACATATGTATGATAACTGGACCCATCAATTGCCTTGATTAAGAATCAGGAAGTTCGAAGAGCTACCAGGTCTTTTTTTCCCCCTGATAATACACATGGGAACAAATAATACTGCAAAGAATGGCTTTGAAAACTTTGGAACAAAACTCAAGGTTCTGGAAGATGAGGTGGTATTCTCATCTATTTTTCTAGTTCATGGGGAAAAATTAAAAAGGGAAAGAAAGAAACTGCAATTCAATAACTGGCTACACAAACTGGGTCAATGAGAGAGATTTGGTTTCCAGGATGACGGTCTCAGTAATCTAGATGATGGACCACTGTTATGAGACAAGTTTTGTATTTCCAAAGAGTTTGTGACCAAACCATGGTTTTAACTGAATCCTACGGCAGACAGAAGTAAAAGAATTGGAAAAATGCACTATAGAAAGTGGGAGTGTTTCTGCAATGGACTCTCTTAAACCATTCAAATAAAAGTCAGCAAAATCACTGGTTCATAAAGTTCATGACCTTCATTGACTATACACTAATACTCAAAATATAAGATATAAGCAAGATGAGTATGAATTCTTGATAAAGTAATCTGTTTTATTAATTTTAATGGAGACTGATGGGGTGACTCCCAACTGAAAAAGAACAGTAAAGAAAACAATTTATTCAAGAGAAAAAGAAACTATAGAAAGGGGAGGAGTTCCAGTATCTGTTAAAAATATCAACTCCTTCTCAGAAATCTAAAGAAATCAACTTAAAAATTCTGCAGAGAACATCTAAGTTAAAATATCTGGTGAAAGAAATAACAGCAATATTGTTGATGTCTGCCACGGGTCATCCAACCAGTAAGGTGCAGATGATTTTTGTGAATTCTTGCTGCTTCTTGCTGCAGCTTTTTTGAAGCAGCAAGAATTCACAAAATTCCAGCAAACTACAGACCAACTACTCTAACATTGATACTAGGAATGTTCAAAGACAGATCCTAAAGAGATCACTTCCAAAGTTCTAACAGATCAATGGAATATTACAGAGCTTTCCAGACTAATTTTATCTCATTTTTGAGTGGGTAGGTTCCTTAACAGATTGTGGGATATATCATATTTGATTAACAAAGTACTCAAGTGTGGGCTAGATAAAATCACAATTAAATGGGACACATAGCTATTTCAGAAATCATACTCAAAAGGGTGTTCATCAGACTGAAGAGAGGTATCAAATGTAACGTCATACTTATCAATCCTGGGCTTAATATTTTTATTAAGGACAAGAATTAAGAGATACAAGGGATATTTAAAGAATGGGTGAGATTGCTAATTCCCCAGAATACAGCAATAAAATTGAAATTGAGCTTAATAGGTTAGAGAAATTAGCTGAAATTAACTACATAAAATTTAAGAGATGAGAAAATTTTCTTCATTTAAAAAATAAAAAGTGATATGGGTAACTTAGTATGATATTTGTGAAAAAAATGAAAGTAATTGATTGCAAAAAGTATATAAGTAAACAGTGTGATAAGAGTACAAAATGTGAAGTGCAATTTTAGGGTGCATTATGAATTCTCCAAGTTATTGAAATTAACAGTACTTTACTGGTCAGATTCCACCATGAAGTACTGTGTCTAATTCTGAGCAATGATCTTTGATACAGAGAAAATCAGAGAAACTGGATTAGGTTCACAGAAAGTCAATGAAGATGGTCAGGGTAATAGAAATTAATTTATATAAAAGATATTGAATGAGTGGGATACATTTAGTCCCTGGAAAAAGTTAAGAAAATATGTAAGTACCTGAAAGGGTATCATATTGAATTTAGGGTGCAGAACCCAGAATAATGCATTTAAGTTACAGAAATGAAGTTTTTGACAATGTTAGAAAATACTTCCTTATAGTAAATGCAGTTTGATGCTGGAATCAGTTATCTGGAGAGGTGAACAGCTTCTTGTCACTGAATGCATTCAAACGGAGGGTAGATAACTATCTGTCTTGAAAGTTTTACCTAGAATATCTGCATACAGTAGAGTTAGGTTCTATAATACTTTTTTCTATTGCCAACATTGCAAAAAAATCTCATTTTTAATAAATTTTACACTGTTACTTATTGGATCTTCTATATTAAGAAAAAAGTATAATGTAAATTTCTTAAATCTGCATTTTAACATTATATGTTCTTTCACAGCTTTTGAACTTATTAAAAACTCAATAGCACTTGAATACCTGTAATCAATGAAAAGAATTGGAAGTTTTAAGCATCTTAGGCTTCTCATATGATTAGTGTTTTACTTGAGTTTGAACTGTATATCTTTATTTTTATGTATACATTAAAGTATATCACCAAGCCTTCAAACCATGAAAAGTTAAAAGTTCATCAAATTTTAGAAGTTTTATCCTTGAATCATAAGAAAAATTACCCAGTTTTTCTGTAGTTCTTGTATAGATTGGTATTTGCAAGGCTCTTCTGGCAACCAAAAGCACTAGAATGTATAGTATACTAACACTGTGCATAACTACTCTGAAAGCTTCCTAGAAAGAAACTCTTACAAGTGGTATAATGGTATTAAATAATAAAAATAACAATATTTATAATTGCAACAGTGAAGAGTTAATTTCAGCCAAATAATAGCCTTGAAATGAGATCAGAATGTCAGGATTCATCCCTTAAAAAATTGAAACACTAAAAAAAAAATATATATTTAAGAGCCCTTTGTCTTTCAACATTTTCCCTCAAACATACTTTTTTACTGCTATATGCAGGCTGACAAGCCATGCAACATTTCTGAAGTTGAAAGCAGACTTCCTCACAGGATCAAATCATAATACTTTTTCAGTTAACTTATACACAATAATAGTTTTAGTTTTGTTACTGAAAGAGGGAAGGAAGATAATTGGTTGACTGATTTAAAAAATGAATCAAAGCAATGTAAATTTTGTGCATAATGTGGTTCAACCAGGTACCCTTAAACAAGCATTTCTCAATCCTATATTATTATTCTTGAAGCTTGTCATAAAAATATGCAACAAAAATATTTAAGACTATCCTGTAAAACAATATTGGCATTAGAGAAATGTACTCTGTACTGTAAGTGATGCTGCAGGAATTATCCAATTTCCTGAATTTTTCAAAATAAGTGTTTAAGAGGTTTGCAGGAAAAGGATGTTCCCAAAGTCACGGAAAAATGGAATAATCTCTCAACAACAGTGTTAAGGATACCGAATATTTTAATTGTACATTTATTGCACAGTGTGCTGCATGTTTTCCCAAATACAACACATCCCCACCACGAATGTACTTTAGAGTGAATTATATAGCAGGGTCGTGCGGAGCTCGACAAAATTGAGGCAGATATATGACATGATTATACAGCGTAATCTGATAATGAACTTTAATTTTCTATATTAGAAAATAATATAACGTCTTTCTTTCCAAAAAATCAATTGCTGCCCACCTGTTGTTGAATGTGAACTACTGTATTGGTACTATGGCCAGCCCAAGAAGAGCAATCAGAGCTGGTGGGGAGCACCAACTATCACTTCGTGGGTATGGGGAGCAAGAGAAAAGGAATAGAACAGCATTAAGGACCTCGTACATCACCCAAAAAACGAAGGGACGAGTATGGAAAGCAAAGGAAGAGAGACATCTGAAAAGCCCACCACGGGAAGGGGAGAAAAGAAACAGTTACCCAGTACGAACAGGATCACTTCGCCACAGCTGCTTCCGCCTTCACTAGTTCCGTCCGACCCTATCCTGTTTAATGCGTTCTCTCCGCAAGGGCCGCTGGGAAATGTAGTATCCTGAGTCACCCTCTTAATTTTGCGGTCCTTCAAATATCTTTTTCCGATCTTGTTGTTCTAAGAAAAGTCATAATTAAGCGCCTTAAGGAATTCTTCTTTGGGATTCGCATAGTCTGTTACGTTCTTCCGGTGAATATGGGACGTAATCTAACCTTGTTGAAGAAGCGCGCCATGCGAGTCTTTAAAATTTACAGGCTGCTTTTCTCCTGAATTTTACCAACGTTATGTACTTAGTGATAATAGAATAGAATAGAATAGAATAGAATAGAATAGAATAGAATAGAATAGAATAGAATAGAATAGAATAGAATAGAATAGAATAGAATAGAATAGAATAGAATAGAATAGAATAGAATAGAATCCTGGAGGTCTTCTAGTCCAACCCCCTGCTCAAGCAGGAGAACCTATACCATTTCAGACAAGTGACTAGTCTCTTCTTAAAAACCTCCAGTGATGGAGCACTCATGATTTCTGAAGGCAAGCTGGTCCACTGGTTAATTGTCCTTACTGTTAAGAAGTTTCTCCTTAATTCCAAGTTGCTTCTCTCTTTGATCAGTTTCCAACCATTGTTTCTTGTCGTGCTTTGGAGAATAATTTGACCCCCTCTTTGTGGCAGCCCCTCACGTACTGGAATACTGTGTCATCACTTTTTCTTCTTTTCTTTAAACTAGCCAAACTCAAGTCCTGCAGCTGTTCTTCATATGTTTTAGTCTCCAGCCCTTTGATTATCTTACTTGCTCTTCTCTGAACTTTTTCCCAAAGTCTCAACATCTTTTTTGTAGTACGGTGACCAAAATTGGTTGCTATATTCCAGATCTTATTAGGATTTTATAAAGCGGTACTAATACTTTGTGTAATCTTGATTCTATGCCTCTATTTATACAACCCAGGATTGTATTAGCTTTTTTGGCTGCTGCTGCACACTGCTGGCTCATATTCAAGTGATCATCCGGGAGGATTCCAAAGTCCCTCTCACAGTTACTGCAATACATCAAGATACTACTGTTGTGGACACCAAGTTGATGCTGAACTTAATTACGGCAGCAAGACTTTTAGTAGGCCAATATTGGAAGAAGGAGGAACTGCCGACTATAGAAGAATGGACTCTAAAAGTTTCTGACCTGGCGGAAATGGCAAAGATTTCGGCTTATTTGAAAGACCATTCGCAACAACGTTATATTATGGAGTAGAAAAAGTGGATTGATTATATCCAGAACAAATATGGGACCAAAAAGTTTCATTTAGCATTTGTATAAGTTTTTTTATGTGATATTAGTATTGCTTGTAGTCATTTCATATGAGCTAGAGTGCGATAGACTTAATAGTTTATTGTTGTTAACATATGGTTGTTTATGATTGTTTTTTACTTTTATACCTTGTATTTAGCTCTGGGAAGTCAGGGGGGGAGGGGGGAGGGGGGAGGGTTAGGAAGGGTTGGGTGGAGGGAGGGGGGAGGGATTGTTAAAGATAAAATGTATTGTAAAACTTTTCAATTAAAAAAAAAACAACCAGCCACACAATCAAGTGCTCCACCACCAAAGCAATAACCCAACCTCCTACAAGAGACGCTGTGTAAGAACTTTATTTAGAGAGTATAAACTCATTGCAGCAACCCTAAACAGCAAGAAAAAGGAAGCAGAGCATCTGTACAACATCTTCCAACAAAATGGATATCCACACAATTTTATCAAAAAGTGCCTGACCACTCAACCCCATACAGCAGAAACAAACCCAATACATCAAGAATAGCTCAGAAACCACCAACAGACTACAGCAACCACATGGAATCAGTGCAGAACATAAGCTAACTAAAGCCTTTCACACCCTGTATTTTGTAGATGAGTCCTGTTTTTTGCTTGAGGCTGCTCAGTCTTTTAATAATTCACTTAGAGTGTTTTGCTGAGTCTTTTGATTCAATGTATGTATGTATGTATGTATGTATGTATGTATGTATGTACCACCAGTGCTTTTTTTGTAAAAGAAAAAGGTGCTGGAACTCACACATGTCATACAACCCGCCTTGCCTACCCTACAAGGTTCCATCCAAAAAAGGTGCCGGAACTCCGTTCTGAGCGTTCTATGACAAAAAAAGCCCTGTGTACCACCATTTATATAGTTTGACTACAACAGCCAGTGTATAGGTAGGACAAACAGGCACAAGACCGTACCCTCATATTCATACTCTCTCATTAAACTGGGTTGGACTCAGTGATCAAAGTAAACCATTTTGATTCTGAGTCCTTGGTGGCGCAGTAGTTAGAGTGCAGTACTGCAGGCAACTTTTGCTGGCTCCCGGCTGCTAGCAGTTTGGCAGTTGGAATCTCACCAGCTGAAGGTTGACTCAGCCTTTCAATCCTTCTGAGGTTGGTAAAAAGAGGAGCCAGGTTGTTAGGGGCAATAGGCTGACTCTGTAAACCGGTTAGAGAGGGCTGCAAAGCACTGTGAAGCACTATATAAGCTATTGCTATTCTAAGTGATGCATATCTGACTGAAAAATTAGACTCAGATATAAATGAATCTTCAAACATAGTTCAGTCCCTCATCTTGCACTTTTCACAAATTTCAATGACATATATGAAGTTGTACAGTAGACAGAATGCTTATCACATTCGTGTTTGACCCTAATTGGGCAAGATGGCTAGTACCTTGTAAAGTAGAAATAAAATTCAAATTACCTTGATAGGTTAGACTAGACTTTTAAACTTTCTGCAAGCCTTTCTGGCAAGCAAGATAATAATTATGGTTATATTTATGTATGATTTCTCATTCACTACATTTTAATGTTTTTTATATTATTTTTAAAAATCCAGGACTAAGAATTTATTTCTCACTTGAATAATTTTATGTACACAATTGTGTATTAACTTAGAAAAACTTGCTGATTAAAAAAAAATTCTTCAGCAGAAATCTTTCAATAGTGAAGAGCTGGGAACTGAATGGATCTATATCTCACTGAAACTCCTTTTTTAGATATTATACTTCTTATTATCACTTCTCTTTTGGATTTTTGTATGAGATTTTTGTGTGAGAAACAACATTTATTGTAGGTTTATAGATTTGTTGATGAACTTGAATTGTAGAACATTTGCATAAAATATGCAGGTTAAAGTTGATTGCTGAACATGATAAAGTTAATATAACATGGAAGTAAAGCATGCATCAGATTACCTGGAATGCTTAGTGAATGGTTGAACACTGAGCAAATGGTAAGACAAGGTTATTTGCCTTTGGTTGTTTAATGTACTTATGGATAAATGTATAAGGAATGTTTGTGTAATGTTAGAGGTATATTGTTGGGGACATCAACATTTTTGTATGCAAATGATGCCATTCAAATGATGCCATATAACATTTTAAATTAGAATTCCTCAACCTTTTGGGCATCAGGGACTGGTTCCATGGAGAAAGGTTTTTCCACGGACCAGAGGGTGTGTGGTTTTGTGTACTGCCTGCATCTCGTGGATGGAGCTTTGCTTGTTTGTGCAGACCATTTGCTGGCATGCTGCGGCCCGGTACTGGTCCACAGACCGGGGGGCTGGGGACTCCTGTTCTAAATTATGGCAAAAGTTGAATAGCTTCTATGATGCAACAAAGAGTATGGATCTGAAAAATGCAGTTGCAAGTTATATATGGATGGCAAACGCCTCCTCCCAATAAGTAGATGAATTTAGTAGAATGCTTACTAAGAATTAAAAAGTAAAAATGCTGATAGATAGATAGATAGATAGATAGATAGATAGATAGATAGATAGATATAGTACTACAGAGACAGATAGTACTACACAGGCTGTTGCAAGGAAATCTGTTGTTGAGAGAAAAATGGCTCAGTATTAGAGTGTGCTTCTTCCCACTTCATTATATGAAGGTGACAGTTCGTATATCAGAAGAAATATAAATGTGAGATGGGTGCACTGGGAAATGCGTGATGAAAAAGTGTGTGTGATAAAACAAAAAAATATAGAATCAGAAATGGGTGTTGAATACATGTGGTCTGAATACAAAGGTAAGTAACCAGGCCAAAGGTATGTTGAGGTAATTTGTTCATGTAAGAAGATGGAATAGCAAATGAATCTCAAGAGAAATATAGGAACAAGGGAAATGAGTTGAGACAAAGGGAAGATCAAAAAGTCATTCTTGGAATGAGTTGATAAGATTCTCAAGAAACATCAAGGTATGAGGTAATGTATGGATATGGTGGAAGCAACATGATATGCAAGAATGGATATGAGGAGGGATAGCAAATGGTGTTGATATAAACACCATTAGCTGTGTTTCCCTTCCTCCTCCTATCACATTCTTTAACTTCTTTTCTTTGCTATTTCTTTCCCTTTTAACTGCTTCATGTAATATTGCTCCCCTGAAAGAGAAAAGCATGATGTGAAGGTAGCAAGATCATAGAAACTCCTGGCTGTGCTTGGTAGTCCCTGCCCACAGCAGCACCCTGTGACACCACACCTCCTACCCTATGACATTTGTCCATGGCCACCATAGCACCCACCCCCTTACTCATGATTTGTAACTACTACCCCTGCAGCATCTGTGCACCCATGGGCCTGCTTGCCTGGGACTCCTATCACTTCCTAGTTAATGACCAACATAGTTCTGTAATCAGGACTGCTAGGATTGACATTACTAAGCCTGACATCTCACTTTATGATTGCATAGTTTAACAACAGAAATATAGGTGCCTGCTTCACTGGTATATGTTATGGCAGGTAATACACACTGACCAAAAACTTTTCTCTTCAGGCATAGGGGAGAGTTGTTCTTGAAAATTATGCTTAGCTTGCTGAATGCCTGCCAACCACACATAGTTCGATTTCCTTTATTGTATCACCTTACATTGAGATCCGTTGGCCAAGGTATATGTAGTGTTACTATGTCTAGTTCTACTCCATATATAAAAATTTGTCTTTCTTTGGTGAATTAATTAAACATAACCTGAATTTTTTTCAGGTTTATTTTTAAGCCAAATGGTTCTCTTGCCTTGTGCAGCTCTTATATGTATCTTTGTAGTTCTTTGGACACTAACATCACAATAGATACAAAAGCAAAGAGCCATGGAAAGATACACACTCAGCATTACAAGACAAGATAGAAAGACCTGCACCTGGATTAGAGAACAAACAAAAGTATACAATATCATCAAGAGAGTAAAAGAATTGAAATGGAAATGGGCTGGTCACATGGCAAGAAGAACTGATGGCAGGTACACCAAGGCAGTCATTGAATGGATCCCACTGGATAAAAAGTGTCCACAAAATAGACCTAAAACAAGATAGATCAATGACATCAGCAAGTATTGTGGGCCCAATTGGCAAAAGAAAGCTCAGGCACATATTGGTTGGAAACATGCGGAAGAGACCTTCTTCCTGCAGTAGATAGACAATGACTAAAATGATGATGATGATGATGAACAGAATGCTGAGGGAAGGTGTAGTATGATAGCAACTCAAATAACTGAATGCATGGAATACAGAAGACAGAAATCTGTTTCACATCATTTCGGGAATTCAGGATATGAAATAATGGAGAAGTTAAGGGAAAGATGGAATAAATAAGGGAAAAAAACTTCCTAATAATAAGAGCAATTTGGCAGCAAATCTATTTACACAAGGAAACGCTGCTTCTCAAAAGTGTTCTCTTATAATCAAGGCAGCCATATGTCAGAGATACTTTAATTTGGATGCTGGAATTGAGTAGTGACTTTGACTTTCTATGTCAAAGACTGGTGGTTCTGTCTTTTGCAGGCAATCAGTCTAGATAGTTTCCTGATAGTGCTTGGGTGATAGAAACTAGGATATAAAAGATTGACCCAGCTGGGTTATTAAATCCCTAGGTATTCATGTTCAGAAGAGGAGCTATGTCTGGACTTCTTTTCTGTCTGAATTGTGTCTGTTTGATGCTGCTTATCTGATTGTGATGAGAGTATTCATGTGGTACTGAAGAATGGCAGTACCATATTGCAAAGTCAGAAATACCAACCAGCAGGATCTCTTGAGAAATGCCAATGCTAGAAGGCTGGTGCTGATAACAAGACACTGACCGAATTGAAAATGCACATATTTTGAGTAAAGCTAGAGCTAATGGGGAGGACAGATAGAGAAATAAAATTCAGTGAAAATTTGCTGTCAGGGTCTTACTGTAGTTAGGATTCTGGGTAGAAGACTTTTGTCATTAAGTCAGTAGAAAGTTGCCATACAATTTGCCCAGAAATTCTGGAAGTTATAAATAACAACGTTAAGACTGTTAGCCTCATACTGTAATTTGCTTAGCCAGCATTTGTGTAGATGATTGGCTGTTCTGAAAACAATGTAAATACATCTGATCAAATGTCCACAGCCTGTTAATTGGTGATCACTTAATTTGGGAACACTCACAAGTAGCAAAATCTTTTCCCATAGAATTTGGGATAGCTTATATGAGCTTTTTCCTTCATTGCTATGTACTTTGTATCCACAGAGAGATAACTGTTATGTTTCTGCAATTTCCAAATACCCTGTCATTCCTGAGTGTACCAGTATACTGCATGGTCCTCCCAACTAATAAGATGTGCATAATATAACACAGTGTTTAGATTTTAAATATGGCAGCTTGTGCAGAATAATGTGAAGTTACTTAGGATAAAACTAGTTGCATTTCTGCCATATTAACCAAAATGATCCAGTACTTCATTGGGTATTGTGGTCGAGGCACGACAAAGCTGTAATTTATTTACTTCTTACATAGCTTAATAAAAAGAGTTAAGTTAACACTTCAATTTACAAAAGACATGATTATTGGTAGTAGTCAAGATCTAGGGGCTCATCTAGTGACAAGCATGATGTATGGAAAATTATGACTTAGAATAGCAAATAATAAAAAAGGAAGTTAAGGGAATAGCTGTCTATGAAACTAAGAGGTCATTTTATAGAGGGTTGTGTTGCGTTGAAGCATTGAAGCAACTGTCTGTACATATCTCCTTTCTGTACATTTGATATCCATATTTATTTTCTTTGTTGGAAAATCTCAAAATAAAACCCCATTATTTTCAAATTCTGTATGAATTTTATTGATTTGGTTATTTCATTTAGGTGATCTAGACATTTTATTAGCTCCTTTTTTCCATATTGCCAGACAATGAAAGTATCATCAATGTATCACAGTTAAGTCAATAATATGGCTATATATGGTTGGATTCCAAAACCAACTACGGTACTCAGGATCTTCTATAAAGGCATTGGTAGACTGGAGAAAGCACCATTCCCACAACTGTTTTAGATTTTTGTTCATAACATTCTTCACATCTATGGAAAATGTGTTATTTTACCAGTGTTGTTACCAGTATCTTTATTATGTGTATATCTGTTGTTCAGGGATGCTAAATCTGCTGATAAATAACAATGTAAACTACACTAAACTGTCATTATATTATTTATTCTCAGTTTTATAAAGATATCACTGAAATGCTCCAAGGTTGGTTGATTATTCTTTTTATCAAACAATGCTATTTTCCAATGAAACATTAGAGATGTTTCTCAATGTGCAATGGTGTCTATAGATGGGTGATTTGATATTGCTAACAATGGAGAAGGTAGATTTACAAATCTTAGGATTCATGATGACTTGGGTGGTGTAGATAGAGGAGCTTACTATTCATTTCTTGGAAATATGTGATTGGTTGATAATATCACCTGCTTGTTCCTCAGTCTTTGCAGTAGGTTGTAGAAATGCTTTGGGGGATTTATTATGTCATGCTTTAGAAGTAAGAGCCCTGGTGATGGAGTGGTTAGAATGCAGTATTGCAGGCTAACTCTGCCCACAGTCAGGAGTTTGATCCTGACCAACTCAAGGTCAACACAGCTTTCAATCATTCTGAGGTTGGAAAAATGAGGATCCAGATTGTTGGGGGCAATATGTTGATTTTGTAAACCATTCATAGAGTGATATAAAGCACTATGGAGCTGTATATGTATAAATGCTATTGCTACTTTGAATGTTTTCATTGTAGTTGGCTCCTTATGTTATGACTTGCATTTGAGAATAATTGATGTAGCCATCAAGCCAAAAGAAATTCAACACCTGTATAATGCCTTAAAAATAATGGATACATTTAAAAACATTATTAGAGCAAGAAAAATATCAGAACAGCCAAAGAAGTATGAACAGCATCCAAACTATTTACACATCTCAGATGTGTTTAACTTGATGAGAAATGTTATACAAAAAAGTACAGCAATAGGATTTGGGTTGATGGGCAAGATATAACAACAGTTACCTCTAATAAGGATAAATGGTCATCTAAAAACTGAAAGAGTATATAAAATAAATTGGTCAGTATAGGAACACTTACATTGGACAAATGAGACTTAAAGAGTTAAAGAACATGAAAGGACATTTGACTTAATGAACAACAGCCAAATCCAAAATAGATTTTGTGAATGTCAGCATCTTGGCACACTGTAACAAATCTGCATAATTATTAGAAAGGCAATAGAAATGCATAAAGAGCCAAATAATTTAAATATGGAAAACAATTATCAACTATTATTTATTTGGTATTAGCAAATGATTATTGATTGTGGACCATATGTAAGACTGCTAAGTTCAATTTCAGAACTGCTTTTAAAATAGTAGCAGCACAGCTAGTAAGATTTCAGCACAGGTTCATTATCTCACATGGCTTTACCTGAAAGTAATTTCACCAATATGGTGGAAGGCAGGAATTGATTTAAATATGCCTGAAAACCATGCGAGCTGCATCATTGAGCAAAGTTTGTGAAGTGCATTGTGGCTAAATGGCAAGCAGGGGTACAGACTAGTTTTTTGTTTTTTGCTCCTCTGCCGTTCATTAAGAAACTTATAAAAATAAGAAAGACATTCCATTGTATATCCATTGCTGTGGAGAAAATGTATGCTAAACCGAATAGGCTTGAATTATGGGATGTTTTACATGAATATAGAGTTAAAGGTTGGTTGCAGAATTTGATAAGAATGCTATAGAGTCAGTGGTGGGATTCAGCCAGTTCACATCAGTTTGGCAGAACTGGTAGCTAATTTTTTGTTGCCCAGGCCAGAATGGACTTCCGGAAGTGGCATCCACACAGAGAACCAATTGTTCACATATTGGAATCTCAGCACTGTATAGAGTGGAAGTAAATCATTCACAAAAATAAGTAGCATGCATAGTAAATGGTTCATACAGAGCATCCCTATTTGTTAAATGTATTTATGGATAAATGAATAAGAAATATTGTGATGACATTAAAAATGTGCTGAGTGTAAAAATGAACCCCCACACACACACACAAATACTGAATAACAGTGGTTAGAGTGCTTTTGATTTTGACAAAGAGATGAGTTCATAGCTGGCACCTACCTTACCACTAGAAGTCCTTGAGCAAAGACAAACTAACACTTTACCTGTCTGTCTCAAATATAAGATTACAATTAGGAGACTCATACAGACTCGAATTAACAAGACCCATATTAGATGTTGGGGAACTAAGACAATCTGATGATAAGTGCATTACTTGAGTAGACCACATGGATGAGACAAGAGAACCTAAAATTTATGGAATGCTACCACAACAGGAGATCTAACAAAGGAAATATATGAAATGTATGAAGGAACTGTGGATGGACAGAAGACCTGCATCCACAGTAACTGAGAAGCAGCTACTGGTGTAGTTACAGTAGCTAATGCTTCAACATAGTGAAGAGGAAGCTGGTCTCACAACTTGAGATACTGTAGATCAACTACACATTATGTCCCATATTCAAGAATTTCCACAAGGATAACTAGATGTGCAGCCAGTCCCTGAAGCTGGGACATCACTACCACCTCTTCATTATAGAGTGCAGATGCTGACATGAGGCACAGGTTCATGGATAAACTAGCTAAAGTCAACTCTCGAGATAGATTACCAAGGCTCAGTGGAGAAGTACCATCAGATAGTATGCTATGTCAGTAGGGGCCTTATGACAATCTCTACTACCACCATACCTCAGACCATTGAACTGATATACAACACAGCTACTGTAATTCTGGAGATGCTTGGCTACACAATCAATAGCAACAGCAATAAGTATCCCTCCCTAGAAAATGAGCTTAGAGACTAAGATTAAGACAACTTGGAGAGAGCTGGTGGAATTATAGAAGGGTGTGAACATTAAGGAAAAGACTCTGCTACTGAAAAAAATACAAGGACCTGACTCCACCTGAAACCGTAGACTCTGCTAAACAAAGGCTCACAGCACTGCTACGAGCTTAGAGCTTGAGTCTTAGGCAACTGCCTTATCTATGAGCAACTAGTATTTTGAGTCTCTGGTATTATTCTCAATGCCATTTTGAGCTATGCTCACATACTGGCCCATGTTGTCCTATAGCTTGGCCACTATGATTCCCAATAAGATTTACCATATTGAGGGGAGGCAGGTTATTGGCCAGTAGATGGGCGGTGCCGTTCTCTTGTGAGGGGGCTTTCATAATCAGCTCTGTCCTTCCTTGTATTAGGCAGTCTGGGTGGGAATCTGCTGCTAGCATGGGTTCATCTGTGCTGCTAGGCATTTGTGCAGTGCTATTAGCTTCTTTATCAAGTAGATGTGAATGTAAACACATTCAAGTAGATGTCCATCCAGATGTTTATGTTCTTAATCTGCTCTTGGGTGTCTGCTACTGTGAAAATGACTGGTTCCTGTTCTGGGAGATTGTTGTGGTCTCCTCTCAGGTTCTGCAGCCACTTTGCATTGGTGTTATGTGTCTTCTGTTTCTCCTATATGATTTTTCAGTACTCTTCAGTGCCTGCTGTTGGTGGCTCTGCTGTTACTGTGTTGTTGCACTGCACATGAGAGTACACCTTTGGAGAACAGGGCATTTATCTTCTTAGCCTCTGCTTCTCTAGTGTATCCCTTAGACCAACCAATCTGAGCAGAAGCTGGATTGACTACAGGAAAGCCTACAACTCAATGCCATACAGAAGGTTTTGTGAGTACTTGACACTATATAAAATCAATAGGACATTAAAGACACTCCTCAAGAGCTCAATCTGACTGCAGAAGACAACACTGGAAGTCAATTCAAGACAGCTCACACAAGTGGCTGTCATGTGTATCAAGGTGACATACTGACCCCACTGCTGTTCTGCATAGGCTTGAACCCATTCAGCCAGATAATCATAAGGACTGGGCATGGATACAAGTTCAAGAGTGGAACTATCATCAATCACCTCTTCTACATGGATGATATTGAGTTATATGCTAAGAGTGAACAAGACACTGACTTGCTGATCCATCAGACATGGATCTACAGTGAGAATATTGGGATGTCATTTGGAAGTTGGCCAGATGGTAGTCAAGAGAGGGAAAGCAGTTGTGACTGATGGGGTGGAACTACCAGTGTGCCATATAGCAGACATACAGACCACCAGCTATAAGTACCTTGGTATTCCACAATCACAGATGAGTACGCAAGGAAGACAGAAACATCCAGGTATCATCAAAGGATAATATAGGTCCTGAAGAGCCAACTCAATGGGAAGAACAAGATCCATACCATCAACATGTATACACTGCCAGTCATCAGATATCTTGCCAGTACAGTAGGCTGGGGAAAACAAGACAGGAAAGCTGCCAATGTGAAAACCTAAGATCTCACTATGTTTAGAGGTTTCTGCCCCAAGTCCAATATCCAGAACTGTAAATCAGCCAGAAAGAGGGCAGGCAGGGTTTGGTGAGTGTCAAAACCACTGTCCTGAATGAAAGCTAGAGCACCTAAGAGCACATCAGTAATATGGCACCTAAAGATGAACTGCTGGAGAATGCCTGAGGCAGCATAAGACATGGAGGGGGGATCAAATAGAAGAAGTGCCATGGCAAGACAAAATACTGCAGATAGCTGAGATGGCAGACATTGGAAGATCCTAGAAGGCTAGAAATGGTGTGATTAAAAGGTAGTATGAGGCACTGATCACAGCAGCATAAAAACAGGCACTATGCAACAGATTCATAAAAGCAAAGGTTTACCACACTAGACAGTATCCAAGGTGCAGAGGGGCCCCAGAGGCAGTCCAATACATAGTGGTGAGATGTAAGATGCAGGCAGGAATAGCATATACACCAGGCATGTCAAACTCGCGACGTCACGTGACATCGCACAACGTATCAGAACTTTTTCCAATTGCCGAAAATGGGATGGGCGCGGTTTCTCCGTGACGCTCTGGCCCGCGGGCTGGCAGTTTGACACCCTTGATATACTCTAAAAGGCACAACCAAGTAGCTGGCATTGTGTATGGGCTAAACCATACCAAGTCTGGATGGGAGATTCCATAAAAGGCTGTGGAAAATAAGAGGGCTATGATCCTGTGGAAGTTCCAGATCCAGAAGTGTTATGTATTGAATACATATAAAATTGTGTTAAACCCTGCTAAAGTGAAACTAACTTAACTCCAACTGCTTGTGAAGCTAAAATGAAGCTAACCTTTAGATGACCCTGACTGTTAACTCCAACTGTTTTGGAGGGAAACTTTGAACATTCATATTTGAGCGGGTTTTTCAAGTATTGTGATTGGTTAAGGCCCTGTGGGTCCAGAGTATAAATTACAGGCAATTGCCTGCAGTTCTCCAGTTCTAGTTTGAGTCAATAAATAATGTTGTAACTATGCTGGTCTGCTCCTTGCCTACTGAAGCCCACTACTCAATAAGAAGGTTTGACAGGTATTGGCAAATTAGCAAGATATCATGGTAGTAGACAAGAGCAGAAGATAGTGATGGTGATAGATGTAGCAGTGCCAAGTGACAGCAACATCAGAAAGTAGGGAGCATTCAGGGCTGTGACTCCTAAACTGAGAGAGTGAATCCAATAGATCTCCAGAACCACAAAACAGGTCACTGTCTGGAAGAGTGCAGTGCTAGGAACAGCTAAGCTATTGCATAGAACTGTCAAACTCCCAGACCACAGACAGAGACCTGAGACTAAGGAAGACACATTGTACCCATAGGGGTGAGCAGGGAATTTTTTTTATTATTATCTGAGATCCTGAATGATTTGCAACAAATGTTAGTATAATGCAAGGAGAAGGATGAATCTGAACATTAACCTACCAAAGACCAAGGAGGTAGCTTTGTTGTATTAGAAAATGCAAATAATAGGTACGTGTGTAACAACTCCAAAAAGAAGAAGAGCAAATTGCTGAAATTGTGCACCAGGGTACAATATGAAATAAAGATAGGAAAACTGACAAAGAAATTTTAAGATATGCAAATAGTGGTAGAATGGTAATCATAGAAGGTCATCTGTCACAAGGGTTTAGTTGAAAGAAGTGAAAATAGGTGCCATTAAGAACATGCAGCTAATTGTACTGTATATCCATGGAATGACAGCAAATCAAGGAATTTGATTAATTCAACCCAGTATAAAGCAGAAACTATGTCACACTTACTGCAAAAGAAGTGACAGCAACCAGTTGATCTTGCCTGGACTCAGAAGCTGGGGCTCGTCTGGTAGCGCTTGAAGAGGAAACCCCAAAATAATTCTAGGGCTGCAGCTAGATTGGGCATTTAAAAAAAACAGATGGAGGAAATGGAAATCCCATTGTATTGTTTGCAAGAAAACTGTCTTCTTGTGGGGCTGCTAGGAGTAGAATTTTGTCTGAAAAGATTTTACATCATAACAAACACTGGTCTTGAATTTTGCTTGTTCACATGTATACATAACAACAATTTTGGTTCTCATCATGGTATAAGAAGCTCTAATTTGTGGCAAAAACAATTGCTAATATGTATGAAGTCCTAAATTTCAAACTAATTGACATTTCCACTTAATGGTTAAGGTGAAAAGCTAAACAAAAATCTCTGTGTTAGAATTTTGGGGAGCATAAATCAACTTATGGGCAATATTGGTTTGCCATTAGACTGAATGTGATCTATTTGACTGTGTTTTGGGTTGTCATCTCCCATTTCTGCCTTATTGTCAGGGGCCAGTCCTGTCTCAGGCCTCTGTTCTTGAATCACTGTCAGGCTATTTGTTTCTGAAGAGACTGATTCTCTGGCATGTTCATCAAAAATATCACAAAGAGAAGGCAATAAAGGTGTCATTATATCATAATTCATTAACTTTCTGGCAGGCAGCATCCTGGTCTAATGCCTGCCTTAGCCGATGCCCTGATATTTTCTTTTCCAGAGACTCAGATGCCTTTAGAAAAAAGCCTACATGTATTCGGATATCTTTTGAAACCTAAGCTTTTCTTACCCTGACCTTTGTCTATCACAACCACTTGTAAAAGTTTATAAATATATTAATTGTCCTATTGCCAGTCTCCTGAGGCATCGTGCAATAGCAACAGATTTTTATAATTTGCACTTCCCTTTATCATAACGAGCATCATGAAAGCATATGCCTTTTAATAAATTGTGTTAATCGGAAAAGATGCTAACAGGCTTCTTCTGAATTCTTGCTTCTTAAAAAATAAAAAAAAAATGAAAGAATTTTGCTTGTGCTGTATTTGTCCTGCCAGTAAAACTATTGCTTCAGGCAGCAGATATCGGAAGATAACAATGAAATCCACCAAGATGATTCTTCTGTGGCCTCTATATGGTCTTAGGCCTACAATGGTCAGATATGGGAGATTTCATGCTATACCGTACAATGAGCGTCTCTGCATTTGCGGAGCGGCAGAGGTAGAGGACCTGGCTCACATCCTATTTGACTGTTGTTTGTATAAGAGGGTGAGAGACAGGTATCTTGGTCTATATACCAAACGAATGACCCATTGGGATCCCCATATCAAAATAACTTACCTTATGTCCGGCCAGAACTTGAAAATAACATCCAACGTAGCACAGTATTTGAACAAAATGATCCAGTTAAGATCTGCATATGTGGGACTGACTGGGGTAGATTGTAAGGGCGACTCCGAAATATAATGTTTCCATATTTTATCTATATCTTAAATTTGTATTTTATTACTATTTTAACTTAAATTGTATTTTAATTCCATTTTAAATTGTATTTTATCAAATTCCATTTCGGATTGCTTTTATCTAGTTTTGGTGACGGTTTGTTGCTGGAACTTTGTACTTTGATATGGCCCAAGGGCTAATCAATAAAGTTGTTGTTGTTGTTGTCTTAGGCCATTTTCGTCTCTTGGATCACCAAGCAGTATATGCCGCATGGTCTACCCTTCATCCCCTAAAATAGCCTGCTGTCATTGTCAGTTGTGGGGAATGATCAGTTTCTTTTGTTGGAGTTGAACTCTGATTGACCTCTCAGTGTCATTGTCTTCTGGAAATGGAATGAAAGGACAGGACATCTTGTCCTTTCCTCTGGTCAACCTTTATTTGTGTCTCTCCCATGTTTGGAGTCAGGCTAATGAATGCTAGAGGAAGGTCAATAGTAACTTATTTGTGCTAGTCTAGAGAGTAATGAGACTCACCTGAAGCTAAGAAACTGACGGCTGTACTATGGGTAACATTTACAAATCCAGATGATATTTCAATTGAAAACAAAAGCCTGGTTAAAACCCCTGTATTCTTTTTAATGATGGAACAGAAGCACCATGAAATAGGCATCTACGGCATGAGAAATCCTAGCTTTCACTGTTTTCTCTGTCAGCAGACCAGAAGATTTGCATACTTGTCCCATTCTGGACTTTTATTTCATTTTACATTGCAACTTAATGTTGGTTTTCTCCTATCCTATCCAATTACATTTTCTATCATCAGTAAACCAATTTTAAATTACCATAATTGGAAACAAGTGGTACATCATTTGAGGGTGAGTTGTAGATTTGGAATACAAATTATGTAGGGAAGGAAAAGCTTGGCTCTCCAAAAAAAGAAAAAACTTGCATCTCAGATTGAAACAGGGCTGGGAAACCTGTGCCCTCCAACTATTGTTGATCTATGATTCCCATCAACCTCAGTCTTTAGGACCAATAATTAGGGTTTTAGAGGGTACAGAGGTAGCCCACCTCTCAGCTAGAGCAATTAATAAATACATAAGAAGATTAGGAACAGTGAGGGTAAATATGATGTAGAGTAATGAAGAATATTAAGGCAATACAATGAGTAGCAGTAGCTACCACTCTATCCACCCTTTCTCCCCCTCCTGCTTCTGCTTCTTCTTCTCTTTCATTTTTTTCTATACAGTGTTTGTTGATATTTCAGTCAGAAGGATTGAAAGCTAATAAATAGAGATTGAGTTCAGCTTTCCTTTGTAATAAAATATCTAATTGTCATGATCTCCATTTGAACTGGAGACCAGGACACATTACAGTGAAACACAAATATCTTTATTGACAGCACTGGAGGCAAATACAGGCTTAAAGAGAGGTGGGGTTGCAATCTTATGTGAACTGGAATATACATGTGATTGAGCAATAGAGCAATCTGGAATTTTATGGGTAACACATATCATTTGAGGCTATTAGGGTATAACTGTGAGGTAATGGGGTAAACTACAAAGACAATGCAACTTTGAAAGACCAAAGAGGTAATATATCATGATCATAGTTTTCTTCCAGGAAGTTATGTTCTTCTGCTTTCCCAGAACTCTGCTCCCCTTCCAAGATCTTTTCCAAGTTTATAGCACATTTTGGCCTTCTAAATATTCTATGACTAACTTTTTAAAGTTTCCTCTGCTAAGTGTTTGTAGAGGGGTTGGTTGCTCAGTTTGATACTACAAAGATGAGCCTGTGCTTCGTTTTCCCTTGGGAAGATGTATTTGAGCTAGGGGTTTTTAACCTGGCTCTATAAGATCTCATATACCTTTACAGAAGAACTTTGTGGAAAAGGTTTCAGATAGATTCTCAGTATTCAGTAGCGTATTCTAGTCAATCCCAATGTATGCCACTTTCATTAATTTGGAGGCAGTCTTTAGCTCAATATCTACAGAGAACCTATGGTTGAAATTGGCAGAAAGAACTCTAGAGTGCCTTTGATTAATTGTAATATTACATACCATAAAATAGTTTACATGCTGGTTAGAATCACCATCTTTGGAGGATTTGGCAATTCCTATTGGAAATGAAGGGACGCGGTGGCTCAGTGGGTTAGGACGCTGAGCTTGTCGATCAGAAGGTGATTTTATTAATTTTAATTTTAACTGTAAATTAATTACAACTATAGTATTTAGCCTCAATGAAATTGTGCCAACAAGATCACATCAAAACTAAGAAGAAAAGGATGGTGGAGAAAGAGATATTGTCTTCTCCTCAGCAAAATATATGGCTGCTGCTATATGGTTATGTCTGACAGCCTCTAGTGCCCAAGACCCCACAAAATCCTAATGCTCCTTGAAACCAGCATGAATCAACTCCACCTATGCTTAATTACTGGACCTATTCCTATGTTACAAGAATAATCTTGTATCATGTTGTTGATTCATTGACCAGAGGCAATTGCAAGACAGTAGCTAAGGTCAAAAAATCATTAAATTGTAAAATGTTACTCCCTGTTCCCCTTCCTCATGAGAGAGAATAAAGTAAAGGTAAAGGTTCCCCCGCACACGAGTGCTAGTCGTACAATTCCACATCTTTGTTATTACAAGTTTTGTAGTATTCTAATGTCAGGTCCCAAAACTGGTCAGTCCAGTTACACAATAATGTAAAAAAAATAATGAACTGGGTCACTGAAATCCAAGAATCTATTGATAAGAAGATGTGTGCATATTAGTTTTCCCTGAGGCAGTAAAGTTAATTAATCAGACTCTCAGGTAATGAAAGAGTAATTATCACAGTCCTGAACGTGCCACATGTATCCAACTCTGTTCAATACTTTTCTGTAACTGTACTTCACCTCACTTTTCCATCAGGAATGTTGCCAATTAGTTGTTCTGGATATGACTTAAATTAAAACTGGAGAAAGTGCAACCTATTATATAATATTTTTAATTTCATATGCTAGCAAAATAGTGCTTAGGATCATCCAGCATAGATTAGAGGAAGAAATGCGAAGAGAGATGCCAGATGTTCAAGATACCGCCCTGAGTCCTTCGGGAAAGGGCGGTATATAAATCTAAATAAATAAATAAAATAAGATGGCTTTAGAAAAGGCCAAGGAACTTGCATGGGGATAATTGAGAAAGCCAAAGAATAAAAAAATAGTCACTATGGCTCCATTAATCATAGAAAGGCCTTTGATTGTGTCAGTCACTTCAAGTTGTTGAATCCTAGGAAAATGAGAATCCCAGAAAATCTCATTGTTTTCATGAGAAATGTATATATAAATCAAGAAATTAATGTTTAGGGAAAATACAGTGAAACAGACTGGCTCCAGGTTGGCAAAGACGTCTGATAAGGCTATATACTTGCCATTATTTATTCAATCTCTATAATGAATATATATTAAGGAAACTGGATTGGAAAAGATGAGAAGAAAACTGGAGGGAGAAACATCAATAATCTCTGCTGTGCTGAAGATACTATCTTGATAGCCAAACGTTCAAAGATCTGCAAGCTCTAGTAATAAAAATCAAGAAGCAAAATGAAATAAATGGGACTTAATTTCAATATAAAGAAGTCCAAACTAAAGGTAGAACGACTAGTATTAGTATTGATAATAAAGATGTCAGTGTGGTGTATAGCTTCTGCCTTTTAAGACCAACCACCAATAAGAAAAGAACAAGCAATCAAGAAATACACCACAGATTAGCACTTGGTAGTCATGAAGGCCTTAGAAAAAATGTTGAAATGCTGTGATAGGTCTATACTTACTGTACAAAGATCAGAATTGTGCAGACCATGGTGTTCCATGAGACACTCTGTAGAAATGAATAAAGAAATAGGATAGGAATATTGACACTTTTAAACTTTGGGATTGGAGAAGACTCCTGAGAATACAGTTGGACAGTCAAGAAAACAAATCATCATCAAACAAATCAATTCAGAGTTCTCACTTGAGGCACAAATTATCTTACTTTGGAGTCTGGACACATTATACAGCTCTCTGGAGAAGGCCTTAATTCTGGGAAAAAGTGAAAGGGAAGAGAAGAAGAGGATGACTAGCAAGCAAGCTGGGTGGGCTCAGTTACAGAGGTGTTAAAAGACCAGATTAGGGACAGATCATTATGGAGAGAATCTATCTATATGGACGCTAAGAATTGAAAATGACTTGATGGCACATAATCAATTTATCAAAGCTGGAGATATTCACCTGCCCTATTTTTTGATAGGGATAGGCAGAATGCCTCCAAGTCACAAGAATTTCACTTTGGTGGGACAAACAAGTCTGAAGTGGGCAACTAGCTGAGACAACAAACACAGTATCATTATGATAGATTCGATTATTTCTTTTGAATTGCCTATCTAACACTGCTTTATATTATTGGAGGATATACAAAATATGCACAATAGGAGAAAAAAGCTTAACTCTGGGCACACAGCAGTAGGTACCAGGTGCTGTGCCTTGTATTTTGGCAGGAGCCAGCATATGTGATACTAGCTGGTGTCTAACTCTCTGCTGTGTTTAATTTACTAAGCAGGGAAGTTTTACTGATGCAGATGATAAGTGCCTATTCTTCTAAGCCATGGAAGATGTAATAACAGTAGCAATTCCTGCCCTTCACTCCTGGAATATGAATATCCCCGCAACTCTTAGTAACCTTGCATTTTCAAATGTTTGTCAGGACATAAGAATACATGGATGCATGTCTACAAGGGGGAAAGGAGGACTGAAAGAAGGAAAGAAAATATTCTGGTCACCCATGTTAAACTTATTTTTCTCCTGGCTCCCATTGTTGTTAAATTCTGCATTAATCTGAATGGGCTTGAAACTGAACTGCTGAATATCTGATCTGGAGTTCCTGGTTCTCTAGGAAGAAAGTAGCAAAAATTAATGGCTCACTTTCAGTCCATATCGGTCTGTTGATTGTTAAAGGTCCTTAACCACAACTCCCAAACAGTAGCAGACAGAAGGGCACCTTCTGTGGTCCAAAACCAGACTAGGTTTATAAAGTAGGAGGTGGACTAAGTAAGGAGAACCCAACTTCCTACTTTGGCCAGGATTGCAGAATTATTATCTACTCTGCAATTGGAGCATTGTACCTCCAAAAATGCAGAAACACCTGCTACTGCTACCCCCTCAAATATACACTCCAGGGTATAATTTAGGATGATATGATGACCCAGCATTTAACAGATGATGCCAAACAGAAAAAAAGTTGTATCTAAAAAAACGATAAATGGTTACATCTTTTTTTTTTGATGTGTACCTCACTGTTCACATTTTGAAGGGATGGTACTACATGAACATCCAGCTAGTCATGGGATACAAAACATGGCACAGCTTGAAACGCACAGCACCTGACCCCTGTAGCTTTCTTTGCAGGGCCCAACAAATGCTACTTGTGTCTTTGTTGCACTTGCAGCAGAGGGAACCCTGCTGTTGCTGGGATTGATTTTCCCATTACCCTTTAAGGTTGCATATTAAAAGTATAGAGATTCACCCGGTTACTCTTCTGCTTTATTAGTTTCCGGCAAGGCTGAAGTGACATTGCTGCAACTTTCTAGGGCTCTGGACCTGGACTGGAAGGGCAGCGGGTAGAGACCTCTGCTAAGTAATGAAAGAATCTATGCATGGCTGCACTCACAGGCACACAGACTGGGACGCTGGGACAAATAGATTGAACATTGGGCCACGACAAGGAAAATGTGGCAGCAGATGCTGCTGAATTTTCACAAAGCAGGAAGTAGAGGATTCAAAGCACAACATGAGCAGGTGTGTATGCATGTAACCTCTCCACCCCCATAATCATATCTCCCTTTCTTTTCAATCTCCTTTTGAAATTATTTTAGCCATTAATGACTGAAAATAACTAGCTTCAGGAGAGAAAAAGCAATTTAAGGAAAAAGGCCCAGGTAGAGTTCCACGCATACCTGCCCACCTATTCTCTGCTTTAAATCTCTCCCTTCCCACTTGTCCTTTTGCATAACCTTGTAGAGGACCAAATTAAATGGGATAAGAGTACACATCTGCTTTAAAATTTATATAACTACTCCATTTGTCTGTATTTCTGTTTTTCTATCTGAAACAACTTTTGCTTCAAGACATTAGGGTGTGTGTGTGTGTGTGTGTGTGTGTGCATGTGTGTGTGTGTGTGTGTGTGTGTGTGCAGATTGCCTGGAACAACTAGGGAAACATAGTGGTCATATATATGCCTGACACTTTTATCCAATTAACCTAAGAAATAAAAGAGGGACATCTCTAAATCCAAACTTTAGTCAATGTGAATGGATCAATTAAGACAGGCTAAAGTGGAACAAACAGCAAAAAAAGGGGGGAGGGCAGAGAATAGTCCAAATAGCACTATAGTAATACACATTTACACCAGCACTGCATCTTTTTCCTAAGAGTAACCACAGGGTGCACGGGTAATGTGGATTGTTTCCTCCAAGTCCATCAGAACATGTGTTGGAGTACTCCCAGAATATGTTGGGATATTGTAACTCCATAGAGAATATTTATTTGTGAATCCATAGGATCATGGAAAGGAGGAGATTACCTGTTCACCCCCCATGAAAATTCTAAAATTATGGTTAGTACATAATTGCCTGTAGAACCTGCTACTGTTGGATGTTGCAAAGGAAATAAGAATATGTGTAAAAAGACAGAAACAGTCAATGAAGTAACTGTCCATGGCTGCCGTCTTCTAAGCACACTTTGTGGAGAAGTATATTATAATGAGATCAATAGAATATGCCACTTGGTGTGCATTTTTCAAATGATTCTCACTTTCTCAAGATCTTAATCCAAGCTTCTTGAAGCATGCATCTCTTGAATCTTGCATTGTGCTTGTCTTATGCTCATGCATGTGTGTGCACAAAGGATGAATTCTGCTGAGGAACCAACTTTAGACCAGATCTTTGCAGAAACTGTAAGCATGCAGTTGCTCTGTTGATTTATTATAAAGATTCTGACACTTTAAGGTTAGTAAAGACTTTGGAACAGGACAAGGGACTGGAAACAGAAATCTGCAAAACAGTTTAATTTGAAAAGGCTTTTGCAAGAACTTCAGACTTCCGGCGAAAGTAATCTAGATGGGACAGAAAGAAAAAGGGTGGTGGTCACATTTACTTCAATCATGGCCTCTCCTACTCCTCGTTATGGCCCCACAACTAATGCACACATCTCATCCCAGCTTCCCATGGAAGGTTCCTACACCAGATATAAAGTTAGGGCAAAGCCATCTCTCTCGTATTTTCCAAAATAAAGTGTCAGGAAAACAAGAAATGCAAGATCTTTTCTTGCCACAGTTCCCTTGGGCATCCTTTCCCCCCCACCCTTCCTGGAGAATCTTGTGACCTTAAACAGCACATGCCTAGAGAGTTGCAGTGTGTCAGTGGCCTGGCAAGATCTGTCTCCTCTATCTCCCCACATATCTGTCAGCAGTACTGCAAGATGAGAGGGAACATGAATCGTGGGCAAGAGCCCCTCTGCACAGGTAATCAATAGAGGGAGCCCCAGTCACTCCAAGAGGGATTATTATTTTCTTATGCATGTGTGCATGGGAGATTTATCGCTGAGGCTGCTACAGCAAAATCAATTATTCATGTTATAAATTAGAAAATGATTTATGGAGGTTAAGGGAGTGGCTGGAAGCCTGGTCTTGTGCAAGATGCATGAAGTTTAGACACATTTGTGCTTCCATGCACCTTCTGTTAAGAATTGTTATGAATGGCCTCTAACTTCTGATCATTATGCCAGGAATAAAGCTTTCCTGTCATTAAAAAGATGAAATTGTAGTTCTTTTTCTCTGTGAGACCTCATAATAGGTGACAGAGATAGAAAAAACCTTACCTTAGTGGGACAGCATTCAAACAATATTTGTTTAAATCAGGTTGTATCACCTCTTCATGCAACATTAGCATGCTGGGGATTCTTAAGTCTGGATGGTTTGTATGCAGGTCATCAGAGAAGTGAAAGGGCTGATCTTAAATGGATAATAAGTTTAATGGGCTGTTGTACAAATGTGCCCTTCGAAGATGCCCTCCCATCACATTTAAATCTGACTTGCCATGTTTGAAGGTAGAAACATCAAAGAACATATCCATATGAACAGAAGTATATTTCAGCAGCAGCTTCTGGTGGATTCCTTCATTTGCTCCTGCAAGGAAACACCACTCTTTCAATCATATTACTTTATCAAGACTGCCTGACTTCCTCTTCTATAACCACTTCTGGCCAGAAACGTTACTGAAGTTCTTACATTAGGAATATTGCTGAAGACTTTTTGGTTGATAGAGTCACACTCTTTAACATTGCTGAAAGCAAATACCTGATCAGGGCAGTGATGCAATACAGGTGAATCTGAGTAGGCAATGACTGAGGTTTTTTTTCCTTTCCTTATAATTGTGGGAGGTGAGATTTAGGAATTTTAACTATGCTATTTCTAAAACATTTCTATGGTATTTTATTTGTTTGTTGTTTGTTTGTTTGTTTGTATCCCACCTTTATTATTTTTTACAAACAGTCCAAGTCAGCGAACATACCCAGCGCACCTTCCTCCTCTTATTTTCCCGACCCCACCCCACCCCACCCCACAACCCTGTGAGGTGGATGGGATTGAGAGAGAGTGACAGACCCAAAGTCACCCAGCTGTCTTCCATGACTAAGGCAAGACTTGAACTCATGTCTCCCATTTTCTAATCTGGTGCCTTAACCACTAGACCAGATGAGCTCTCTTTTAAGTCTTCTTTTAGGACTTACTTTACATTTTTCATGTACTTACAAAAACAAAATGGCAGGGATTTTTAGCAATTGCTATTGGAAGGGGCTATGAAAATTGCAAGAAAAAAGAAAAGGTTTTGCAGCTGTAGGCTATTATCAGCCCTGCTCTAACACCAATATTGTAGGGAATGAACTTGGTAAGTTGAAAAGTAGGGAATATTAGGGCTTACTCTTAGCATCACCCTATTGCTATGCAGGACAACCTGGCATGTTGGAGAAGAGCTTCAATTAATATTTACTAGAGTTCTCAAAGCCCTCAACAACCTGGGCAATTCAGCCTACACTGTGGGGTCTCCTGTCAGTCCAACTATGGACATTATTCTGATTTTAGCTGCTGTTTCCATAGCAGCAGTACCAGAATAACTGTTTACTACCAAGTTTCTAATGGTGATTCTCTCCTCCCTCACATTTCTGAATACTACAGTAGCATCCTGAGTGCTAAACAGCTAGTGGGGGGGGGCAATTATACTGCTATTCAATCCTTCTTCAATCTACACAGGCCATTGTCCTCTTTCCATGATCCATGCACACTCACTGGAAACCTTTTGCTTCTAAAGAATCTCCAGAAACCTTAAAAATTCATTGGCATCCAGGCACAAAGGAGAGTGAGGAGCCTGAAGCATGAGAATTTTTAAAATAAAATGACCACTTGGGTAAAGGATGATGCCGTAAATCTGACCACTTTTGGTTCTTGATAGGAAAGGCCTATTAAGCGGAAGACACTGCAGAAGGGAGGGTTGATGCCAGTTTCAACTTTTTTTCTATCCTCATGGATCCTGGAGAAAATTCTGCTTGGATTTATGTAGCTATTTCAGCCCAGCAACAGAATCTCCTGCGGCAAGCAAGGCCTTAAATGAAGAAGGGGGAATGATATTCCCCATTCTATCAGCAGAGTTGCCAAATCCATCCACTAAGAAGACACCTATCCTTTTAGCAGTTGCACAGAACTGGGAATTCAGTCTAGTATAGCTTCCCTATCAGTGGACTGTCATGATATTTCAGAGAAGAGGATTTTCTTTTTTTAGGCAACAGTGATCCTAATATGCCTCCTCAGATGTCAGTGATTTCAAATGTATTTCTATAAAATAACCTTCCAGTTGTTCCAACTGAGACTGCTTCTCCCAGAATTTCCAGCTGGAGTATAGTCCAAGAATATCTGGAAAGCACCAGACTGGAAAAGTATGCTCCAAAGCATATTTAAAATAATAGTTTAGGAGACCTCTTGTCTTCTGCCCCTGGAAATCTAGAGCTTATGCACCGGAGACAAATTCCTTATGTGTCCAATCACACTTGGCCAATAAACTATTCTATTCTATTCTATTCTATTCTATTCTATTCTATTCTATTCTATTCTATTCTATTCTATTCTATTCTATTCTATTCTATTCTATTCTATTCTATTCTATTCTATTCTATTCTATTCTATTCTTTTCCATAATTATCTATATCCATTGGCCACACTACCTAATTTCTTAAGTCCTATCTGTGATGGTAGGAATGTTCCACCTAAGCCACTGCATGTCAACTTTTTTGAATAACTCTTATAGGGTTTGTGCATTCTTCTCTAGTGTCTTCTTGATTCCATTTTGATGATGTTTCTGGGTCTGCTGGCTGTTATCTCTCTCATTATCTGCTGATCTGTAACTGCAGTTGAAAAGGCCTCTGGGACCTGGTGAGTGACAGGATAAGCACTCATGAGGAAGGAGCTATCAGTCTTACTATGCTGTTTGAGAAGGCCTTTCAGGGCCATCAACTATTGCCCCACAATGCAACAGGAGCCCTTGTTTTTTGGAAAAAGAGCAACCACCAGATAGCCAAATCAAAATTGCTTTAACTTGAAAACATCTATGGCATTGTACAGGGCAGTTTCAATTAGTAGGAAGTGCCCTAAAATAAAAAAAACTGTTTAAATATAATATAACAATCCTTTTGTATGACAAGAAAATTGTTTTTTGAAGGAACTACTGTATAGATAGTCCTCAACTTACAACAATTAATTTAGTGACTATTCAAAGTTACAACAGCGCTGAAAAAAGTGACTTACGACTGTTTTTCGTATTTAAGACTGTTGCAGCATCCCCATGGACACATGATCAAAATTTGGTTGCTTGGTAACTGGTTCATATTTATGATAGTTGCAGTTTCCCAGGGTCATGTGATCCCCCTTTGTGACTTCCTGACAAGCTAAGTCACTGGGGAAGCCAGCTTCACTTAACAACCATGTTACTAACTTAACAACTGCAGTGATTCACTTAACAACTGTGGCAAGAAAGGTTGTAAAATGGGGTAAAACAACAACTGTCTCACTTACCAACAAATGTTGGGCTCAGTTGTGGCCGTAAGTTGAGGATTACCTGTAACTGGTGAAATTAAGGTCATTCCTTAAAATAGAAAGCATCTTATAATTTTCAAGTTCAGACTCAGGACATGTTTATTCTTCCACTGGTCTGATTGCTAAAGGCCTTTCGCCTCATCAGCCTCCTGTCAAGTTCCCTTGGATCCTCAGAAGCAGCATCACAGAAAAGTGCAACTTTTAAGATTTAGTCAGTATAGAGCACTGTCCATCATCTGCAGTACTGTATCTATTGAAGTGAGCTGCAGAGTGCAGACCACGACACAGTAAATCTAATATCCTTAAGGAGCTACAGAACTGAGTTTTCATTATTTATATGAAATTTTGGATTTCTGGGACCCATGACTCCTGAGGAAATAACATTTGGGGAAGCTCTTCAGTGCCACTGGCTGCTGCTGTGCAGCTGGACTGCTGCTGTGTTCATGTGCTCTCCATTTTCAAAATTCCACAACAGTTTTCCAGCCGGTTTTGCAATCCCTCACTTTTCCCCCCACTCAGCAGCCACCACTTATCTGCTTGCTGAGAAGGGAAGGGAAAGGAAAGGAAGGGGAGATATCCAATGCTCCCTGCCAGAGACCCACAAGGAAATTCTATGGGGACGCTGGCAGAAAGTCAGAAGCTTCTCTTGCTTCCACTGCCTTTTTGACTGCCAGTGGTCATTCCGTTTCTCTGTTTGTTAGATTTTTTATTTTATTTATTTTTATTTTAATTCCATTTATATCCCGCCCTTCTCCAAAGACTCAGGCGGCTTACAAGCTTAGCAGTAGCCTTCATTCTATGTATATGCCTGCTTATTAGGGCTTTCACAGATACTGGGTTCGTGGCTTCAATGACGAGACGAGGCGAGTGAGTTCAGCAAAGATCATTGTTTATTGCTTGCAGGAACTGAACTGAGAAACAGGGCTGCGAATGCAGCAATTTATACCCTGGCCTCTAGGTGGCGGCCAATAGGTTTAAAGCAACCTATTGCCACCCTAGAGGCAGCCAATGGCAGTGCTGGAGACGGGTTGTCTCAGGAGCTGGGAGCCATTAGCCAGCTTCCCTGCTTAAACAACCTACCAGCAATTAACCCAGGTGATGTTCCCTTAACAAGACAAAGCCCAATACATTACACCCCTCCGCCCTAGAATGTACAAATATTATAACAACAATGAGAATGATTACAGCAATACGAGTTTACAGAGGTACAACAGTAATGTGCGATATACACGTTTTTTCCATACTGGCTAATACAGCGGGTCTCCTAGCTAGCAGCACAATAATGACACAGACAATATCATAGCTCAGTTATTTCAGAACAAAATCTTGTAAATATGCAGGAGGCTTGCGAACCCTCATGGAACGCCTGGGAGACCCTGACCTACCAGCTTGCCCGCCGGGCTGGGTAGACCAGTGTCCGTAAGTTCAAGCAAGTCTGGTTGACTCGGAATTCTCTGGCTGGCCATTCCAGGACAGACCACCCCAGAGTCCAATTGCTCTGCAGAGTTAGCACAGCGACTGTAGTGTTCGGGTTGGCTTTTTCCTACAGGGGCCCCATGTTGTATTCCTGGGCTTTCCTCCCCTACGGCCACCTCCCTGTTGCTCTGACTGCTTGGCACCTCAGAGCCTATGGATTGATCGGCCTGGCTGCCGGTTTGCGGTCCGTGGATGGGACCTGGGACGAAGTCCTCACTTTGTGACCGTTCTGGAAAACACTTTCTAAGCTGATCGATATGGTGACAGACGACTCACCCACCCTCTAGGCCCACTTTGTATGAGAGAGGGCCCGACGTTTTGGTGATTTTCCCTGGCACCCACAAGTTCCCATGCCCATAGTTCCTGGCCCACACCCTGTCGCCCACTTGCAGCCCCCTCAGGAATTTTGGGCAAGAGGCCTCAGCTGCCACCCTGTCTGGGTGCAACCTGTCCAGTTTCGTGATTAGGCAGTTCCCCCAGCGCAGCTCTGCTGGGCTTTTCCCTGTTGCCATGCATGGTGTGGAATGTTGGCAGAGCAAAAAATCGGCCAGTCTGTGGTGCCAGTTCCCAGTCACTGTACGCCTCAATGACTCTTTCGTGGTGCATACCATACGTTCGGCTTGACCATTACTAGATGGATGAAATGGAGCCGATGTCGCATGCCTAATGAGGTTTGCCCTCAGGAACACCTGAAATTCTGCCGCAGTAAATTGGGCCCCGTTATCGGACACTATGACATCCGGCAGCCCATGCATTGCAAAGAGTTTCCTAAGCACCTGGATGGTCCTAGCAGTAGTCATGTTTGCGATTGGTATAACTTCTAGCCATTTAGAGTGGCTGTCGACCACTATAAGGAAAAGCTGTCCCTGAAAGGGCCCAGCGAAGTCTATATGAATCCTCGACCAGGGTGTGTGTGTCTCCCCTCACCTGTGAACAGGAGTGTGTGGCATTTCAGGCCTCAATTGCTGGCATGTATAACACCCATACACTTGAGCCTCAATGGATTTATCTAACCCTGGCCACCATAAATAGCTTTCATGCGAACAATACCCGGATGACCTTCATGAAGCAATTGCAAAACCCTGTCCCTTAATGAGGTGGGAACTATGACCCTGTTCCCCCAAAGAATACAACCCTTATGAGCTGAGAGCTCATGTCTCCTTGTGAAATAGCTCTGAAACTCAGGACCTGGGATTTTATCTAGCCACCCCATGTGTACCCAAGATAGCTCTCTGCTTAGATTCTTATCTGCTGCCGTTTCAACAGCTATGTCCCCCGTGTGGAGGGGAAACTCCAGCAAGTCTGAATGGAGAAAACGCGGGCTGCTGGGGCCAGATCTGGTTCGATTTGCAGCAGTGGAAGCCTGCTCAGGCCATCTGCATGGTCCATATCTTTGCCGGGTTTGTGAATTAGCTTAAAGCTGTAAGCCAATAAAAAATGGACCATCTTAGCATCCTAGGGGATAAGATGTGGGGTGTCTGTCTGTCTGTAGTGAATAACCCCAATAGTGGTTTATGGTCTGTGAAGACTGTGAAGTCCCTGCCGTATAAGTAGTCGTGGAATTTTTTTACTCCAGCTACTATAGCCAGTGCCTCTTTGTCAATTTGAGCATAATTACGCTCGGCAGAGGACAGTGTCCTTGAATAAAAAGCAATTGAGTTCCATCTCTCTCTAAGTGACTTAGGACTGCACCCACCCCATATGGAGATGTGTCACACGCTAGGCATACTGGCATTGATTCCTTGAAATGAGTGATCATGGAACTGACTGACAGAAGAGCCTTCAATTCCTGAAAACTTTTTTTGTGATCACTAGTCCACTTCCATGCAGCATTTTTGTCCAAGAGCAGGTGTAATGGTTCTGCCACTGCATCCTTGTTAGGAAGGGATGCGTGGTAAAAATTTAGGAGGCCTAGGAATGCCTGAAGCTCTCTCTTCATTTTGGGGCTGGGTGCCATCTGAATGGCTTTTACTTTAGACTCGGCAGGATGGATGCCATCAGCATCTATACGGAAACCCAAGAACTCAGTTGAAGGGACTCCAATACTGCACTTACTCTTTTTAAGCTTGTGGCCTGCTTCACGCAGCCTTTGAAGGATGGCTCTGAGCCTCCTTGCAAGCACCTCAGTGGATTCACCAACGAGAGCACGTCATCAAAATAGGGACAAACCCCCAGAATGCCCTTGAGTGTCCATTCCATAATGCCCTGAAAAATGCTGGGGGCTACACTGACCCCAAATTGCGGGCACTGTACTTTAAACGCCCCGCTGTGGGTTACAATTGTCTGTGCCATGTCTGTGGCTCATCAACATGGAGCTGTTGGTAGGCCTGAGCCAAATCTAATTTTGCAAAAATGGTACCACCTTGCAAAGATGCCAGGATGTGGCTTACTACTGGCACCGGGTATGCATGCTGTTTGAGTGCACAGTTAATTGTGCATTTGTAATCAGCACAGATTCTGACCTCCCCATTGGCTTTTAGTGGCATTACGACTGGGGTCTCCCATTCACCCCCATCTACTAGCTGCAGTATGCCCTGTTCAACAAGTTTATCTAACTCAGCATCTATCTTGTGTTTAAGAGCAAATGGCACCCTACGAGGTTTAATCCTGACTGGCACTACATTTGGATCTAGTTTAAATGTTATTGGCGGGCCCGTGTATGTCCCCAGAACTGAATCAAACACATCTGCGAATTCCTCGCATACTGTTGCTAGACTCTCAACTTGCATCCGGTTGATTCCAGTTACTTGGATGCCTAGTGCATCAAACCAATTGAGCCCGATCAGGCTCATTCACTTACCCCCTACTACGACAACGTCCAGGTGCCCAGAAAACCCCATAAATTTAACAGCTAGTGTGGCCTCACCCTTGACTGCGACTCTGGCATTCTGGAAATCAGTTAGTATAATGTCAGAAGGCCTCAGCTTGGCCCATCTCTTACTGCGATTACAGATGAAATTAAATGTTTCTAGTGAAATAATAGACACGGCAGAGCCCGTGTCCAGCTCCATCTTGTAGGGGACCCCTTGCAACTCCACCTGAAGTCTAAACTTTGGCTTAATGGGGTGGCCAGCTCCTGTACGGCAAATGCTTCTGCGGCTGGAGCAAAACCCCACGCTATACTGTCCCGGGGGCCCGGTACCTCTCCTGGTCAGAATGTCCAACTGGCGATTCGATGGCTGGTCCCTCTGGCAACCTCTGCAGATGGACACAATGTGGCCAGTCTTTCCGCAGGCCCAGCATGTGGCTGTCTGGAACCTACAGTCCAAGCGTTGGTGGCGGCTGCCACACCCTGGGCACCTAAGGAAGGGATCTGCCTTATAAGTCGCCCCTTGTTGCTTGTCGCTGTGACACTGTTGGTTGTTGTGTCTTTGTAGCTTGTCAACTTCTGTGTTGTCATCGGTGTCTTCTTTGTGTTCGGCGTCCTCGTGGTGGACGGCTTCCGCGAGTTGAGCTGTTTTGGCGGGCCACATGGCTTGTATGGCTCCGGCAGTGGCTTTGTCCACTATGATTTCTTTTAGCGCATAGGAATGACAGAGTCTCTTTAGTGAAGAGTTTTTGCTGTAACTCTCGATTCCAGAGACTGCAGACAAGCTGGTCTCATAGCCTCTCCTCGACGTCGGACAACTGGCACAGGCATGCAGCCTGCCTCCAGGCCACGATGAATTCAGACGCTGTTTCACCTGGCTGCTGAACTCTCTGCTCGAATGCATGGCACCAAGCAATTACTGACAGCTTGGGTTGAAAGTGGTCTCTGAGCTTCTTCTTCAAGTCTGTGAACATTACAGACTCCAATGGCATTGGCATGAACAGGTTCTCCGCAATGTCAAGTGTGGCGGCCTTCAGGCCATCCTCGGCAACTTGATTCGCACGAAGATGATTCTCTACCCTGGATAAATAGGAGGACCATCTTTCTGGGTGAGTTATGTCGAATTCTTCCAGCTTTCCAACCTTGGCCATTTCTGCTGGTCTTCGCAGCTGGGGCTCGATGTCTTTGCGTCCTGCTCCTCCGTTGCCCAGGGACTGGTTCTCTGGGCACGTGGTCGCTAGTGTGGCTGTGCTAGGCCAACCATAGGGGGGGGGAATTGCTTTTCCTGCCAGGCGTGCTCGGCCTCTCCCCTAGTGACTCTTCAGCTCAGTTGGAGGAGCAGGATCCCACCTTTGTAGCCAGCGTTATATACTGGGTTAGTAGCTTCAATGACGAGACGAGGCGAGTGAGTTCAGCAAAGATCATTGTTTATTGCTTGCAGGAACTGAACTGAGAAACAGGGCTGCAAATACAGCAATTTATACCTTGGCCTCTAGGCAAGTGGCCAATAGGTTTAAAGCAACCTATTGCCGCCCTAGAGGCAACCAATGGTGGCGCTGGAGACGGGTTGTCTGAGGAGCTGGGAGCCGTTAGCCAGCTTCCCTGCTTAAGCAACCTACCAGCAATTAACCCACGTGATGTTCCCTTAACAAGACAAAGCCCAATACATTACACTGTTCAGGTAAGGAAATATCTTTGAAACAATGACCTAAAGTGGCATAGTTGTCTAATATTATTAAAGAAAAGTTTTAGTCCCTATGGTTGTATAAAGATGACTTTAAAATATAACACAATGTCTGGGAAATCTTTGGAATTCCCATTTCTTTTCCACTGTTTTCTACAAAATTATAATCCCTAGTTCATATACACCATGCTTTTTATTCATGATCCTTTTTGTGTTGTAGGGCAGGGGTGCCAAACTGCCGGCCCCTGGGCCGGTTGCATCATGTGGAGGCTGCGCCCACCCCAGCTCCGGCAATGCAAAAAAAATTGCAATACGTTGCAACACATCACATGACACAGCGAGTTTGACACCTGTGTTGTAGGGAGAAAACCAAATGCTAGGATTTAATAAAAACAATGTGATTCCTTGATCCAGGGTTTGGAAAGAAAACGGAGAGAGAGAGAGTCTAGTTTAAGCAGTATACAAACACACGTAGGACAGGCTATGTAAAACTTACTTTTTTCACCTCTTGAAGTAGATCTAAATTTTCTTATTTCAAATTACCTCAGATTATGCAGCTGAATTCCACCCCTTGCTTCTGTAACATGATTGCACTATTTTATTTTGTTTAGGCAAATGTTAATTTTAAAAAAAATACATTTCATCTGGAGCTGGCAAATTTAGACCACTTTCAACAAAGGATAAAATAAAAGAACAACCAATTATGAGCAAGGTCTACAGGGATTAATCTGCCAAGATTTGTTGTAACACAAAAGCCTCCAATTATTGTTCATTGTTACACTGATGTTCTGATCATGTCTCTTGATAAAGTAATATAAAGAAAGACAGATCCTTGTCTCAGGATGGTTCCAATCTAACTTCCAAAGATAAAAGCAAAAAAGGAATAATAATTTCCCTAGGTAAATTGGTGATAGATCTAGATTGAAAAGATGAATCTCCAGTTGCCAAGAATGGCCCTAGTCATTTTGCTGGTGGTGACAAAAACGGTGCCTATTTCCCATCTCACATTAAGATATTGGCAAGTCTGGTACCAGCAAAAGAGTGAAATTCACTATCATGCTTGAAACAGTTTAGAGGTTTCAGAGATTTCAGAGCAAGATGTATGTCATATATAACTGTTGTTCAACAAAGAAAACATCATAGAAGCCTGCCACTACTGCTCCCTCAGTTGTCATTTTGCTTAATAATAAGGCCTTATATGTGTCTGGGTATATGGGAGGTGTCGTGCCTTGAAACAGCACTATCACTTTATATTCCTTATAAAATGCTTTTTTAAAAAAATGTCATAGAATGTTCTCAGACATAGTTGTTGCTGTTATTCACCATGACTGTAAAGAGCCATTCATCCTTCTGTTAGTACAAACCATGACACTTAGTTCCTATTTCTTCTTTACCGAAGAGTTTCCCTTTTTTGGGCTCCTGGGGTAGGTACCAACTGGTGGAGCTTGAGCAGATTCTATGAGCGAGGCTAATTATCACTGTCTCCAAGTAACATCACGGCCAGTACATCCCTAGAGCATCTTGGTGGATACAGACGTGATGCTGTCAAGCAAATTCAAATTGTGTTTGTGACCTTGCTGCAGAAAGGGTTAACTCCCAAGCTCCTAGCACATGAGAAGATGAGAGCAGCAGCTGTGTAGAATGACACAAAAGGATTTCAGGTTTCAAGTCTCAGAGCTGTTCTCCTAAGTGGATGGGCTGGGCTGGGTTGTGTTGGAGAAATAACAATGGGATCTTAAAATATTTTAATAGTGACAAAGCAACTCTACACCAGGGACTACACAGACCACTAGCATGAGAAACTAAGCTACCAAGAGAAACAGAGAACTTGTGGGCTTTCATCTAGGCAAGATCTAAAGCTAGGACCAGTAAATATATTTGCACTTGGAAACTGGGCTTTTGGAAATGTTTTCTCCACCTAGAAGACATGATGCTGTCACACAAATTCAGGTTGTGCTTGTGACCTTGCTGTAGAGAGGGTTAACAAGTGCTGTTCAACTAGCAACCATTTCTGAGACCAGACATTACCGATGTAGCCCAGATCTTTGGAGTCCACCTTTGGGAGGGGCTAGATTAGATTGTTACAATGCATTATGCCTAGTATTTGGCAGCACTCATTTCAGTCCAGACAATGGTAAAAAGGTGCTTCTTATCAGTGTGCACCGGCCCTGACTGGGAGGGACAGTTATGTCAGGTGGCATCCATTTGAAACCCAAAAATTATTGGTAGACAATTGGAAATGATTAATCAACATGATCTATTGTGTACTAATCCATCTTTCATGAGGATCAGTAAAGGGGAGCTGAGTAGGTGTTTTCTGTCCTCCTTTCATGGTAACTCATGTGTCTTCTAGCTATGCCATTTCCCAAAGGTTTCCGAAAGCACAGGCAATTCGAGTTCTGGATTTCTGTTTTACGCCACAAGCTATTCTGGCTTCTCCATGGGTAAGAAAAATATTAGAAGTGGACTTCAGAAGCAGTTGAAAACACAACTTTACCTTGCTTTTTTGATAGCTTCTTAGTGAAAAGCAGATTTCAAGACACCAAACTTAATCTTCCACCGTCTTTGAAACCTTGATAAATGTGACAAATACAGATGCTCTTCTTACTCCCAAGATCACATTTCTTTAGAGTACTAAGATACTTTATTGAATCTAGGCTTTAGATGCCAAACATGAGAAGTGCTAGCCATGATGCAGCATCACAGCACACGACATGTATTTTGCAGTGGGCTCCAAACTCTCTGAAGCTTGATGGGATTATGAACTCTGATCCAATGTTGATGCTGAAGCCACAGTTTGCCACTAGCTGCCCCATATTCCTAGTATATAGAAAAGTCAGGGTGAAAGGAGGGCAAAAAATAATATTTATCTAACTGCAATATGACTTGACTTGAATATGACATAAAAAGGGATCATTATGTATTTTGATGTTACATTAAATGTGTACATAACCCACATCGATTTGCTTACTGCTTATACATGCCAGGTGATTCTTATTCCTCATTACCTGTACATTCATTTATCATACATTCAGTCCACATCACTGTACGTGTTAGTACTGCAGCAGAGATCAGGCTGAAGGGAGCATTGAAGAAATGCTACAAAATGCTAATTGCCAAGCAACACAGAGCAAATAGACAAATGGCACTTCTCAGACGACAACTTCATACAAAAATATCTCCTCTTTAGCAGTTTCTGTCTCTGTGTATATCACAGACGAAACAATCTAGGGCTGCAAATGGACCCCAAGCCTCTTTTGTGTGCCTCTCTGGGCATAATTACTGAAACTCAGGGCATGGTTTCTGATATTTTTGAGGAACGAAACAGAAGAAAACTTCAATGTTTTGAATATGGTTTATAAAACAAAGACCTATCTCAAACTCTATCCCAATATATGAGAAAGAAACAAAAGGCTGGCCTCATTGCCTTAACCAGTGTGCCCTTTAGTTCCTCTCCTCCCACACATACTAACTCTGTAGCATGAATGGCAATGGGATGAGAAAGTGAATAGATCCCCAGGTTTATTTGGACACTTCTTAAAAATTTGAGGCTTGGGATTTAGCATATGTCGAGTCATTCTTAAGACCATTTCCATGTATGTATGCATAGAATCTGCACAATGCTTGGTCTCTCTGCTTTGGAAATACTGTATAGACCATAACATGTTTAAGGGCAGCTGCACACTGTTCCCAATTTGCTTTATATTGCTGCTTCTACAGCATTGTTACTAATGTCGTCAACAACCATCTTTTTTTAGTTAATATTACAATTGGCATTTAGCAATATCCGCTCCAACGTGCTGCAGGATAGAGGAAGAGGAGAAAAGCAGGGCTGTTTCATGCCATCCATGAAGGACTTGTTGCTCTGACTTTCCTCCTCACTGCTACTAAGCATCAGCCTTTCCTTTTATTGGGTTAACCGAGTAAAATTTTAAGCACATTATGCATATTTCAGTGTAATGTTTTTTTTGTTTTTCTGCTACTTACTCCGCATCCCTTTTTCAATGTGTGCTATGGCTTTTTAGAATAAGAGACTAAAGGAAAACTTACTATTGATCTGGGTAAGCTGCTCTAAGAATCTTTTTTTGCTCAAGTGTAGTGGGCATACACAAACAAATATAGGGTCTTTGGTACTCTCAGAGAGCACCAAAGACTCCACAGCTCAACCCTGAGCTACAAATATTCTCTTCTATAGGTACAAACAAACATTTTAAGCAAACATTCCTACTTTCATAGGTGAAGCCACCCCAAAATTTAGCATGTGCAGAAGTTACAGGAGAAGATAACTCCTCATATACCATATTTTCTGGCATATAAGACAACTTTTTAACCCATGAAAATCTTCTCAAAAGTCGGGGGTCGTCTTATACACCCAGTCGTCTTATACTCCGGAAAATCAATCGAGCGCCCCCGTTCTTGCAAAGCAACTTCAAGCCTCCTTAGTCCAGTCCCCCCTCCAACATGACCCTCCCTTCCCACCCCCAAGAGCCTCTAAGCCCCTTCCCCTCCCCCTTGCAAACAACAGATCCTGGGAGCGGCAGGAAGCCCCTCCCCATCACCCAAGCAGCATCTGAGCATAAGCAGAGCACGCCCTGCTACCCACTATCTCTCCCGGCAGCCCGGACAGCGGTACTTGACAGCCTGGTGCCCCTCTCACCCACAGACCACGCAGTGGCCCTCGCCAGCCGGCCTCGGCATGGCCGCCCCAAGCCTGGGTCTCCAGTGCATCTTCCGGGCCCGCCTGGCTGACCACCTCCCAGGCGGGGCTTGGCTCCAGACACGGCAGCTGCTCCGTTTGCAAATGCGCTCTCAAAGCCGGATCGCGCTTGGCCGTGCAGGCTGCCGAAAGGCAGGGACTCGGAGTTCCTGTGGTGGATGCGGCTTCTGGCGTGCCGTTTGCAGAGTCTGGCCTGGAAGAGTGCATCGTGTGAACGCAGCTCTTGCATGTATTCCAAAGGGTGGGTGGAAGGAAAAACCCTTTTGGGCTTCAAAAGGGCGGCTTTGCACCATCTGCATCAGACAGGGCTGAATCGGGCTTGTGTTGCAGCCGGATTTAGCCGGAGGATAAAACATACAAAGAACAGTTGCTGGAATTGGGTATGTCTAGTCAAGGGGTAGGCAACCTTGGTTCTTTTATGGATCGTGGACTTCGACTCCCAGAACTCCTGAGCCAGCCAGGAATTCTGGGAGCTGGTCCACATAGCCGTGTTCCAATATCTCAGGGGCTGCCCCAAAGAAGAGGGAGTCAAGCTATTCTCCAAAGCACCACAAGGCTGGACAAGAAGCAACAGATGGAAACTAACCAAAGAAAGAAGCAACCTGGAACTAAGGAGAAACTTCCTGACAGTGAGGACAATTAACCAGTGGAACAACCTGCCTCCAGAAGTGATGAATGCTCCAGCACTGGAAGTTTTTAAGAAGAGACTGGACAGTCATTTATCTGAAATGGTATAGGTTTTCTGGCGTATAAGATGACTTTTTAACCCATGAAAATCTTCTCAAAAGTCGGGGGTCGTCTTATACACCCAGTCGTCTTATACACCGGAAAATACGGTAGATAGAAGGAGATAACTGTCTATGGTGGCAAAACAACAACAACAACAAAAAACAACCCTGGGAACTAGGAGCACCTTTTCCAAGTAGTGAGATCTTTTGTGCATTTAAACATTTTAATAAAGCTCGTTAGTTGGAAAAGGTGCTATCAGACTGCTGATTATACTGTATGCAGATGTTTGACTATCTTGAGGTCATAATCCAGACTGATTCTATCATGGTATGGTAAGATAATAGGGGCTGTTCAGAAGCAATAAAACAGAGTTGGAAAGACCATTGGAGGTCCTCTAGTTCAACCCCCTGCTCAAGCACAAGACTTTATACCATTCCAGACAAATGGCTGTCCAATTTCTTCTTAAAAACATCCAGGGATGGAGCAACCACAACTTTTGGAGACAAGTCATTTTACTGGTTAATTGATCTCACTGTCAGGAAATTTCTCCTTGGTTCTAGGTTGGATCTCTCTTTGATAAGTTTCCAACTGTTGCTTCTCAGATGCTTTGGAGAATATGTCAACCCCTCCCTCTCTGTACCAGCCCCTCAAATATTGGAAGACTGTTATCAAGGCACCCCTATCCCTTCTCTTCATTAGACTAAGCATACCCAGTTCATGTAACCATTCTTCATGTTTTATCCTCCAGTCCCCTAATCATCTTTGTTGCTCTTCTCTGTACTCTTTCTAGAGTGTCAACATCTTTATATTGGGGTGATCAGAACTGGATGCAGTATTGCAAGTGTAGTTTTACAAGTGCAATATAATGGGGTACTAACACTTCATGTAATCTTGCTCCTCTGTTGATGCAGCCTAGGAACTGCATTGGTCTTTTTGGCAGCTGTAGCACACTGCTGGCTCATACTTGAGTGGTTGTCCTGCTAGAACTCCTAGATCCCTCTCACAGTTTACTCCTGTTGAGCTAGCTATTATCTATTCTATATCTGTGCATTTGGTTTTTTTCCTTGCCTAAGTGTAAAACCTTATTTTCTCACCACTAAATTGCATGTTTTTGGATAGGGCCCAGTGCTCAAGCCTGTCAAGTGTTGGCTGTTCTCCCCAGCTTGGTGTCATCTGAAAATTTTATGAGTTCCCTTTCTATCCCCTCATTTAAATTGTTTATGGAGATGTTGAAGAGGCCTGGACCTAAAACAGAACCTTGGGACACCCCACTGCAGGCTTCCCTCTATGTGAATGTAATTCTATTGAGTACATTGGTTGGCCAGCTATGAATCCATCTGTCGGTGGTGCAGTCTATCCCATTTTTTTCCTGTCTTGCCAAGAAGTACACCGTGGTCTACTTTGTCAAATGCCTTATTAAGTATACAAATGTCAGCAGCATTTCACTGTTCCACTAATTTAGTCACTTTGTCAAAGAGTGCAATAACTTTTTTTCTGGCATGATCTGTTTTTGACAAACCCATGTTGGCTATCCTTCATTAGATTAACAAAAAGAAGCAGGCTGGAACTTTTGAGGAAAATTCCTCATGGTTGGAGCCCATGATGGAAAAGGTATTCCATTTAATGACTCATGCCTTCCTGAGAGAAGGCATGTCTATGCTGCTGTCTATTAAATTCCTGGGAAGTCGACAATCACCTTGGAAGTAGACTAGGCAAATACACACCTTAGTGCCAGGCTAGATACTCCCAGCCCCCTCCTCATGACTGTTAGCTGGTGGGGAGATGACCACAGAAAAAGGGACCATGTGGCAGTAGCTCCGGTTACACAGCAGTAGCAAATACCTGAGAAAAGCAAGACAGCAAAAAGGGCTTTTAGTGAAAATGAATAATTCACATTTTGAGCAATGTCCTGGTGAGTGGCGACAGGAAGATTTCAAATAGCTCCCCAGGGCATAGCCCACCAAGGGAACAGTGGGGAGACAAGTCAAGAGGAGTGGGCAGCGTGGTGGGGAAAGCAGAAGGATAAGATGGAAGGGAGGCGAGCTTGAGTAGCATTAGTGGAGAGAGAGAGAGCCTCTAATAGTTGCTAAAAAGAGATACATTTAGTGAACAGGATTTCTCATTGTGCTGAAGAACTATCTAAGAGGCACCTATCCTGGGTGATGCTCTTTTAGCTGACTGGAAAAAAAATCCTGTATTGTGATGGAGCTGGTTACCTAAACCTTGGTTAAGGTATGCCATGTCAACAGAACAAAATCAGGAGAAATCAAAGAATACTGGCAAAGTACCCAGCCTCCTATACACACAGCAAGCTTCTTTGGGAGGAAAATCTCTTTGATAGCAGTTTTGGGAAATTTCAGCTAGGTCCCTTTCTCCTCTTGATCACGAATGTCACTGGTATTAATGCAAACTATATGCATAACCTCCTTCCCTGGGTTATATGTCTTTCTGAGTTGCTTTTCTTGTTCAAGAACATCTGTGCATTACAGTAACTGAAAAACATTAAAAATAAGCCATCCTGGGTAGAGAGGAAAAAATATGTTATGCAGTTTAATATTAATGTGCATTATGGGGAAAGTAGCAGATGAAAAACTGAGTTCTGTTTTGTCCAATACCTCTTATGAATCTCTCACTATGAAAAACATCTGGACTATGATGATACAATGCAGATGTACATCATCTTGTTTTAAAATATAAAGGGGGAGGCAGGCAATCTAGCACCCTCCAGGTATTTTGGACTACAGCTCTTCTGGTGCCTTGCTATGGCCAATTGGCTGGGACTGATGGGAGCTGGTTCAGCATAGTTGGAGTAGCCTGCAACCTGGATTTCTGTACTCTGCAGCTTGGATTTCTAATATGTCTTTTGAATCTTGGGGCAGAGAGATAAAATAACAAGCTAATCCAAAAGGGGTCTTTGTTTGCTTCGTTTCTATTCAAGCTGAGATTTCTCTTGACTTAGGTACCCAAACCTTCAGTTTATTCAGAGTATGAAATGTAACATTTAGAACAAGTGCCTTTTTGTTTTTTAAAAATAAGCCAACACAGAAATGATTATTAGGTCTGTTTATTTTAAATTCATAAGATAAATTGCTAAGGTAAAGTCATTTTAAACTTTGAACAAATACTCCTGTTTTGAACAAAATAAATGTCTAAAATATCACAAGCTTGGAATATTCATTGCACTAATTTGCACTTACAGAAAGAAAACAGCTATTTAAATTGACAAAGTATTGCAAACTTAATATTTATACTTTGAAGAATCTTTCCCACTGCCATAATGTGATGAAGTGAGAACATGTTTAAGAGGAAACTGCAAGTCCCAGCTGCCATTCCACGGCATTTTTATCTTTGACTCACAATTAAATCATACAAAGCTAACATCTCTACAGTTCTTAAAATTTGTCAGTGTTGATGTATGCAGTCTTTCAATACATTTGCCATATTTAGACTGGCAGCAAAACACAGAATACGAACCCTCTTCCTCTCCAACACCTTTCCAGCATACTCTACCAGGCCTTTCACCACCATATCTGCCTGCCAGCTCAACTCTAATATCCTGTTCATTGTTCCCAGCTCCCAGGTCCGCACCTCCATTGTCTCAATGCCTTCACAAGTCACGCATTTCCATTTACTGCCCTCCGACATTTGCTACACTCTATCGTCACCCCTCTCTCTCCTTCCTGTACTCTCTGCTGTTCTGACACCTCCCAATTTAGTATAAACTGCCAATATCATTAGCACTGTTTATTCTTCTACATTTTTAATGTGAATTTAGAACCCAAGCAAAAGGCTTTTTAGGGCATTCTTCACCAGATACCAGATCCTGTATTATTTATTCAGCAATGCTCCTAATTCAATAAAAATGTGTTTATGAAAAAGTAAGCCACTGGGCCTAGCTCAGAGCCAAGAACAATTTCTATAAAATAATTTTTTTTTATTCAAGTAGCTTTAAAATCAATACCTTTCATGAGAGCAGTTTGCTAATTTCTGTATAGGGATATGTAGCATTGGGAATATTCCTTGTCCCGTTTACAAGATAATTAGGAATGTTAGATTATACCTGAATTGGAGAAAAAATAGATTATATTAGAACAGTTTATAAGAGAAGCAACTTGTAAATTTATTGAAGACAATGTCTTGATTACCAAGAGTCAGCATGTGATCTTCCTCAATTTCAGCAAAAGCTTTGACAAAATTCCACATGACATTCTCATTTACAAGTTCTTAAATTGTGGTTGGGAAGACAGTACAGTTGGTTGACTAACCACACTCAAGTGGATTACATCAGGTTGGACAGCAATATCCAGTTTGATCATGCAAGGTTATGTCTTAGGTCCAGTATTATTCAATTTTTTATTGACAACTTAGATAACAAAATTCATGGGCTGTTTATCAAATTTGTGGCTGACACACACAATTAGGAAATTTGGCCAATATCCAGGATGACAGATCAAGATGGCAATCTCATTTGGACAGGCTGGATGACTGAGATAAGAGGAATAAGATGTCCTTCAACAAGGAGACATCTAAGCTATTACAATTAGAGAGGGCAAAATATAACACACACATATAAGGTGAACAATCATGGCTTGGAAGCACTATTCTGAGAAGGATTTGGTTTTGGTTAAGGACAACAAACTGAGCATAAGTTGGAAGTGTAAGACAGCTGCTAGAAGGGCTAATACAGTTTTGGATTTAATTAGAAGAGGATTTGTATCAAAGAAAGAAAAGCCCTCACTCCCCTCTATTCTGCTTGGATGAGACCATGCTGGAATACTGTTTATGACTCTGGATACTACAGTTCCCGAAGGATATTGATAAATATGAACAAGTTCAGAGGAAGGCAATGAAGATGATACAGGGACTTCAGGCCATGAAGACAGGCTGAAAGAACTTTCAGGCTACCCAGAACTTCAGATAGTCAATGAGTAGAAAAGAAGATTGAGTGGACACATGGTATCGCTGTCCAAGTACATTTTAAAGTATCATAGGGAACAAGGACAGGAAATCAGAGTAAGTCTGCTGAATTAAAGGATATACTGGAAACTCAAACTGGATCCAGATGAGACCATGGTTTCCTATGATGTGACTTTCCTCTTGACTTGCATTGCAACAAATGAAGCTGTCATGGTAGTGAAGAAACTCTGGTACAAGACAGCACCTTAGGTGAAAGAACCAACCTCAGCCGAGACCATATATGTGCCATGCTGGACCTCTGCCTGACCACTACCTATTTTAAATATAATGAAGGTTTCTATAGACAAAAACATGGCTGCACCATGGGTTCACCTGTGTTCCTCATTGTGGTCAATCTCTACATGGAAGAAGTAGAAACGAAAAGCCCTAAACTCCTTCACAGGAATTCTACCCACTGACTGGTATAGGTATGTGGATGATACTTGGGTCAAGATCAAAACATGTGCTCACCAAACATACTCTATGGACATATACATCAAATTCACATGGGAAAATGTTAAAGAAAATAGTCTAGCCTTCCTGGGCTGTGCAATACACTTAAGGAAGACAGAAGCCTTAACACTGAAGTTTACAGAAAACTCCCACACACAGAGCAATATTTACATTTTGATTCTCACCACCCACTAGAGCTGAAGACCTGCCTACCAGCAAAGATGGGGGTGGGGGTGGGGGAAAGAACTAAAACATATCAAGGAAGCCATCAGAACGTGTGGCTATACCAACTGGGCCTTCATCAAATCCCAAAAAAAGACCCAGCAGGAGCTCCCCCATAACAAAACAATAAACAAAGCAACGTCATCATTCCATACATTGCAGGAATATCTTGAAAGCTCAGGAGGATCTTCAGCCAACACAACATACATGCACACTTTAAACCCAAGAATTACACTAAGCTAAAAGCTTGTTCACCCCAAGAATAAAACACCCAGACACAAAATAAGCAATGTAGTATATGTAGTACAATGCAGTGAGACATGTGCAGATCTGTACATTGGGGAAACAAAACAACCACTTCATAAATGCATGGCACAACATACTGTGTTTCCCCGAAAGTAAACCCACCCCTGAAAATAAGCCCAGCTGATTTGGGGGGGAGCCTCCAAAAGTAAGCCCCACTTAAGGGCTTGCACAGACAGCCTGCCTGTGACAAGGTGAAGTAGTGCTTACTTCAGAGCCCCAAAGAAACACGGTAGGAAAACAAAATCATCAGGACAAGATTCAGCAGTCCATTTGCATTTAAAAGACAAAGGCCACTCTTTTGAAGACAGCAAAGTCCACATTTTGGACAGAGGACCGCTGGTTTGAAAGAGGGGTCAAAGAGGCCATCCATGTCAAAACTGAACAGCCTTCTCTCAATAGAGTGGGAGGGATATGACATCATCTGTCTCCAGTCCTTTCAGTAGTTCCAAGAAGGCTCCACACCTATTTGCACTACTCAGGTGACCCTGAGGACACAGATAAACTTCCAGATGGCCTCATTGACTCTCTAAAACAATGCAAATGACCAGCTGTCTGCAAGGAATATAAATCCTTCCATTCCCCACCATCCAGTCAGAGCTGAAGAAGCTTCTTGGATGAGAAGTGAAATGTCTTCAAAGAAAAACAAGGAAGTGCAGTTGCGTCTTGAAAAAACACCTTTCAGACAACCATGATCTGGCTGACTGAGAATCTCCATATGTTCCCTCCAAGTTGCAGTGTTGTTTTCCCTCTGTAGATGGCAAAATAACATGACTCCTTTTTTTCAAGGTCATGTTCTCACTGCTGATAAGTAAAAAAGTGGCTTTTTAAACAGATGACAGAAGAAACTAGCAGGTATAATACCCTGGAATCAGTAGGGCCAAAATGTTCCCCCAGATTTGGGCCCTGATTTGAAGATTTAAATATTTACTCTTGTTGGAATAATGACCTGAAGTTGAGGGATTCATCTAACTCCACGCCCACTAACCAAAGTTGGTGAATGAAAATACAGTCTTGTGGGGACTTCCTTTATTTTTTCTGTGATTTGACTAAACTGTGAGAAGAATTCACTCCACAGAAGCTTATGCACTTCCAGATTTCCAAAGCTTGTGTCATGCTTTCTTTTCTGCCCCATTCCATTAACTCTCCTTAAGTGCCACCAAAAGACAAGTTGCTTACATCATATTGTAAGGCTCTCATCCACTGACCACATCCTCTGACTGGAAAGTAATAAGAGCCAATTGTAGCATACAAGAAATACCCCTAGTTCAATATAGTCGAATGAAGTGGGAATGAAAATAGCAGAATATGAATATGAGGTTGATGAAAATCACAGTCTGGAGGGCTCTTCCACATCTCAACTGCTTCTGTTCTTCCATCCTCAGAAGATTACATTAAAACTTGTTGCCAACCACAAAATGCTCGGAACAGCTAGCAACAAACATTGCTCTATCTTCTCTTGCCATCAGTTTGATAGCATCACAAATGCTTCCCTTCTCCAAAAATCTTTAATTTTTGGAATATTTTTTAAACTAATGCACAACATTTATTCCTGATATGCTAGTCTTCTTGTTCTTTTCTTATTCCATTCAATCACGCCTGATTTTTGGAAGCTGCCTGAACAAGTCCCTGCAGTTTTCTTGGCAAGGTTTTTCAAAAGTAGTTTGCCATAGTCTCCTTCCTGGGGTGGAGAGAAAAAGACTAGCCCAAGGTCATCAAACTGGCTCTTTGCTTAACATGAGATTAGAACTCTTACTATGCTTCTTTTTAGCCTGTTGCCTTAACCACTACACCAAATTGACTTCTTACTTGCATTCAAATATGGAGAGGTGGGTGGTGGTGGAAATGATGTTCTGAACTTGTATAGTCAAGTCTTTCCCACCACTTAATTTTGTTGCATTCTCAGAAAAAACCATATCTTTGTGCAAAATGATCAAATAGCAATAGCACTTAGACTTATATACCGCTTCACAGTGCTTTACAAAGCACTCTCTAAGTGGTTTATAGAGACAGCCTATTGCCCCCAACAATCTGGGTCTTCATTTGACTGACCTCAGAAGGAAGGAAGGCTGAGTCAACCTTGAGCCCTGTCAGGATCAAACTCCTGGAGTGAGCAGTGAGTTAGCTTGCAGTACTGCATTCTAACCACTGTGCCACCACAGCTCTTGTCAAACACAGAGGGATTCAATTATTCCAACAGAGATATTGTCTTGCACAAAGTATGTACGTCAACTGGCCTTTTTTTATATTACTGTAGAAGCAACTCTGTGATTTCAGGTTAGGCTCCGAATGAGGTCGCTGAAGATGAAGAAGTCAAACCTCAGCTTTTGTTGACGTGCATTTCCCCAACATCACACGAGATCATTCTTGGTCTCTGAATACTGTTGAAGTAGACTGAGAATGGGAAGAGATGATGAGTGGTTTTTTACTAACAGGCCTTGCCTTAAATTTGAATAGCCTAACAAGGGTTATTATTTTCCCATGTGTTCAACAATAGCAGTACTAAAACTTCTCAGCTGAAACAAAGAAATCATGGTTGAGAACAGGATTGGAGAGATCCAGTTTTGTGACAAGATTGATTGCTTTGCGAAGAATAAATTCCTGGCTTTGAAACACACCACACACACACACACACACACACACACAAGTTGTACATAGTGCCAACTGTGTTACATCAGGGTATTCTTTCAAGGCTTTAAACTAGTCACCTTTTCTGATTTCAAAGCAAATAATGTGCTATATAAACCTTAACTTTTAACAAATGCATTTTCTACTTGGAAATAATTATTAGGTAAGAGATGGTGAAAATGCATTGTGCAGACACCCATTTGGTCAGTGTAAGCTATGCATGGTCTATTCCCTTACATGTGCATGTGTTTGCACATGTGCATGTATCACATGTGTGTTTATTATCTTAGTTATCTTAAACTCCTCTACTTCTTTGGAAGAAATTCTACCTTGTATGAAACAGCCCAAATTTTCTCAAGAGTGATCACTGTGTTTGTATTCTAGTTAGCTGAGAGGAAGGAGTTCATAAATGTGTCCCCTAAAATCAGCTGTTTGACATACTAGAGAAAAATTCCATTCTCTAGTAGCTCTGCTAAAAGAGAGTAATCTATTATGTTTGCAATTCAGATTATAAACAAGGAAAACAAGAGAAGCAAACGCTTCCATTTGGCCACTTATTGAATATAAATCATAGCTGAGCTTACTCAGTTTTCAGGCTTGCTTTAGTTTCCACCGACAGTTGTATTAATAGTTATTTCTAATCCAATGAGGTCATTAAAATCTTCCTGTAACTTTGAAGGAATAAACCTTTCAGACGTCCAGCCCCTAACAGTCAACATGAGTTTTGTCATAATGTCTACTTCATTAGATACATGTTATCAGAAATCTATTCTCAAGTATTATGTCTCTGCATGTAACAGCACGGCATAGAATTTTATTTCTCTAGAGTCATGCATCTGATGAAGTGGACTGTAGTCAATTAAATAAAGCTAACACTACAATACTATTGTTTTTGCTACAGCAGATTAATGAACTAACCCCTTGGTAATCACATGTTTTTATCCTAATATATAAGAGTGAAATGTCTGATGGCTAGATTAGAAGTGGGGGAACATCAGTGACTCTGCATATTGTTAAAACTGCAGGGATGTTTTTGAAAGAGGGTATTATTATCTGGTGCTTATGATTAGAAATTTATATAGCATACTTGTAAGCAGAGAAGCAAATTTGGGTAAATTAGCATTGGCAGCTGACTGGACTACTTGCAAATGGAATTGTATTACAAAAGAGATACTAGTTATATTTCACTCAAAACCTCCAATATGATTGCTACAGAAATAAATGGTCAATTACTATTTCCATTGCACATATTCAGCCACTGACACATTACACATCTTGGCAATGTATTTCTGATGTAAAAACAAAACAGAATTCTTGTGCTGTACTTAAAGTGTCCTGTGCTATCCTATGCTATACTTGAAGCAGATGTTTTTTTCTAACAAATACTATATGTATGTGGAAAATTATAATACATGAGGTATATATTATATACATGAGGTTTCTGATGGTTTATGTCACTGAAAAAAGCAGTAGTTAATTTTGCTATGCTATTGATGTTAGAGATCTGGGGCGTTATCTTTAACCCCCATTAAACTCCATACATGGTTAAGAAGAAGCTACAGTGTAATTAATGAGTTAGGTGGCAAAACTAAGTTTCTAGGGATCAGGGATCGATTCACGGGCTTTTATATCATGGCTATTTTCTTATTTGACCTTTTTTCTACTGTGAAGTACACTGGTCTTCCAAAGAGACTTCACCAGGCTCTGGTCAGAGTAGGACACATAATTCTGGAGAGGCATTCATTCTTCTCCCGAAAGGTCCTCTAGCAGCAGAGTTGTAGTACAGCCAATGCCCACATCAACTGGAACTGAAGGCAGCCATAATTCAACACATCTAGTGATGCCAGGTTAGGGAAGGCTTTTCAATAGCAGCTGCATATGTGGCCTCAAAGAGTTCCTTCAAACGCTCTTTTAACCCAGTGCAGTCTCCAGGAATGCTTGCTGTTTTTTGGCATCAGGAGACAATTTCAGAAATTCAGGATGAAAACGTTCCTATTCACCAGTTGCACATTGGGAAGAGGGGAGTGTGTTTCCAGTAGTAACCATTTCTACTTAGTGAACAGCAAACTATGGAGATCTTAGAAAAACTGTGCTTCCAGCGTCCTTAACCTAACCATGTCACAGTATGATGCAGAGGCATTGATAATATACCCTCCAACACAGAGAATCAAATCTAATGTGCTTAGCTGCCCAAACAGAAAAACCAAAAATAAAGGAACAGAATATTTGTCTGGTTGCTGGGCATGGTGGGCACAGTGCTGAGAACTTGGATATCAGAATCTGCTAAAGGAAGCAAGGACTCAGGAAGAAGACAGGCTTCTCCCCTTCGGGCCCTCAAGATAAAGTTTATACAGAGCCTGTTGCTTAAGGAGACCCCAGAGTCGCCTGGACGAGAAGAGTGGCAACTTCAGCGAGCTCCACAGTCCAGTCTTCCATCCTTTCCCTTTTTTCTCACTAACACAGAAGAAGCAAAGTTTTCCCACCTTCAACCAAACTTGTGAGGCAGTGGAGACACACAGCAACAGGTCATGGGTGGTGAAGATCATGGGGACATCTAAGAGGGGTGTTAGAATCAATAGGAAAGGAAGCGGAGAGAGTGAATGTCCAGGGACGTTAGGCACAGCAGAGGGGGAGAAGGGAGTTGTTACTGGAGGAGTCGCCAGCGCTGCTTCCCCAAGGCCACAGCCCCTTTGGCAAGCCCACTCCCCTCTTCCATCCTTGGGATGCGAGGGTCCCCGGCTTTGCTTCGTTCATCCTTGCACGCAACCTCTCAATTTTCCAACCAGGGCACCTTTGATCTTTTCTTCACGTAAAAGAAAGGGGATAGAAGATAGTCCGGCCAAAATTGGCTTCAAGAAGGCGCAGGACAGGCGAATGCTGCGATAGTCACGCCCACTCACTACGCTGCTCTTCTTTGTAGCCAAGGGGGGCGGGGGGCCGTCGGAGGAGTATTGCTCCCTTATAAAGGTTACACGCCCGCTCTTGAAAGCTGCTTCCCACACACCCCATGCTTACACGGATGCATATACACACACGCATACACACACCAGCTTCACCGCCCGTCACAGTTTGGCTCCGTATTGATCGGCGCTGCCTGGCCGCGCTTCCCCTGCAATTCCAGGTAGTAAATCAGTGCCAGGCGACTCCACCTCCCGGCGTTGCCATTGGGTGCCTGCTGTGCTCGGGTCGCAGTGATTGGTCGCCTCGCGGGCACAAGCCTTTACATAAGAAGGCGCTCGCTCTGCTGACTTGATAGAGCTGGAGAGATACACGTTCACGCACGCCAAGCCCGAAAGAGCGGTGGACAGGCGAGCGGACGCTTAACGCTACAAGCCATCCGCACGTGAACAGGGCAGTCCGCCTGCCCGCCCGCTCGGAATGTTTCACGGCCGGCCGGTAGGCATGGAGCTGCCCCGGCAATCCGCTTGCCCGGTGAGTCCAACTGTTTCTTACCCTACTGTGCACATCCCGACCCGAGCAAAGTTTTCCAAATTCCCAAAGAGATGGGAGACTTTGGGCGGGCAGAAAAGTTGCAGTTGGCTAATGATGCGGGGCGGGAGGGGGCCGTGTAAGCACCGTCGAGGGCCACGTGAGACTGGCGGGCGGAATTTGGGGTTGAGGGGGTGGGATTCTGGGAGAGAGCGGTGGGGAGGGGCTGCGTGAAGAAGCCCGGGCTTCGGAAACCAGGGAGTAAGAAGTGGAAGTGAAGGTTTTGGCAGATGTGATGGGGACGAGGAAGCACTTTTCTGCGCGGGGGATGTGCGGAAGAGCCGCTGTGGAGACAGCCATCGGCTGTCCAATAGCACGCTGGATCTTTCTGAGCAGGGAGCTGTTTCTTGGAGTGCTCGCCTCCGGCAGTGAGCAAAAACGAAGTGCCAAGGTGACTGCTGCTCTCCAGATTGCACTAGTGCTGCTGGTGGCGGCAGCAGCTGCTAGTGGTGGCAATGCCAGTGTTGAGGTTGGCTTGGTACCCTGCAGTTTGACATGGCCGAGGAAAGGCATGGTTCCAACTCTGAAGTGTAACTCTATGGGGCCCGGAGTTCTGACTGCTTCCTGAAGATTTGATAGGCCTGGTTCCAAATTCTTTGATTTTTGTGGGGAAAGAATATCACTTGCCTGCAGTATTAATGCAGGCTGGGAATAGCAAACTCTAGAAAGACAGCAATGCAGACAAAGCCAGTAGCTTTTCCTAGTTAGTGACTCCAGAAAAAAAACACAATTGGAACCAGAAGCAATACTGGGCCATTACTAAGGCTCAAACCTGAATTTTATGATGTTGGTTGAACTTGTTTGCCCTCCTGCACTTTGAACACGAATCTGGTGGGTTGGCATCTTGTGACATTTCTTAACTAGGTTGATATCAGCAGACGTCATTGGCTGAACAGACATGATGTCATTGAGAAGGATGCAGGAATCCATTTGGACAAATACTCTGCAAACTAGTGATGTCACTAGTCTACAATAAGGCAGAAAACCCTGTGCCACTGAGACTTTTGGAGAATCATCTATACCAGCGGCTCGCAAACTTTTCTATATCCCGCACCCTTAGAACGCTTCTGATATATTCTCGCACCCCTTACAAAATTCAAAATAAAGGCCACGAATTATGCATATACGCTATGATTTTGAAAAACCAAGTTTTTGCACCCCCTGGAATATCATCTCGCACCCCCTGGGGGTGCAACCACACCCGGTTGAGAACCCCTGATCTATACTATATTGGTGATGTGGTTCTGTAGCTCAACTATCATTTAGGAAAACAGCAGAAACTGCTGGCTAATGCGGAATAGTGCTCCACTTAAATTTTTGGTTGTGCTTTGGCCACTCAATTGAAAGTATAGGATTTGCTAGGATTTTCTCAGTCGAGAAAATCACATGCAAGTTCTCCTTCCTCTGACTAATGGCAAGAAATCAAAGCATGCATTTATTAGGGGATTATTGCATAGTGTTAGACTGTTATGCAAATCCCCATTTCTTTCCAACAGGAGACATCCACTGTCACCAACCCTACTGGTTTCTGCATATATGGGTACAAATAGGGTAATCAGCCACACCCTAAGAGATCATGAAAGTCATGGAAATATGCAGCTGCTGACATACCCTCCCAAAGTGCCTCGTCTCTCTAGTTTGACAATACACATCCCTGCTCCAAACACCATTCTTTTAGAAGCTTTTCATCCAGTCAGCATTTGGAACCACATGAGTAGAAAACTAGAAGAAAACTACAAAAAGCGGGATTATAATCACAGTCTTATGTTTTGGGGCAAATTTGCTGCAGCATAGACTCAGAATGGGCATTTTTGACCACACTGCATTCTCTACGTAAGTGCTGACCCCTGGTATAATAAAAAAACCATAAGGTCTAGGGCACGAAGTCATGCAGATGATTTCCATCAATGTCCACAGCAGGAACAAAATGGCGTCCACTATTGTTTTTTCCAGCTGCCAAGGACATAAAAAACCGTATCCGTATCTTGTAATCCTAACAGACATCTAAGACTATTTCTGATCTAGGTTTGGTTCAAGATGTAAGTGGATTCAATCTTGAATCTTCTTGATCTATCAGTATCTTTCACTTTCAGAACTGACCTGAAGAGGTAAGAGCAGCGATTAAAAACAACAAAATAGGCAGCACATGAATACCTCGCTTCAATCCATTGCTTTTCTATACAATCCTGTTTGAACATGGGGATGGAGAGATTCTCCTTGCTTTTCCTTTATCATGTCATGCTGTCCCTTGACACTTGCGTTCTTTAGTGACTTTTGCAGGCATATCAGCAGCAATTGCTGAATGGCCGCCCCCAACCCAGGAAGTAAAATCTTGAAACTTGAGAACAAAACAGGGATAGGCAACCTTTGGAGTCCACTAGACACATTGGGAATTTTGAGTCATGTTGTGAACCATATCACAAAATGGCTGCCATAGTCACAAAACTGTCAATTTTTAAAAAGAGAAATGTGAAATTGATCCCCGCTACTCCCTTTGGTCTCACCTTCCAGTCCAGGAGGTCCTTTTCTAAACAAAGCCCCAGGCTGCTACCACCTACAATTTTTGTCTTCTAAGTAAGTTTGGAGATCGTAGGTGACTTAGAGGCACTCATTGTAATGATGGTGGAGGCTGATCTCTTGCTTTGCTATAGGCCAACTTCTTGGTTCATTTTTTCACTTGAAAAAGAAGTAGTAGTCAGGGAATCCAGTAGCATTGGGAAGCATTCACAAGTTTGTTGGTGTACAGTTAGTCCTCGACTTACAACAGTTCATTTAGTGACAATGTCTTGGGGTCAGGTGATCACCTTTTGTGACCTTCTGACAAGAAAGTCAATGGGCAAGTCAGATTCACTTAACTATCATGTTAGTAACTTAACAGCTGCAGTGATTCACTTAACAACTGTGGCAAAAAAGTCGTAAAATGGGGCAAAACTAACTTAAGTGTCTCACATATTAACAGAAATTTTGGGTTCAACTGAGGTCATCAATCAAGGACTACCTTTGAGTTTGTTCACTCAGGACTAGAAACTTCACTAGCCGACTTGGGAATAGATCACAAATGGATTTAAATGGAGATAATAACGATTACACTAACTTTCCCCTACCTGAGACTCTTCAGATGTATTGGGGTCCAAATCCCAGTCATCCCAATCTAGTGAGATATGCTGGCTAAGCTTAATGAGAATTAATGCTCCAATACTTTGGGAGGGGCTAAGCTATGCAAATGCCAGGCACAAATTGAGTAGATTTGTGTTAGAATTTCCAGGAAAGCAGTGTACAAATTATAATGCAGAACAAATGCAAAGATCAAATTTGGAGCTGGATTCGAGATTAATTTCTAATCTGTTTGTCTTTTCCTGTGTGATACTGTATATTGGCTATAACATATGATGAAATATATTATGATTCCTAATCAGTTTTCCTCAATAATTACTGGAAACTGTTCAAAATAGGCCTAAACAGAAGTATTTTCTATATAAGGATTTTGTAATGTGTTCGGCAACTTTTTCCGATGGCGCTAGGAGCATAAAAGTCAGGTCTTCCAAGGTCCAAGGGGAAAATTGAAATCCCACAAGTGGAAAGCAGAGGTTACAAGGATCAAGTACATTTTCTTCACTGCCTACGCACAGGTGCAAGCTCTGAGTGCATGTTTGTGTGTGTTTAGGAAGGCAACTTAATTAATGGCCATTTCCCTAATGATCTATCTAGAGATGCACACTGATGTATGAGTTTAATTAGCTCAAGCCAAATGCTGGGAGTGCAACAGAAGAACACGTTGTCTTTGTCACCAGGCGCCTGTTACTATCCTATGTTTATGGGAACTTATTTAATGAAGAGTTAATCTGTGCCTAAACTGGAGGATAGTACCAGCTACTGGCCTGATGGATTGTTTTGCTGTGAAAAAACACAAGAAAGATGCATTTGCTCTTGTACTGCCTACCTAGTCATTTGACCTATAGACACCTACAAATGGCTTCTTCATTGTTTCTAAAGCCAATAGGTAGAGTTTTTCCTAATGAGAGGACCAAACCTGATAGCTCCCAGTATTATTATATCACAACTATTCTTAGTAATCATTATTAACTGCAATTATATGCACCATTCTTTATATATCAGGAATAACCAAGTTCACTCTTTTCAGTTTTGTTTTGAGTAGGTTTTCTATATTTCGGGCCGCATCATGAATTCTGCAGCCCTAAATTCGATTCAAACCATAATGAAATAGATAAATTTCATCCATTACCTCTTCAGAGAATAATTTTGAGCATACGGTGATTTCATGGAAAGTCTTGGAAGCTTGCTGATCTTCGAGCAGGAGGAGAAAAAGCGTAGGACATGCCTAGTTGTAGTACCATCTGCCTATCAGTATAGGTAGATTGGATACTCACAATTGTTCAAGACCACCTCTGGGTTTGGATCCAGCAGGAAGATTTGCAAGAGCTTACCTTGAGATCTGTTTTCTAGAAGGGTTAATACCACAGGGTACTGCTGAGAGGGGTTAAGACAGTCCCCAAAGGCCAGTAATAGAGCTAATGAGTTATTATCTGTAGAAATGTTCACAAGACAGATTACCTATTCCATAATGCATTTTGACAGCCTTCTTATTCACACAATCAGGGTGGATAAAACAAGATGAAACGATGGGCTTCTCCCCCTTCACACTTTCATTCCAAGGGACTTTAAAGGGACTATTGATTCTAACCTACAATACTGATTATAAAAATACTCCAAACTGACAGCCCTGGCTGGGGGAGGAAAGATAGTTATTAACATAAAATATAAGAGTTTTCATATGCAGATACTGACAGAATGAAGAAGTACCTTTTTTTGCTAAGCTTTACTCTTAATGTCTTTACAAATGAGGGGAAAGATATTCATCTGTTTTAAGGATTAACAAACCTCATTGCAACATTGCCTTCTCATGAAGTAAAGAAGGCTATCCTATCTTAAGAGTCCATCTTGAACTGAAAGGTGATTTCTGTCATAAGATGTTTTATTTGCTGCCATCTTCTTTTTTGCATGGATTATTCCATAGGAGAAATCAACAAACATTCTGTGAAAGTGCTTTAATGTTGAGAAGATCCTGCCTCAAGAAGCAGAGTAGATGGCCCTCAGGATCTGATCATCATCAGAATTACTGGGAAATTATGAAGCAGAGTGTTATCAACTTAAAACAGAAATGGGATGTTATTAAAATGCTTGCACACATCACTACATTTTGGGTGTAAATCTATACTATGTTGCCTGATATTCTTTTATGGATTCTTTCCTTCCCGTCTTCTAGCTCAGGCTAGATACTCCTACGCAACTCCTAGTCTTTGATGGAATCAAAGGAGATAGATGGAACATTCTTCTTGAAAGAATGAATTAAGGTCCTTTCTCTTCCTTTTAATTCTGATGAATGGATGTGAGATCTAATTGTCTAACCTAGTGTATTTTTGTTTCTCTTCACCTCTTCAGCAGAGCTGTGGAATTCTGAAGCTAATATGTTTTCACATTCCAGTGTAAATTCTGAGACAGCTGAATTCACTTTCAATCCTGAAATTAAATGTTTGGTATGAACTATAGTGTCAGCACATCCTGCTCTTCACAACAGCTGGAATTTTCCATAGAGCTAGTATTCCAATGTTTCCCCCCTAAAGCTCAGAAGATTAAGAAGCAGATGTTTCCTGCCCACAGTGGAATAAAAAAACAACATTTCTATTGGTATTTGAGCATTAGGCAACTGCTGACCAATTCAGAACCAAACCAAAGTCTCTGAAACTGCTTACCCAATTCTACAAGGAGTGGTGGCAAGCCTACTCCTAAGAATTTAACAGGATGGTTATATTAGATCCCTGCCAATGCTTGTCTGCATGGGTAAATAGCAGTGAAATGGGCAAAACAAGCTAGATTTTGAGCTGTGGTGACACAGTGGTTAGAATGCAGTATTGCAAGTAAACTCTGTCCAAAGCCTGGAGTTTGATCCTGACTGACTCAGGTTTGATTCAGCCTCCCATCCTTCTGAGGTTGGCAACATGAGGACCCAGATAGTTGGGGGCAATACGCTGACATTTGTAAACTGACCAGAGAGTGCTATAAAGCAGTTTGGAGTGGTATGTAAGTCTAAGTGCTATTCCCATTGTTATTTTCCATAGCGTAATAATCTGTTACAGGAGTTCTGCATTAAAAAAAAAATCTCAGCTACTAAGTGAATTGGTGATGTAGCCATATGCCTCTCTTTATAGGTGCCAAGATTGCTGCTACTGCTGTTGTGGAGCTTGGTTCTGCCTTGGCCTGGTGAAGGATCCCAGCGTAGTAAACCTATGTTCACAGCAGTCACAGATCAAGTCCTTCCCCCTGACTATGACAGCAACCCAACTCAGCTCAACTATGGTGTGGCTGTGACTGATGTAGACCAGGATGGAGACTTCGAGATTGTCGTGGCTGGGTAGGTATCAAGGAAAATGCTAAGTATTGCTAGATGCATGGGAAGTTGGGGGGCAGGGGCTGCCACCCCACAATAAGCCATATTTGAGGAGAAAGAATAGTCTAGCGTTAACAGGTTGTAAGGCAGATGGTTACATTCCAAAGGCTGGTTTCATACAAAAATCAAAAATTGTTGTTGTTGTTGTTGTTGTTTTATTGTTGTTATTATTTTGCCTATCTTACAGTCCCAAGCAACTCTGGGTGGGTTTGGCTAACTGCCATACAATATGTGAATTCATCCAAAGTTAGAAAGTTCATCCAAATATAGATTTGGATGAAAGTTCATCCAAATATAGATTTATTTGTAAGCCATGCCCAAACTATTATTTATTTTCATCATGGTATATTGAACAAGTTATAATGGTCTAATTCACATATAAGAAAAGCCCTAAATCACTTTATAGTCACGATAGCTGGATGCATATGTTGTATTAATTCAAAACTAAAATTATATTAAAGTTTACTACAGTTTGTGAATTCAGACCCTGTTTCTCAGAAGAACCTGGACACTGTTATGTTTGTGGGATTTTACAAATGTTCTGGACTAAAACTCCTAACACTCCCAATTAGTGGGATCTGGTTTTGCTTGTTGAGGCCTATGAGAAATGTCATTGAAAACCTCTGAAGGGCATTAAATTGGATAAGGCTGTAAAAGGAAGGAAAAGTGTAGATATTAATATTCTACTTTGTTCTTAGGACATGTAAAAGTTTACACGGAGCCACTGAAATAAACAAAAAATAACATCTGTGCAATGCTTCAATTTCAGATGTGTTTGTGGATTCTCAGTGGAACTACTGTACAGTGGCACCCTCAACGCTTACAACTTAATTGTCTCCCATATCCCTCCCCTGATTAACTGCCTCTGCCAGTAGCCTCCTCAGCTCCCAGCCCAGTTTCCCCAACCTGTCCAGGCTGGAATCATGACCTAGCAAGTAGGGGCCAGAGGGGACTGTCTCTTTATACCCGGCCACGGCTTGTATAACTTGTACTGTCATAAAACATGTCTCAGTTCTGCTGACCTGGAAATAACATATATCCATCGAAAAGCTCTTCTGCCTCGGATTTCCTAGAAAACAGGGAAATTTGTATATATGATTGCTCCAGTTTGGAGAACAATTTAGAATCTCCCACCTTACACACAAACACACACACACACACACACACACACACACACCTTAATTAGCTAACCTTTCACAATTCACCTCTCAATTCTTCATGCTGACCTTCCCCAACCTGGTGCCTCCAGTTGTGTTGTAATGACAGCTTCTAGAATTTTCTTGTCTGGAAATTCTGGGATTTGTAATCCCAATGCAACTGGAAAACTTGGATGGAGAATTCTGTTTTATACAAAGGGTGTGTTTCTTGGAACCCAGATTATCTTATTAAGCCTAGAAAACTGTGGACAGACAGGTATTTCTCACAGGTGAGGAAAACTTTACGGCAAGTCCAGACATGTGGAGGAGTGCCCTGGTTTGACCTGAAGAAAAACAAACTTTCTCTCATTCTGAGCAAAGGCAACCTTCTCTCTTGCTCTTCTGACAGCCTCAGTGTGCACCTTGACATTGTGTTAATTGGCTGCAGCAGAGTGAGAGAGTGCTTCATCGCATTATTGACAGTGTGGTTGGCTTGAATTGGTGCACAGGAGTGAGCAGGCATTCAGCTGTGTGCTCCTTCTATCCCTAATCTGACAGTCCCTTGAAGAGGAAGGTTAGAAGGGAATGGAAACCAGCCTGGCCAGCTGCTCAAAGAGAAACAGCATGTTTTCCCTTTAGGGTGATCATGCTAGACATGCATTGACCAATGGGCATATGGAGAAGTGGAAGTTTCCAGTGAATGAACAATCAGGAATGTGTGCATACTTGCCGGGGCTACTTTAATGTATCATTAAGAAGAGGCAAGTTATGACACAGGAAACAATACCTTATTTATTTATCACATTTTTTAAACCACATATCTCCCTTACAAAGGGACTCTGTGTTAGAATGGTATGAGTCCAGATGCTCTTAAAGGATCCTCATAATCTCTAGCTAGGAATTCTATAATCCTGTCATGAACAAATAAGCATCAGATAATGAACTGACTATTCTGACTAGGCTGTTGTCACATGTAGACTTATTGGCTTCCATAACCTGCTGCCATCTAATTGTTGGGCTGTGGTGCCTCACCCCTAACTCTACTTAGTAGTTAGGAACGATAGGGGCTCCAAATCTGGAGAAATCAATTCTAATTCTCAAATATTAATAAAAGAAATTAATGGTCCCTTCTGAATGATTGTAAATGATACTTTAACACAAGGAGACTAAAAACTGGGCTGCACATCTCATATTTAATAATATTGCAATTACTTAAAATAACGATGATGGATAATCATTGTAAATGATATTAAATTCTAAGTGTGGGAATCAGCACTTCTTCCAATCTTACTATCTACTAAGTCATGGTTTCCTTAGATTTGTAGACTTCTTTACAGGATATCTACCCTGCAGCTTTCCTTAAATTAGTCCCCTCTAGCTATTTCAAATAACAAATCCATTCGACATACAGTCATGGCCGAAATTGTTGGCACCCCAGAAATTTTTCCAGAAAATCAAGTATTTCTCACAGAAAAGTATTGCAGGAACACATTTTTTTTTCCTATACACAGGTTTATTCCCTTTGTGTGTATTGGAAAACAAAAAAGGGAGGAAAAAAAGCAAATTGGACATAATGTCAAACAAACCTGTGTATAGCAAAACATGTGTTCCTGCAGTACTTTTCTGTGAGAAATACTTGATTTTCTGGAAAAATTTCTGGGGTGCCAACAATTTCGGCCATGACTGTATGGTTGGAAAATATGGGGAAGATAGTTCAAAACATCTTGAGAGTGCCTAAATGGGAAAGGTTGTAACTTTGCCCCAAATGATGTTGTCCAAGTACATTGTGCTACACAATCCTATAATTACTAGCCAGAATGCCAGTTCAACCAAATTCACTAGGAATGGTGGAAGTGATCATCCACTTGAAGTGGGAGGGGGAAGGCTTTTTACAATAAGATATTTCTCTGAGTAAGAATTACATTCAACCTGTTCCTGATTAATCCTTGATTGCATCAATTTCTTAGAAGGGAACTTTACCTGACAAACTTACTCATTAATCTATGTGTTCACCTGAATCCATCCATCCTTTTTATTCCCGTCGTTCCTCTGACCTTCCTTCATGGATGTGCATTCCAGACGCGACACCTCCATCACTCTGTCCTAAACTGTCACCAAGTTGTTAGTATTCTTGCTAAAGCAGAAACAGTATGCTAGTTTTTTAGTTATGGCCTTAACAGAGGGAAGCAGAGCAATTGGAGCTTCCTTCTGAGATATGATTTATTTGTAGTCTGAAAAGGACTTCTGTTTTTGCTACACTTCCTTACATTTAGCCTGAAATGCACCATAATTGACCTCCCCAAGACATGCATATACATCTTTAAGGCACAATAGTGACTTCTTTGGTATTAAAGCCTCTTGACAGAAATGGAACAAAATATAATAAAAACAAAAGAGAATGTAATCATAACATATTTAAAAGGTAATACATTAAAAAAACCAACAGCAATAAACAAGTCACCTAAATTCCTGAGAGGACCAAAAAATGTAATTTGGTAGTGAAAGGATATAACAATATCACACTTGTGGAAGGAGCACTTGATCATGGCGGAGGAGATATTAGTGCTAAGTAATACCTTGACAGGCTGGCACACAGGAGGCCCACAAGCTGTAGCAGCATATTCCCATGCCAGGCACTTAAAACCCATACCTTGGATTTCCTAGTTTAAGAATGAGAAATATATTAGAGCTGCTGCCACCAGAAGATGGTCTGTGCAAAGTTTACAAGTATCATTTGCAGATCTAATATACCCAGCATTTCTAATTTCCTTTTGATATTGCTCTTAATAAAGGATAACAAAGCATTTCATTCAGCCATGGGCTGCAGCTGCCCAGATTTAGACCACTTTGCATTGCAGAGTGCAACCTTTTGTGGGAAGATTTCCACCCTAGGATTGCCAGGGCTATGCTTTGTAATATAGTGCATTTCAAATCTTGCAACGATTAAACAAACTAAAGAATATTTTTTGGAAAGAGATGCTGGAATAACCCAAAACAATGTTAAGCCAGACATGTGGCTTTTATTTTATGTAAGTTTCTTTCCCACTGATCTTTATAGAGGAAGAATATGGGAAGAATATTCAAGTAGTTGAAAGATTCCAAGAGGCAGATTATTTATCTATATATAATAAGTTCAGCCATAACATAAACTAAAGTCAGTGTTTTCTGAATCTACTTTTATTAAAGGGTAAAGAATCAGAAAATATATATATTGCACCAAATGTGAACAAGACACACATCTTAAAATAGAGGATTACCATATTTTCTGAAGGCAGTTTTTCCTACTTCAGATTACAAAATTCTCATTTCAAAATACACCTACAACAGTAGCCAAAATGCGTTACTAAAGGCATTTCATAGACCCACTGACACACAAAATTCAGCCTCTTGATGCAGGTTTGGCCCTTTGCGTTAACTCGTTTCTTGAAAGGCTCCCCTCTTGATCTCCTTTGAGGGCAGATATTTTCTCTTGGGCTTTCAAATATTGCCCTCAAGATTTTACCAAATTCTATATTTATTACTAGTTCCCAGGACTCCCCTCCCTGCCCTCCTTCTCTATTGTATTTTGTCTCTGTGCTGTACATTTTCAGCCTTAGCAAACTCTATGCTAACCACATTAGAGTCACACATCATTAGCTGCCAGATGAAATCACTCAGGCGTTTCTGCAACTTTGCATTGTGCGATGTTAACATGGATGGATGTCTCAAAGAATTCAGAACTCTCCCTTAATCAAACAAACAGAATTCTACACAACTAGAGGAAGAGTATACTTTGGCCAAATCCATTAACAAGACAGATAAATACTCTATAAAAGCAGTATTCGTGATTTGTCAGTTCTGTTTCAGAGATCTTCCCCTTGTCTCTTCGTGACAAGAGCTTTAGGTCAAGCCCATGTTACATGTCTTTTAACAATATAAGCCCAGATAAATCCTGATTTCTGAATAGGAAGAGAAACTTCTATTTGCATCTTGCATACATCAGCTGTCTGAAATAATATAAGAAATTTATTTTGGGCCTTTACGATTTGGTCTCCATTTTCCTGAGAAGCCCCAGTGGTGCCTGACTTAATCCCCAAATCCTTCAGCATGTCAGAAAAGATTTAGAAAAGGAACTTTGTCTCTATAAATATAGGAAACACAAAATCCAGCCCTTCTTTTTTAACCTATTTTTCCCAATGAATCTCACTGATCTGAAGAAGGAAGAAGGGAACAGTATAAAGCAATGTGGTAAAACAAAATGATAACATTTTTATGTGCATTTGTCTTGCATTGGATGAAAAAATAGACTTTCCTGATGTTTTTTAAAAATATAATCCTAAATTCCATAAGCATCACTCCTTGTCCTGAACTTTGTACCTTGTCCTGTGAAGGGTTTTAATCAACTTTGGTGAATTACGTGTCTTGAAATCTTACCAGATTAATGTATTAAATCTGTACTTCAAAGCATTTTCATAAATGTGTGATGTATTCAGCAGACTTGAGGAAAACAATGGCTCTATTCCTTTTTCTCTGTTGACTTTTTTTTCACAAAATAGGACAGTTTTTTGGAAAGGTAGCTGTGGCAGTTGCTGAGAGCCTTGTGACTCATTAAAATCTAACAAATCCATTATGGCAGAAAAGAGGCAGGGAGGTGATTAATCCAGTGTGCTAGAACTCAGGCTGAGTTACTGGCTTCTTAATAAGGCGGAGCGGTGGAAACGATGAGAAAATATGGAAGGCATATTGGTTCCCACCACTGTTCTCTTCATTAAAGTCCATTCCTTTCTCTTCTCCAAGAATAGAAGATATTGGGAATGCTTGGTTGCCTAATTGAGGAACTACATTAGCAGCAATAGAAGACAAAAGAAAAGAAGAACTATTGAGGAGGGCTAATATCTGAAACCACTCTTGCTCACACTTGCTTCATTTCTTACTCTCTGTTCCTTCAGGTACAATGGACCCAATCTGGTGCTGAAGTACGACAAAGCCCAGGGACGGCTGTTAAATCTTGCAGTGGATGAACACAGCTCCGTCTACTATGCATTGAGGGATCGTCAGGGCAATGCAATTGGTGTGGCGGCCTGTGACATTGATGGAGATGGATGGGAGGAAATTTACTTCCTAAACACCAATAATGCCTTTTCTGGTGTGTGTCAAAGTCATCCATCCCTGGCTTTTAACTTACCACTGACAACCAAATTAAGGCATTAAACCTCTTGAATGTTCTATGCATTTCCCTTCACCTTCTGTTATCCATCCAACTATGATATTCATACCCTTAAATCCTGCTAATCAGAATCAATGTATCCTACATATTCACAGTCTCCCACGGCTGATTACATATTGCATCTCCCTCATATAATATCTTCACTCATTCCTGCTTTGACACTTCCATCTCATGGCTCCATTAAACCTATGGCCTCAACTTGCTAGTTCACATTACCTCATTAGTGCCAAAATAGAATTTTGTTATTGTCAGTACAACCTACTATTTGTGGGAAATATACATTGTCACTACAACATTCTATATGTCTGGAAATCATTGTAGCAGCTTGACCAGTGCTGACTTGTTCCAAGATCTATTTAAACTTCCCAAAAGAGGTGACAGAAACATGAAAGTGATTCTCAGAGGGGACTGGATGAAGACCAGGAGTCTGTTCAGCCATCTTTCTTTCTTGTTTGTGGCATCCTATAGGCTGCCCTCTGCATAGTTTACTCTGGGACTTCACCTGCTAGCCTTGTACCACTGATGTTCATTTCCTGACCTTCACTGGCCACCAGGGTGGGATGTTTCAAGCCTGGAGTTAATTTCCCAGCTGAGTGATTTTGTCGATTCTCTGGCAGCAGTGGGGCTGGCAGACAGTGAGGCGGGGGCAGTGTAGAGAGACTTGGCTGCTGACTCAGGGTTTTGCCAGATCTCTAGTTGCCAGCAGTGACTGCAGCTCTGAGGGCTTAGAATTGCAGGGGATGAAGGAATGCCTCTGAGACAATGTTCCCTGAGGTGAATAGGACAGAGGGAAGATGGTGAACCTCTGAAGCATCTAGGCCTCTGTGGCTCCATTGCCATTATTGTTTTCCTTTGGGAGGATGAGTATCTATCTAGACTCCTTTATGATATGCTCTTGCCAAAGTTACATATGTTGCACTACTCCACGTCTGTACTCTGCCAGCCTAATCTTATGGCCTAGCCCAGGGGTAGGCAACCTCAGCTCTTTTATGACTCATGGACTTCATGGACTAAGTTTGTAAGCCGCCCTGAGTCTTCGGAGAAGGGCGGGATATAAATGGAATTAAAAATTAGAAATAAAAATAAATAAAACTCCCAGAATTCCTGAGTCAGCTGACTCAGGAATTCTGGGACTTGAAGTCCATGAGTCATAAAAGAGCCGTGGTTGCCTATCTCTGGCCTACCCCTTGCTTAATAAAAATTGCAGTTAGACTAACAGGCCCCTTTTCTTCTCTGGGCTTCAGACAGGGTTGTGAGAAGTTCCGGGAAATGCTGCTTGACCATTGGCTTTTCTGTTAAAATTTCATGCTGGATTTTGACTGCTTCTAGATTCTTTCTGAATAGCTTGTGGCAACGACTGCTTTCCTCCCACTTTCTCAAAGCCCTTCTTTAGATCTCTGTGGCTCTTTCCCTATGAAAGAAAAAACAAAACACCACCAAGCCCCTGTTCCTTCCAGAGTTGGGCTGGGCCCTTTACCTGCTTCATCGATCTACTCTTGGTTCTGCTTATCTGTCTTCCTGACACACCTAATTACAGCTTTTCAGCTCCCAAAGACTCCCACTCTTTAAATCAGCCAATCACATTACTCCCGGCATCAGGGTCTGGCCATTGATTTTTTTCTTTTCACCTTTCCCTTTATGATGTACATGGCTCCGTGCTGCTTTGGCACATTTTTCCTTAATGAATGTATTCTTCTGGACCTCCCTTACCAACACTTAAGCTTTGTTGCAGTTGCTGCATTCGCGGCAGTGCAGTCCCAGTCGCAGCTCTGCATACTAGCTAGCAGTTAGAGACTCGTGAGTGTGGGTATTGGAGTGGGGAAGCTGTAAAGACTGACAATCAGGAACTAGGTGTTCAAACGGGACAAGAAAAAGAAGGATATGGTTTGTAGAGACAAGGTGGGGTAAGGATTGTTTGATGGTTACATGCACAATCTGCACGTACATACAAATTTCAAATCTGCACGTTGCAATTGTGTTGTTTCAGGATGGGTTTATGCCAAATCTTTCCACCTCTGACCACTGGAATCTAGAGAAAACATAGCTCAGAATGTAGTGAGATAGAGTACAGCCTGAGGGCATAAGATGCTTGATGTCTTCTCTCTCTTTCCCAGGTGTAGCCACCTATACAGATAAACTATTCAAGTTCCGCAATGGGCGCTGGGAGGACATCTTGAGTGATGAGGTGAATCGGGGTGTGGCAAGCCGGTTTGCTGGACGTTCCGTGGCATGTGTAGACAGGCAGGTGAGTGCATGAGGTGGGCTCGCTGAGGCTATCATTTCAGAAGCACTGGTCTCTGGCATATATGTGGAAGAAAGAAATTGGAACCAAAGAAGCATAATCTAAGCTGTGTAAAGAGAAAATGTTTTTGGAGAAGCCTTGTTCTCCACCCAGCCTCCCTGTGACCAGGCTTTGCCCCCCTCCCCCACAGCTGTCAGGACTCCCATCAGGGGCTACAGTGCCAGGCGAGTGCCGTGTTGCTGATAAACACCAGCCTGTCTGGGTGATTTATGCCTCTGTCACCTGCATTTTCTTCTCTCTCTACCTTGCGTGGTTTGTTTTCCAATGATTATTGTTAAATCAGGGCGCCATGGGAGAACAAAAGGGGGCAGATGGTGGCTGACAAATAAGCCTGGGGCAAACATGGGCATGTGAAGACCTGGCATGTTCCTTTTGGAAGCCCCCTAGCAAGGAAAAGAAAACAACCATGTCTGAGTAGACTGTTTTTGCTTGTATATTTAAGGGCCCGGCATGGCATTTTCTTTACCAGACTTATCCTTATCACAGCTGTGGAACTGCGACCCACTGGAGGCACACAATATGCCAGACCATGGCTTGCATATTTTGTGGCTCATTATATTTTGAAAACTCAGACATTTCATTATATGAATCAGATTATTGTGTTACACACCATCACAGTTTACATTTGGGCATAATATAGGAACATCTGGTTTGGTGGGTTCACATGTTGTGTGAATCTAGCTATTCTACCCACATGTGGGGAACTGATGGGAATGCTTCACTGGAGCTCCAGTTCTCAGCGCTTCTACTCCCTTCCTTCCTACAGGGGTCTGGCCGCTATTCCATTTACATAGCGAACTATGCCAATGGAAGAGTTGGTCCTCATGCCCTCATTGAGATGGACACAGCTGCCAGTGACCTAGAGCATGGCATTGTGGCACTGAATGATGTGGCTGCAGAAGCTGGAGTCAATAAATTCACAGGTATGAGGGAAGCAGAGGGTTGCTATTTTGCTGAAGAAGACCTGAGGATACAAACTGGGAAGACCTTTGATCAGAATGAACTGCAGGTTTGAAGGAACTCTTAAAAGTGTCTTCTGTGAGCTTTTCCTTTGTTCTGTTGCCCTAGGTTTCAGAATAAATTTATCTTTCAGTGCCATAGAACATAATTTATGGGGGGCGTGTTTCCGTGTTAGCATTTCCTCTGAACAGTAGCCTATTTTTGTTTTTCCTGAAATTCTCCATTTCATAATGCATTGAGGGGGGCGCGGGGGGGAGAGAATAAAATGGCTTCCAGCAGAAAAGAAATGGGAGTTCTCCATGTTGGATACCATTTTGCTTCAGAATCCTCCAGTGGTCCTTTCTGAAAATCCTACGAAACTCAGGCCTAATGGCATATCTGAGGCTTTAGGGCAACACAATTGTAGCCACCAATTGAGTTGTGGCTGCCGGAAACAGACCCCTGAGAGCGAGAGAAAACTTGCCTCACACTATCCTGGCCCAGTCTCTGATTTTAGTCCCATTCATCTTGGCTCAGTATTCAGCCTCAAAGGTCCTGAATTCTTACCAAATATTTTTGTGGGTATTATGGAACTTCAGGGTAAAACAGGGATCCTCACAATGGATTTCAGTGTTTATCAATTCATAGGATTTGCTGTAGACAGAGGTGGGAAATAGGAGAATGAATCCATTGTTGGGGTTTTGGTCTTATATTCAGGCTAGGGTTTATTTCCAGTGCAGCTTCTGCTTCATATGGGGAACAGGTGATTGGGAGTGCTCTGGAGCTTTCACTCCTCTTGTTCCCAGGGGGTCGGGGCATAGCGGTGGGTCCCATTCTCAGTGAAGCTGCCTCTGACATATTTTGTGATAATGAGAACGGAGCCAACTTCCTCTTTCAGAACCAGGGCGATGGTACCTTCATAGATGTAGCACCCAGCACTGGTGAGTATCTAGCCTGGGCGAGGGTGTTGGGACGGCATGTCTTATAAGATTAAAACGATTTATGTAGTTGCTGAACACTTGAAATCCTACTAGAGTTGAGATTTTTTTTTCCCCTACCCCAGCCTCCCTACTCCTGGAGAAGGAGGGGGTAATAAGTGCACCCAGGCTCAACCACCAGTTATTTAGCGTCTGGCTGATGATCACTGGAGTTTAACGAGATGTCAGACTGGCATCCATCACCACCGTGCTGCTGATGACACCTATTCTCTTTAGAAACATTCCTTCCATGTCATCAAGGGAATAGGAACACACTGGCGAGAAGGAGATTGGGGGGGGGGGGGAAGGTGAAATAGCAGATTGCCAGTTCCTCAATGCCTCCTCAACTAGCCATACTACACGACCTGTTGTTCTTTTTGTCCCTGGCCCTGCAGCCGCTGACAGGTCCAGTAAGCAGCACTAGCTGCCAGAAAACCCTCTTCTGTCCTCTGCCACCAGGGAGTCTAAATTCCTTGAGCTCCACAACAGCATAAGATTCAGTTCAGTATAATACATGGGAAATTTCATCTAGCTTACTTCCCTATCGTCCTTCATAGGGTTGGATGATCCCTACCAACATGGTCGTGGAGTGGCCCTAGCTGACTTCAATCGTGATGGCAAAGTTGACCTAATCTATGGTAACTGGAATGGACCACACCGGCTCTATCTGCAAGTTAATGCAGGTGGGCGTATCCGCTTCCGAGTAAGTTCCATCTGGAAAAGGGAAGTCCAAAACCAGCATATGCCTGGAATGTCCCAGGCTCCCAGCAGGGAAAGGGGATTTGGGGACTCTGGTAATGAAGTAATGTAAGAAAGAATGGAGCACATAGATTAGGTCCAATAACCAAAGAGACTGATGTCTGTACCCCAATTGGATGACCAGAAATTCCATTTTTTAAGGATTATCTCCCAGCTCAAGAATGTTCCTTATTCCTGCAATGTAGATTTGGCAGCATTTTCATCATCTTGGTTTCTATCCATCAGCAGAACCCTCCTTCATAAAACTATATAGACTTTTAATATTGACTACGGCAATTAGCTTCCTACTTTTCCACCCAGCAACAAAGTCTCCAGCCACCTAAATCTATTCCTAATCTTTACTTCCTCTTGGTCATGCTCAAGCCCAAGCCCTGCCCCACTAATCCCCGTCCTTCCCCCAGGACATTGCCACGCCCAAACTGTCCATGCCATCACCTGTCCGCACCGTCATCGCTGCTGATTTTGACAATGACCAGGAATTGGAGGTCTTCTTCAACAACATCGCATATCGTGGCTCGTCTGCCAACCGCCTCTTCCGGTGGGTGAGAGCCACATGGCCACCAGAGGCTAGGGTAGTGGGCTCCCTATCTTGCTTGGCCCTGGATACTGCAACAAAGGTTTCCCAGCAGAGTCTGGTGGAAATCATCCTATCTTTAAAAAGTTCTGCATGCAAATCGAGAACATGAGATGAGACAGCTGGGAGGGGTAATTCTTGATCCATTGTACAGTGGCATTTACTCTCCTGTGTCATAATCCACAGGAGTGAGATGGTTCCAGCAGAATGGAAAGGGCCCCATTCAGTTCCAGCCAGCTGACAATGTTGTGACTATCTCACTACTGATACAACAGTCTGTTCTGCCTAGACCAATCCCTGGAGATTCTGGCTTTCACTAATTAGCACTTATGCACAGTTCCCATTAATTGTAGGCAATCAATGGCTTGTTAAACAGAGTTGCTTACATTTCTCTGACTAATAAAGTGATAGCAGCAGCATATGGCAAGTCTAGGGAGTGCGTGCCAAATTTATCATTTTGCAAATGTGCAAGGTCTCTTCTAGAGAAAAGAACAGTGGCAAAAGCAGATGCAGCCTACAGATCTAGGGTGGTGATCACCAGAAATAGATTTTCAAAATTAAGGTCCTCTTCTGGGAGGACAACATTCATTACTGCAGTCCTTTTCTGCTGCAGGGTTATCCGCCGAGAACATGCCGACCCAGCTATTGAAGAACTAAACCCTGGTGATGCTGTGGAACCAGAGGGGCGTGGCACAGGTGAATCATTGTGATGTCTTTTGTGGAGCATGATTATCATGCATCACTTAGCAAGAATAAAACAGCTATAAAAGAGGTTGCTGTAACCTATTGGCAATATTCTACCAGTGATGAATTGTGTACCAGTGACCCTTCGCTGTGCCAGGAAAATCTAGATATCTGGGTTGTTGGCAGTGGCACAGTTAGGAAATGTCAAATTCTGAGTGCAATGGTTTCAAATAACAGTGTACTTATATGATAAGTTTACATGAAATCTGTGTTTTGTAAACACTCAATGAACATATGCAAATGCTGCAGGTGTTTGAGGGAGAAAGGGAGAGACTGGCAAATCTTCACCTGGATCCTGCGATGCATCATAACAAGAGCATAATTATTTGCATTAGGCTCAGAGACAAAACATCCATGTGGGCTGACCCCTTGGCCTCTGGTTTGTTCTTGTGATTGGCTGCCTCTTAAAGCATATGAAGGAAGAGAAGAATGACCTTTGTCTGTGGTTCCTATTAACAGTCAGGAGACTTCATTCCTGAATATCAGTAGCAGAAAAAGCTCTTATTAATAGAGGATTTGGCATCTGTGAAATAGAGGGACATCGCAAATGCACCACTGCAAGGAAACTGAATGGAATCAAGCACAGAGAGGAAGAAACTATGTTCTAATTTTCTCATGTTGGACATTATATTATTCAATATTGCTGTTATGTAATGTGGTCCTTTCACAAAAGTGATGACCAGGGATACATTTCCTTACTGAGATTATATCATTTTAGGAGGTGTGGTGGTAGATTTTGATGGTGATGGGAAGCTGGATCTAATTCTTTCACATGGCGAATCCATGGCACAACCACTCTCAGTCTTCAAAGTCAATGAGGTACCTCTCTTAATGTGCTTAAAATCAAATCTATATGTGAACAAGCATGAAAGTCCTTCCTCAGTTCCATGACCACTTCATCCTTTGGCTGAGTCTGTCTGTCCATCTCCACAGGGTGCTGGCAACAACTGGCTGCGGGTGATTCCACGTACACGCTTTGGGGCATTTGCTCGTGGTGCTAAAGTGGTGCTGTTCACACGGCACAGTGGTGCCCATCTGCGCATCATTGATGGAGGGTCTGGGTACTTGTGTGAGATGGAGCCCGTTGCCCATTTCGGCTTGGGTGAGTGAGGAGTAGTAGAGGCAGGGCTTGGAATACAGAGTGGTGTGTGGACTCAGATCTCTTTTGCCCCGACCATCTGCCTACTAGTCCAACACATGTGATTACCTTTTTGTGACTCAGAGTCACTGGGAAATCCAGGTTCACTTAACAACCGTGTTACTATCTTAACAATTGCAGAAATTCATTTAACAACTGTAGCAAGAAACGTAGTAAAATGGGACTTAACAATTGTCTTGTTTAGCAACATAAATTTTGGACTCAATTGTGGTCATAAGTTGAGGACTACCTGTAATATACAGTACTTATTTTTTTCTTCCAAATCAAATTTGAGAGAGAGAAGCCTGGTGCAACCTAACGCCACCTCTGTATCTGATAGGGTCATATGAAGACAGATAGTGCCATGTGACCCTGAAATTGTTACAAACATAGGTCAATTATTAACAAACTTCAGTTTATATTTCCCCACTCTGTTCCACGCTGCTTCTTTTATTTTTGAATTAATTAGAGTTCTTGAAAACTCAAAAGCTTGCATGTTATTTTCTAAATCCCAACTTTCTCCAAAAAAGGCATTGCCTTAATGTGGACTTTGGGTTTTTTATGGTTCTTCCTTGTCTCTCATTCCCTCCTAACACTCACCAAACATCACCAGAAACACTGCAAACCAAATAAAACCTTAGTTCTGTCCTTTCACTTACATCCTTATCTTTCTATTCCTCCAAAATGTTTTAGTTCAGGGCCTCATCCCTGCATTCCTTCAATTCTATTAAGGTCCAGCAAGCATGCTGAAGAACCTACATTACAATACATTTCATGCTTTCAGATGATTTCCCAAGTCTGCCAGTTCAGCAGCAAATTTTTTAAGAGCTCTAGCAGCTCCCTATTTATTGGGGATCCACGGATATTAAACCACTGCTGCAATGAAGTGGTTTATAATTTTAATCTTTTACTTTGAAAATATTGAGCAAGTTAATTTTATTACCTTATGTATTAATGACAGGTAATTTATCCTCAGGAGTGTAAAGGGTGTTCACCGTAATTTGCATTCCCAGAGAGCAGACTGTTTGTATTACAGTGAAGCCCTGGTTTGCTCCTTCAGCTGTTTCTGCAGAAAGCACTGCATTTCTCCATGCCTCATTAGTCTTCTGCATCCTTGAGGTGGCTTGGTTTAGTGGGGCGTTGCCAGGTTAGATTGCGCTGTAAGTGAAGCCAAGTGGCTCAGAAATTCAAGGAGCCTATGTGCCCAAATATTACACATTCCTGCTGGTCTTGGCACAAAATAGTTGATGGAACAATACAACCCCGTTGCATCTCAAGTTCTTTCATCTCTGTTGGGAACAAATATTAAAATTTGGGAGGAGGAAAAGTAAGCATGAACCTGAAGGAAAGATGGTTTTCAATAACCATTCCTCTTTCTATGGTAGCTGCAGCTTTCTCCATTATTCAACAATTCCCTGTGCTTTTTCTTTGTAGGACAGGATGAACCCAGCAGCCTGGAAGTGACTTGGCCAGATGGCAAGTTTATCATAAGAGCTGTAGAGAGCACTGAGATCAATTCTGTACTGGAGATTGTCTATCCCAAAGTCACATCAGGGTCACCCACCGTTCTAGTTCCTCTTGAGGTAAGCTTCACAATTAAGCCAGTCTGGATGGAAGCAATAGACTTTGGCTTGGTCCTCACAAGACTGAGTGGCTGTGGCTGTCTGGGCTCCCGGGTAGGGAACATTTTCTTGGAGGAGGCTGGAAGGGGTTACACTTCCCCATTTCGAGACTGGGCTGCCACTTGGAGGCCTTCCTGAATTTGCAGCTGTGGCTCAAAGACCAGGTGGCAGCTGTGGCCAGGAGGCTTTTGCTTAGGTTCATCTTGTGCATCAGTTGAGCCCTTTTCTTGTCCAGGAGGCCTTCAGATACTCAGGCTTTATTCATCTTGTGACTGGACTATTGCAATAGACTCTACATGGGATTGCCCTTGAAGACCTTCTAGGAGCTGTAGCTGTATATGTGTAAAATGTAGAAATGCAACCACTTCTTGTTACGCTCATATGTCTGTGTTGGTACCAGTTGGCTTCCAAGTGCAATTTAAGGTGTTGGTCATTACCTATAAAGCCCTTCATGCCACGGCGCTCTGGTTCACCTGCAGAATTGCCTCGTCACCAATCATCTGCCTGGTATGTTCAGACAAAGTGGGTGCGGTCCAGGTTCCTTCAATTAAATAGTGTCACATGGTGAACCAAGGAACCATGTCGTCTATGTTCCTGCCCCCTGACGTCTGGAGAAGGATCCCCCTAAAGATGGCACCTACCCTCTTAGGTTTAATATGTTAATGGAGACCCTGTCGTGATTTTTGTACTGTTACAGCTTTTTGCCTGGGTTGTTATGTGTTTTGTTTTGATTGTTTTAAATTCTATATTGGATGTTGCCTATAATGGGATGGTGGGGTTTACTAAAAAATGACTGCTAAAATTTGGAAACAGAATTTGAACATACCATCTCTTTAATGAAAAGATTGGGTATGAATATGTCAAGGCTTTACTTGGAACAGCTTATATCCTGCAACAATACCTTTAATATTGTTAAACAACATCTGCCTACCCCAGGCATTTGGGAAGGACTTGATAGGTAGACAAAAAGGCCAATTTGAGTTTATATATCGGGCAGACCATGCAACCAACCATAATAATAAAATAAGAGAACCTTCCCATTTGCAAATACTGGATTGTGATTGCTCAACTACATTCACAATAAATAGTGAACAGATTCAAATTTGCAATGACTGATATTTGCCCAGTGCAGATTTTTTTTTCTTGCTGCACCTTCTTATCCAGAAAATCTACTGTGTGCCCTGATTTCCATATGAAGTCTCCGCTGCTACATAGGAAGCACCAGCTTCTACTATTTATTGTACAAGAGGATCAAAAGTGATATTATAACAAAAATGCCCCTCAAGATTGGTAGCTGTATGCAGGTAGTCCTCGACTTACAACCAGAGTTGAGCCCAAAATTCCCATTGTTAAGCAAAGCAGTTAAGTGAGTTTTGCCTCATTTTACAACCTTTTGCTGCAATGGTTAAGCAAATCATGCAGTCATTAAGTGAATCTAGCTTCCTACATTCATTGTGCTTGTCAGAAGCCAGTGCAACTGTCCAAATACATGCCAGTTGCCAAGTGCCCAAATTTTGAGCATGTGTCCATTGGGATGCTGCAATGGTTGCATGTGCGAAAAACGGCTATGAATCATTTTTTCCAGTGCCATTGGAACTTTGAACAGTCACTAAACAAATGGTTGTAAGTCGAGGACTACTTGTATTAGATAGTGTACGATCTGAAGCAACCATACAAATTCCAGAATAAATCCCTCAAAATAGATACGACAAAAATGAGATTAAGAATCAATGTTCTATTGATGATCTGTTTTCCTTTTCCCCTCATAGTGTGGCCAAGGATTCTCTCAGCACAAGAATGGGCGTTGTGTTGGTGAGTCACCTGCCAAGAGAAAATCAGCAGATGCTCCTGGGATGACATTTCTTGGTTCCCATAGCCGGGTTTCCCTGAAGTAGAATGACGTCCTTGGTATCCAAACCCACCAGTGTGGCTGATTTCTGAGACAGACGGCACTGAGTCTGTCTTTTATTGTTTCCCATGCTTTCTTTCTCTCCTCTCTCTCTCACTTCCTTTCTTCTCAGACATGGATGAGTGTGCAGAGTTTCCTTTTGTGTGTCCAAGAGGCAGACCCATCTGCATCAACACATATGGTGGGTACCGTTGCCGCAGCAACAAGCGCTGTAACCGGGGCTTTGAACCAAACGAGGACGGCACTGCTTGTGTTGGTGAGTGATGACATGGAGCTACTTCCCGAAGTCAGCTAGGAAATTCACAAGAAACTGTCAGGCAGTGAAACTCTGAAATTCTGTGTTAGGATATGTAGCTGATGGGAAGGGATGTTTGGAGCGGGAAGCAAACTAGCCAACAAGCTATTAAATTCACCTTAACTAATGACTAATTATTGTAGAGGGTAATACTTCCTGCTCGGTACCTTTGTTAAGCAGGGGAGAAGAATGATAGATAATTTTCTCAGGCTAAGAAAACTTGGCATCAAACATTCTGAAAGTTAGTCATTGCTGAGCAGCTTCCCACCATTTCTGGTTTGCCAGAGAGAAATGGCAGGTGGAGACCAGGGTGCTTGCTTCCCAGATATCACCGGCAGTTCCATGGCTAGATGGTGGCTGGGATTTTTGGACTTCTCTGGGTAGCCCTGTATCCTTTCCCCTAAAGGCCATCTCCTTGCTAAGTGCCACTAACGAGTCTTCTGTCCTCACTTCTTTTTCTCTTTTTCTCTGTGTGTAGCTCAAGTGGCCTTTTTCGGTGGATATCCTTCTTCAGGGAGCTGGCTGGGCTCGACCTTGCCATCAGCCCCTCTCCTTTCACTTTGCCTTGGACTCTGCTTTTACTCCTATGCACTTTAAGCCTTGCCAATAAAGGACAGAAGCAGCCTTTATGGATGAAATTAGCCTCCCCTCTCCTCCTTCCCTCCATATCCTCTCATCCAGTTTTCTCATGGTGGTCACTGGAAACGTGAACTGAGGTGGGAGCATCCATTATACAGCCCAGCTGATGACAGCGGCGCTACCAAATGGACCCTTTGCATGTTTTCTGAGAAAACAGAGAGGGCAGAGGCCCCACTAATGCTTGTCACCTCTGTAGGGTGGCCATTTTCCTAGGAGCTGGCCTGTAACCAAGAAGGTAGCTCTTGCTGGTAGTTGCTTGCTTGGTTAAATCAATAGAATTACTCTGTGCCTGCTGGTTTGGCCTATGACACAAGTGCTTCCCGTCCTTCCTCATGCTCCTCCTTTCCTCCTCTCCAGCCCAATACAAACCTAGATCTTGGTTTGTCTGCAATTTAAATAAACAATCTTCCAGCTGGCCAACTGCTCTCCTTTAACAGTCCCCCCCCCACACACCAATAAACTCTACATTGTCAACAAGCATCTACTTGCAACTATGCTTGGGATGTGGGTGAAATTGGAGGCAATCGCTAATACTCAGAAGAAAATAGGCCAGAAAACGAGATTAGTATTAAGCTAGGTGCCTGTTTACTTTATGGCAGACTTATGAATGCCTAAGAGCAGTTGCATAAATAGATATGAGTTGCTTGGTTTTACTTCATTTTAAAACGTATAGCAGCCACTCCGGCTGAATTCTGCCCTATAGGGCCAGGCACATCTGATTAGAAGTCCCCTCCTGGTAGCATCTCTGACTGAAGTTGCTTTTGCAGCAGCACACTTCCCACTTGCTTGTCAACTTTCCTACTATAGATGCTTTTTTTTTTGTAAATCTGGCTTAGAAATCTGGAGTTGAAGTCCATGCATTTGGAAGGTTGCCAGGTAGAGACCATATGCAAGTGGATCAGGCCCAATCCTGTGTCGATATGTGGTTAAGGTGTTGGACTAGGACCAGAGAGACTTTGGTCCATCCACATTCAAACATGAAAGTTCACCAGGTGACTTTAGTTCAGTCTCAGTTTTTGAGCCCAGACTACTTCAGGAGGCTGGGAGTAGGGGATAGAATTGGAGGAGGGATGTGGTGCATGCTTCCTTGAGCTCTTGGAAGAAAGGCAGGATATAAATCTAATAAACAGATACAGGCAACTTAGGGACCAAATGCAGCCTTTAATGCTTTTATTGTGGCCAATAAGAGTTCTACTCACTTTTGTAGGCCACATATGAGAATAATCATTAGCTGAATGGCAAGAATTGTGTGTGTGTGTGTGTGTGTGTGTGTTGGAATTGAAGTCTTGCCTCTCTGCAAACTTGTTCCAGATACTTTTTTTTCCCATCTGCCAATGGCAGTAGAGAAACAACTGTCTACAGTATAGCAGGTTCACATTGAGAGAAAGGCTAAACCTTCTCTGGTGAATGAAGTGGGAAGTGGGAAATGTATAACTGTAGTGCTGTTGTGTACACATAAATGGAAATGAGACAGCAGGAGTGACTATGCTCTCTACATGTATGATGTATTTCTATGTATTGTGATTCCACCTTCAAATTACATCCACTTGTGCAACTTAAGAAAGGTGGGAGCCAAATCATTCTTCATATCCATCCTTTAAAAAAGTTTATTATATTGTTGCAAGCACAGACTAGATGTGAGCAAGACATTTTTTTACAAAATATTGTGATTATAAGGCAAAGGAGCCCTGGGGCGCAGTGGTTAGAATGCAATATTGCAGGCTAACTCTGCCTACTGCCAGGAATTTGATCCTGACCGGCTCAAGGTTGACTCAACCTTCCACCCTTCCAAGGTTGGTAAAATGAGGACCCAGATTGCTGGGGGCAATATACTGACTCTGTAAACCACTTAGAGACAGCTGTAATGCACTACATCTTCTATTTGTTGCACAGTAAATACTATCACTTTGTAGGGGACCTAAGTTGTAACACACACAAAGCACATGTTCCAGTAGAGTTGCAATAGAACACAGATTGTGCTTTATGTCTGCAAGTGCATATTCCATTTAGTAATTTTGCTCCTGACTTAGATCCACTGAAACCATGACCGCTGTGTAAAGGGTGAGGTAAAGAAAGGCCAGAAGGCACATGATGTTGGTCAGAAGAAAAAAGAGCAGAGAGTAGCCATTCTATAGGTGTCAACCAATGTGAGCAAGATGGCTAGGAATTCCTGGTCAAGCTTCAAAGAAACTTTATTCTGCTTGACATTCCTTCCCAAATTCTGAAATGATCAGTTAATTGCTATTGAAAGAAAAGACTATCATTTATTTTTATAGGGTAAAATTGTTATTATTTAATTATTGAAATTAATAGCGATCCAGACATTATATAACTTCAAGTTAAAACACAAATCCAGATGGACTCTGGTATCTCATAGTGTAATGAGACAAACATCACACAGTATCTTGCCAGTTTTTCTCTGGCTTAGAATAAATGAGAAATCAGAGAGAATATGAATTCTCTTTCTCCCCATCTCCCCCCTGCCCGCCCCCAATCTCTCTTACAAACCTCCATATCGGTGTTTCTCAACCTTAGCAACTTTAAGCCAGTGGAGAATTCTAGGTCCAAACATCTTGAAGTTATCAAGGTTGAGAAACCTTGACCCACATCCTCCAACCTGCCATCTGACATGCTAGCCACAAGAGCAGGGTAGGCTATGGGCAGAGGCCTGTGAAAGAGATCTTTGTTTTCTACCTGCTGTGGATAAAAGGACTGGTGGTGGGATCCGATCTCGTTACCGTTCCAAGCCTCAGTTGCAACTGAGAGAAAGTTTCAATAGTGGATTGGGAATATTTGAGAGGGTTTCCCCCCCCCCCCCTTTTTTGCTTCTGAATCTAACAGGAACAAGTTTGTCCATCCTTAAACAAAAAGATATGTAAAAAGAGGAAGAGCTCAAAGCTGCAAAGAAGATGCCATTCTTTGCTGAGCAAATGTTGTACCATTCTGGGGGAAAAATATTCAAAGTTTAGATATATGTATTTGGTGTTCTCTTTTAACCAGCTTTCAATACATCTGGAAAGAGTCACTTCTGACTACTGTTATGTTAACTCTCTTTACCTATAGTGGAGGTTTACATTTATATTTTCATTTCTTGAATTTACATACGGTACATCTTCATTTTTCCTGTAGACTAAATAGGCTAGTGGGCAGCACAGATTAATTATGCTTTTTTTAATTCTTTTTGGATTTCTCTCTTCATAGCAATGTAAAATCGGATCAAAATATTTGAATATCCTTGGTGCAATTCTAGAAGATTTTCTGTTAACCCGTCTCTGCTTGCAGCCTTCAATAAGTGACACATTGTTTGCACACCTCACATCACCTTGTTGGAAAATCCAGTTAGTCTCACCCTGCACTGCAAGCTACATCCTAAGAACTAGAGGTGTTTTCTTTCTGTATATGTTTTTGTTGCAACAAAATGTAAAGGATGTTTGTTAAAGGATCGTGAAACAGTGCTGAAGAAGCATTTATTGCTACTACCAACTACACCTGCCTTTCCAGAATTGCTGAGAATTCTGGAAGTTTGGTCACACAGATGGCATGTACTGGATTGTGAAAGACTGGATGGACCATTTCACTCTAATTTCTTATTCCTAAACATTCAGATGACTAAATATGTACAGTGAAGTCTGCACAGCTAGAAAACTCTCACCTGAGATCTGAGGAACCACTGCCATTCTGGGCAGGCAATCTTGACAAAATGAGGTCCATTGCCTACTGAAGAGTCAGAATTGACTAAATGACAGAATAAAAAAAATGCTGAATTGAAGGAACCTATGCTCAACTTTAATATGAGGTAGCTTTCTAGGTTTCTGGAGCTGTGGAATGAACTTGCATGAACAATAATAAAACAGCCATTTGCAGTTTTAAGGTATCCAGTTTCCTGGAATGCTAGCACTTTCTTAGGTTCCAAGGCGAAAGTACAGGGAACGGTGATACAAAAGTACATTTACAGCTATTCTGTCACTTATAGTTGAAAGACTTCATTCCTGCTATGTGATTAAAAAGATCTGTTATTGCATAAACGATGAATCTGTCTTATCACACAGCTGCCTCTTAATAACAGGAAAGACCTAAAACAGAGAAACACCATTGAAGAACCCAAGCTACACATGATTAAAAGGAACATTTTTAATGTTCTGCAGAGAAGTGCAAATTGCAGTAGCTTAGAAAATCCCAAATAAATTTTGAGCATGTAGAAATGGTAGCCTGGATAGAACCTTTCAGCAATGATTTAAAGGTCAGATGTTGCATGTTGAGCTGAAAAGTTAGCTGAGAACTGGCATGGGCAACCAGTATGTTGAAGATATTTTTGGCAGCTGCGTCAAGGGCCACAGAATCTTGACAGTGACATAATCATATGACTGAAGGCTACTGAGATGGCTTTTCATCCCTTCTCATTCGGGTCTGTTGAGATAGGAAGTTAAATAAAATGGATACTTTAAATCTATCAGAGGCTAGTATTTACATTTTATTTGGCAAGTAAATTGAGAAAAAATGTTGCCATTATAAAGATATTTGCTGCTGATTTTAGGAAATGTTAGAGGTTACAAGGGCTTGGCAGCCACATACCACCCAAAAAATTTCAGGTTGTCCATTTCTGACTTAGAACCAGATGGCCATCTAGCACAGTCTCTCCCCTTACTAAATGGAAAGGGGACTCATTCTAAGTTCATCTCCCCTGACATCTTAGTGTTAACCTACCATTCTCTCCATTTGGAGAGAAAGGGTCCCAGTTAGGGCAGAAACAATGCAACTCCCTCCGCCATTTTTTAAAAGAGATAGTGGCTAAGTAGCATGCAAATGGTTAAGTTGCTGTTTCAAACCTAGCTAATAAAAGTCCATGCACAAAATGCTGTTTTTCAGGTGAACGCTCAGGGACAAGTTAGCAAAGCCGTTCAAGGCCGCAATGAAATAATCAGGGCTCTGTGCACAAGCTTAAGTGGAGAATGTCTATGATTCTTCTGAGGTTGAAACAATTTGGCCTTTGGATGATCCACTGGATGTCTACGAGTCTGTGCTTCTGCCCAAAATTTAGTACATGCTGGGAGGACTCTGCTTTTGTGTTTCATGAATGGAAAATAACTTCGTAGTGATATTTTACTTGGAAAGTCTTGGAAATTCACCAAATCACACTTGCTAAAACGAAAGAAAAAACACACATCAGACAAATTCGTGATAACACCGAAGGGAAAGAATTATGTACAAATAATTACTAATTTTAAAAAGAGTTTAAGGACTACCTGGTGAAAAGGGGATGTGTCAAATGAATCATAAACAACAAAAGAATTGTTGGAGATAGCTTCCGTTCCCACTAGCCCCGTTTAGCAGTGGCTCTGAGATGCTGCTTCAGCAAACAGAAGCTGAATTCCTTGCCTGTCACATCATGTTGCTCAGCTGTGTAAGATGCCTGGCATGTGATTTCATCCAACTTCCATAAAAGAAAAATAAAGAGACAGGTTACATGGCCCACTAAGTCCAGAAGCTTAGAAATAATTACCGAGTATTTCCGCCTCCCAATGCATAATATCATTAGTGAATTGTAACAACAGTTATGAAGGTAGTGCCCTCTAGAGGGCAGAAACAAAATCAGAATAACAAACGGTTTGAAGCTTCAGGCTGAAGAAGGAGAAAAAAGCCATCAGAAGGAGTGGCAGACATGCCTTCGGAGTGTTAATTCATACCAGCCTGGCTAACAGAGGTGATAAAATGTAGAAGACCACAAATTCCCCATCTTTTCTCCACTAGTCTAGATTTTTGAAAATGGATCAGAGAAAAATAGATGAAGCCTGCTTGCTGATAAACATTTGCCACATAACTTATTTGCATATAATTACAGCCCAGGCCAAATTTCCACTAGCATATTTCAGAAGGAAATTGTAGATCTTTTCAACACGTTCTTGTAAACGCTGTAAAATACTTGTTGGTCCCCCTCCTTGCCCAGGTATTAATGATTGGGATGAATAACCGTGGGCACATCTGTAACAAGACATAGGATGGGTACTTTTTTTATTACTACCAGGTTGATGGCAGTGATGTCCATCAAGGATGTAAATAGCATTGGCTTAGCAAGGAAATAGCATTTAGTGCTTTCAAACAAAAATTAGAGCTGTGGTCTCCTTTAAATCATCCTGAGATGTCTTTTAACACAAATGTATATAAAGGAATTTTTATTTACACACTGGACTAGAATACTATTTTGTCTGAATGAAGGAGGTATGGAGGATAATTAAGAAGCTCATGATCTGTTCTACCATTAGACTGAGGAAGTTGCCTCAAGCAATGGAGTGGATAATGCTTAATGCAGAATCTGCCCCATACCTCTCATTGAGTTTGTGCAATGGAAGATACAACCTCATCACCAGTGTGAAAGAGAAATTCAATTATAAATCCATTTGGTATTTGAATCAGAGGGAGTGTGATCTTGTACTTCCCTCTCAGACAGCAAAACTCTTGAAGCAGCCCTAATTAGACATAACTTTTTATTTTGTGTATGATTAAGCCCAGGGAGATTATTTTCTCTGCCAAGCACAATGCCACAATGCCACTCAAATCTTACTGCTCACAGTAGATGACATTCCCATTGTTGTTGTTGTTGTCCAAATGCAGGTGAGAGAGATCAGCCCGTGTGTTCTTGAACTGAACTGATGATCTGATACTTTTCATTTTTCACTGCCTGCAAGGTTTTTCCTTGGAAACAGACACCAGTGTCTGCAAAACTGATCAGTGCATAAGCTTTCTTAGTGAACACTGTCTTGTACTCTGCCTGAACTGCATAGGATGCATTGGCTCATGTAACTCCTTCATATGGCAGGTAAACAATTAAATAAATAAATAAATAAATAAATAAATAAATAAATAAATAAATAAATAAATAAATAAATAAATAAACTGTCCCCATTATTAAATGATACAGGCAATCATTTCTCTCAATGCAAGATAGTCATTCCTCTACCATCAGACATACAGTTTGAATAACTGAGATATTCTCTTTTTTACTTGAATCCAAAGTAAATGCTTGCCCATTCACTCCATGACCTTCTTTGGGAATGTGGTAGTTTGTACTCCTCAGGTATTGCCTGCTTCTTCTCTTTTTTCCTGGTAGTGCAACAAGGGTTAAGAAAATTCTGTTACCCAGCCCCAAAGGGTTATTTTTCTAGGCATGAACACCAAGCAAGATGATATAAACTTACCACTTTTGAGTTTATGATTTCTCAGTCTACATATGCCACATGACATGGGGTAGAATTGCAATACAAAATGTTATGCAGGAAATACAGGATCAATTATGTTAGCAGGAATATTTATGTAGAAAATCCAGATCTGTAGAAGAGCTGGGCAAAATCCTATCCTCCTCCCCATTGCTAACCTTGTGATGTTTAATATATCACAACATCACTTTCAGGAATATGATTTTCAAGCAGAAAGAGTGATCCATATTTTACTTATGTTTTTATTTTCACTGCTGCTGTGATTTTATTCTGAATTACACAAAAGCTAATGGCTTTGCTCCAAACCAACTTAAAATTAATGTTTATTTTATAATAAAATAGGAAATTATTTTAGCAGCACACATAACCTATAATTGGTAGGGAATGTCTTTTTATGTCTGACTTAAGCCCCACTTTCTAATCTACTAGCACATTTAAGTTCATTTGATTTTATGGTAGGGCAAAGTAAAAGTTAATGAACTAACAAATGGATTATTTAAGAATAAGCTAAAGGAAGGAAAATATTCCTTTACAAGTAGATATATTCATAGGAATAATTTATAGGCCAGACAAGGAAAGAATATATTTTTTTAATTCTAAATGCTACCTGCAGCAGAAAATTCTTAAAGTATTACTGTAGCACTCTTTGATGTAATCCTCATAAAGATTATGTCAGTAATTCCTCCTGTGTAATCATATATGGGTACCTGCAGAATATATTTTCCTGTTCCCTAAAATGAGTCTGTTCAGAACACCATCAGCATGAACAGGAGCCTTGCAGCATAGGCAGAATGGATAGCAGTTTAGCTAAGTGCAAAGGCTGAAGTTATTATCAAGGAAAGATTGGAACAGGGAACTTCCCAGATCATCCTCAAACTAAAAAGATGTAATTACGGTACCTCTAAAATTTAATTATCCATCTTTAAATTTCTCAGGCTAGCTTCTGGTACTCATCATTACATTACCAATTCCCCCAGCTATTTGCCTGTTTCTTCTTGGAGTGAGAAGAAAATCTCTAAGGCGCTTCTACTGGGCAAAAGAATGTTAGGTATTTGGGAGGAAAAAGGAGGAAAAAGCAATCTGGCACTCCGTTGTTGCAAGATTGTATTTTAGGAGAAATTCAAAGTGATGTCAGGAGAAGGTTTCAGAATGCTTGTTTCTGCCCTGTAGCAGTAGTGCTCCATGTTTCAGCAGAGACAGGTATTCTGCTGCTCTGAGGCTGACCCCATCTTTGCATTGCCCAATAGCCTGTGTTGATTAACTATTGGCTTCTGGTCTCTGCAAATTTCCTGACATTTTGCTCAGCAGACTTCATTTTATACAGCCAGGCATTTCCAGGTTCATCTGACCACTAGTTGCTAATTAGAAGACCATGATATAACCTCCTCCATCCCCTTCCTTTATAACAACATCAGTGCTAAAAGCAGAGGAGGGAACCAGTTGTAAAGACTGGTCATGGAACCTCCCCTGCCCAGTTCCAAATGACCAGCATCACATTAGCAAATGGAATTGGGTAGCCAGGGAAGCAAAAAAAAACCTATCTACATCTGTGCTAACAGAAGCAAACACTAACTTGCATTAGCACAGGTCTCAACTATAAAATACTCAACATGTTTTTGAAACACTATAACTGGCTTTGAAAAATTAGGACACCACTCTTTCATGTATGGTATCAGGATGCAGGAATTGTCATGATGTCAGAAATTTAGTGGCTATCACACATATTTAAGTCAAGATACTGGGATTTAATCTGGTGTCAGTCGTCACATAAAATCAACATGAAGCTGATTTTGAACTAACTGGGATAAATGATCTAATTCTCAACTCAGATCAATGCAAGCTTATAGTGCTAATATTTTTTTTTCAGTGATATTACATAATCTTATAGCTTTAATTAATATCTTAGAGTAGTTGGAAGCATTAAATATTGTACTGTGTTTACAAAATGACAGGGTCATTTGTAATCTTATGTTTGTCCAAGGTACCCATTTCATCTATTATATTTCATTCCATCAGTGTGAAATGTTGAAGGATGTATTATAATATCATCAGAAAGGTTTTGATTTTATCATATTCAATTGCCTAAAAATTGATGTTAGATGTGGTTCCTTTCCCTACAAGTTTCAAAAACACACTACTCCCATAATTCCCTGCTATCTTTTCTGAAGAGTTTAATGAGGGCTGCTAGGTTATAGCTTTCTCTTATGCAATCAGCAGCAACCAAAGAATAGAGCAGTAATTGCAAAGTGGAAGTGTTTCCCCCCCCCAAACTAAAGGAGATTGCAATACTCGTCAGTTAAGTCTAAAATATTATCATAAGATAAAAAAACAAAATGCTACCAAACCCAGCTCAGGCACTTACAAGTTGTAGATATTATTTCCAACACTAGATTCTTTTGAAATCCCAGAAAATGTAATCATCCACCCATCTGATTGACATCTATTACTTCCAACATGAAAGTCCACTTAATTGTAACTGCTTTTGATTCTCTACCTAGTGATGCTTTCACTCCTGTAGTCCAGGGGTTCTTCAGACACTTTCGGCTCAAAATCTGGAGCAACTGATCCTGTACTTATAGGGACAACTCCTAACTGCTTCATGTGTTGGGCCCAGATTCCAGACTTTCATTAAAAAGTTTGAAATTTTCTCATGATAGTCGCAGAGGGAAGTTACTACCAGTAGTAGACTGCCTGGATAAACATTCAAGCTGAATCAAGTGAGTTTAAGAATTTGGCTAATTACTGACCAATACCAAAGGTGAAATTAAACAGTGTTATAAAACATTTAGTGTGATTTTAGCTGAAAAGATGAAAAGTATCTTGCAAGAGTTTATACATGAAGATCAAAGTGGCTTTTTCTCAAGACAATGAAGAGATAATACAGGTAGTCCTAGACTTACAATTGTAATGGAGCCTATCCATTATTGTTGCAAATAATGGTGGTGGTTAAGCTAGGTGCCCACGTGATTACCTTGCTTAATGACCCCAATCCCTACTCTCCATGTTAAGTGACCATGCAGGTTGTTAAGCAGAGCACGGGATGCCTCAGGGGTGAGAGAGGCCTTCGGAGGCCCAGGCCTACATTGCACCACCTCCCCAACTCACATGTGGCGCAGGGGCTCCCTCATCCCCTGACACATCTGTATTCTGCTTTCTCTTTTCCCAGTTTACCAGAGTTTATAAAAACATGTCTGATTTTAGCCTTCATCAAACAAACCAAATTTTCCTTTCTTTTACTTCTAACAGTCTTTCTTTTTAATTCATTTAAATGTTGTCTTTCTTTTTATAATAATAATAATAATAATAATAATAATAATAATAATAATAATAATAAGAAGAAGAAGAAGAAGAAGAAGAAGAAGAAGAAGAAGAAGAAGAAGAAGAAGAAGAAGAAGTTGGAAGGGACCTTGGAGGTCATCTAGTCCAACCCCCTGCTCAGGCAGGAAACCCTATACCATTTCAGACATATGGCTGTCCAGTCTCTTCTTAAATACTTCCAGTGTTGGAGCATTCACCACTTCTGGAGGCAGGTTGTTCCACTGGTTACTTATTCTAACTGTCAGGAAGTTTCTCCTTAGTTCTAGGTTGCTTCTCTCCTTGACTAGTTTCCATCCGTTGCTTCTTGTCCTGCTTTCAGGTGCTTTGGAGAATAGCTTGACTCCCTCTTCTTTGTGGCAGCCCCTGAGATATTGGAACACTGCTATCATGTCACCCCTAACCCTTCTCTTCGTTAAACTACACATACTCAATTCCAGCAACCGTTCCCTATATGTTTTAGCCTCCAGTCCCCCAGTCATCTTTGTTGCTCTTCTCTGTACCCTTTCTAGAGCCTCAACATCTTTTTTACATCGTGGTGACCAAAACTGGATGCAATATTCCAGGTGTGGCCTTACCAAGGCATTGTAAAATGGTATTAGTACTTCACATGATCTTGATTCTATCCCTCTGTTAATGCAGCCTAGCACTGTGTTGGCTTTTTTGGCAGCTACAGCACATTGCTGGCTCATATTGAAGTGATTGTCCACTAGGACTCTGAGATCCCTCTCACAATTACTACTATTGAGCAAGGTACCACCTATACTATACCTGTGCATTTGATTTTTCCTGCCTAAATGTAGAACCTTACTTTTTTCACCATTGAATTTCATTTTGTTAGATAGCGCCCAGTATTCGAGTCTGTCCAGATCCTCCTGTATCTTAAGCCTGTCTTCTGGAGTATTGGCTACTCCTGCCAGCTTGGTGTCCTCTGCAAATTTGATGAGTTCCCCATCTATCCCCTCATCCAAATCGTTGATGAAGATGTTGAAGAGCACTGGGCCCAGAACAGAGCCCTGGGGCACCCCACTACACACTTCCTTCCATGCAGATGCAGTTCCACTGAGGACCACACGCTGAGTACGGCCGGTCATCCAGCTACGAATCCATCTGGTGGTGATGCTATCTAACCCACATTTTTCTATCTTATCAAGTAGTAGGTTGTGATCTACTTTATCAAATGCCTTACTGAAGTCCAAGTAAATTATATTTACAGGATTCCTCTGGTCCACTATTTTTGTCACTTGGTCAAAGAATACAATAAGATTTGTCTGGCATGATCTGTTTTTGACAAACTCATGTTGGCTTTTAGTGATGACTTTGTTTGCATCAAGGTGTTCGCTGATTTGTTGTTTGATTATCTTTTCCAGAATCCTCCCAGGTATTAAGGTCAGGCTGATAGGTCTGTAGTTTCCTGGATCTTTTTTCCCCTTTTTTGAAGATGGGAACTACATCAGCTCTCTTCCAGTCCTCTGGTAGTTCCCCAGTGCTCCAGGATCTTTGAATAATATAGTTCAGTGGTTCTGAGATCACGTCTGCCAGTTCCTTGAGAACCTTGGGGTGTAATCCATCTGGTCCTGGTGATTTGAACTCGTCTAGGCTGGACAGGTGCTCACTTACCATTTTCTTGCCTATCTTAACTTGCGTTTCTATTCTGTTTTTTATGGCACTGTTTTTGGTAGGTTGGACTGTTTTTTCCCTTTGTGTAAAGACAGATGCAAAAAATGAGTTAAATTCTTCTTCTTCTTCTTCTTCTTCTTCTTCTTCTTCTTCTTCTTCTTCTTCTTCTTCTTCTTCTTCTTCTTCTTCTTCTTCTTCTTCTTCTTCTTCTTCTTCTTCTTCTTCGGCTTTAACAGACCTCTTCTTAAATTCAGTGGAAAGTCATTATCCAGGTGTTTGACTTGGTTTGTCTTTTGTCTTTTCCCTTTGATTTTCAAAGCCTTAACCAACTTTTTTGTATTGGTAAAAAATCTGTATCGGGGTGGTTCTCCCAGCATTTCTCTATCTTGTAGCCCACAGTTTTCCTAAAATTTTTATTTTCAATTTGAATGCCTTATCTACTTTGTAATCCACACTTTTTTATTCACTATTTCTGATTCCACTGTTTCTGCCTCAAAGTTATTTCATATCTGTCATTCCTTCATTAACATATTTAGATACAGCCTATCCATGAAACCAGATTTTGTTAATGATATTCTTAATATAATTGCTACTAATTTCTGGCCCCATTCTTTGAAGATCTCCTTTAATATTTTATATGTTATAGTATTTTGTGTCATTTTGTAAATCACAAGTATAAAGGAGATTGTTTTCTTTTTCACCTGGACTTTAGTTCCCTCTAGTGTTCAATTTTGACATATTAACATGGTATAATAAATTTAATGTGGATTTCAAAATCATTATGTAAGAAGTGCCATACTAAAATATGAAATAAATATAAACCCAGGTCTCAAAATATCTTTACTGGTTTCAGCACAAAAAGTATTTTATAGAAAAGCAATCAGGCAAAGAGAAATTGTTAACATATCAAGACTTATTAAAATAAGGACAGATTAAGATGAAGTCAAGAGAAAAATTAATTGCAGAGATTTAATTTTCAGTGGTTTTAATATGCACAATCATGAGAAAGATTTAATAACGACAAAAAGGTAATGGGGACTGAATAACATAAAATGGAATTTGAAAATGAATTGTGTACAAATGATGAGCATGTGGTTGCAAAAACGTATAATATTTGTTGAGAGTTGAAAGAAGAAGAATAAGTTAAAGACTGCATGTTAAAATGGACTAAGAATTTTGATTACAATATATAGAAGGCAATGGGAGACAATGTGGATAAAGGAACTGAAAGTCACATTGTGTTACAATTTAAAGGATTGTTTTTTACAAAATGAGCTACCATTGTCATATGATATTATATCAGAGAAATTATCTAAGATGTATAAATATGTTTCTAATCAATATTAGAAAATATATCCACAAAGAAAAATATTTGCCCCGCAATGGAGGTTTATGAAGATGGCAAAACTAACAGAGATGACAAGACTCACCTGTTTGGTCAAGGATGAAACAATAAGTAGTTTTTATAAAAATTTGGAAACATTTTATGGACTTTTTCCTGAAAATGGAAAAATGTTAAATGGTGATTTCTGGATTTGATGATTGAAAAAAGATTGAAGGAGGCACTGAAGGGGTTATTGTTATGTTAAAGAGGCAAGAGGGATAATGAATTTGTCTCTAACTGCAGTACAATAAAGAATAGAAATAGCTTTACTAACCTTTTTTCTTTGTATTTTTTTCTGCACCTTTTTTTCTCCTTTTTTTTTCTTATATACTTTTAGCTGTACAACTTTTAATAAAGATTGTTTAAAAAATAAATTGGTGGCAGCCAAGTTTACCCAGGTTCAGCTAAGGTTTGGTCAATTTTGGGTCAGCAATCTCATGAGCAGGATTTTTAAATACCCAGTGGGGTTCTACTAGGTACTATCTTTAATTTTTACTTCAATATTTGGTGAGTATTTCATTTTGAATATATAATTTTAACAATCCATTTACAGTATTAATCAAGGGCTTGGAGATAAATCTGGTGTTGCATTGGGTCCCCCAACTCCTTAAACCAGAGTTGCTGCTATGTCTGTGTAACATTGCCATAATTTTATACCCAGCCAATGATGAGAAAGGCTTATGATGTAATACCTAGATACACTGGTGTCAAAACTAAATGATGCAAGAAGTACAAAATCTGATGGTCTCCTCCAGCCATTAAATTAGAAGTGAAACAGGGGACAAAGAGACAGGATGGCTCTTTCGGGCTGAAGTGGGCACATCCCTTCTCTCCATCCCTAGTCAGCCTATGGGACCCAGCATAAAGCACGGGAAATACATTTTAAGCTGAGGCTTAAAATGTGTATCAGTGAATAGCCTGAAATGATATAACGAATTGAAATAACATAACACTGAAATGGTAGAGCTGATCCTTCCCTCCTGAACAGTACCTGGAAGAATCTGGAATTCATTATTTGTTACCTACATAAAGAAAGGAAAGAAGGGGAAGGAAATCCTAAAGAAAAGTGCTCCTTGTGACCCTACTCCTTTCATGACTTTGATTTGTTTTTGGTTTTAACTTTATTAGCTAAGGTTATGAAAGTAAAGAATGAGGTGAAAGAGGAGGAACATAGGAAGAGGTTTAGAGGTGACCCACTCTGGAATGCTATACTGCTATCAGCAGGTGACATTTATTTATTTTATTTATTTAAGATATGTACATGGCTGTCCAACTAGCAAAGCACTCTGGGCAGCAAACAAATAAAAACAACAATCACAATCCATAACAGTAAAAAAAATAGCATAAAAGTGAAATAGCAAGAGCAGTTGAGGCCATTAAAACATCTCACAAAATAAAGCAGAGATCTGCAGCCACATCAAAGGTCCATTAATGCCCTGACCCCAGGTCTTGCACAAATAGACAGATCTTTGCAGCACTGAGGAAGGCCAGCAGGTGTACGACCATCCGTAGGTCTCAAGATGAAGCCTGTTCCACAAGACAAGTGCCATGAGAAAGAAGGCAATGCTTCCAAGGGGCAACCATGAGGCATTGCTTCACTAACGGGACTCAGACCATGCCTACTTTGCTTGATTTACAGGGATGGGTATCTTGCAGGGTGGGCCATGTGAGGCTTTAAAGGAGACAACCAACACATTGTGCTTGGAAACCCACTGAGAGATCCAGCAGCTCCTGAAGCCACAATGGTATATGAGGATGCTGTGGGAAATTGAGTACTTCCTGTGCTGTTGCATTCTGGATCAGTTGAAGCTTCTGAATACTGTTCAAAAGCAGCCCACATACAGCATGTTGCAATAATCTGGCTGAGGAGTGACTAAGTCATTTGTGATCAAAAGCAGTGCCTTCCAATCTAGGAATGGGTGCAACTGATGTATAAGGTATAATTGTGCAAATGGGCTCCTAGGCATGGCCCAGACTCCATCGGTCACCTACAGTGGACTGTTCAAATAGGTCCTTTAGCCTTGCAGTGGTGGGGAGCAGCCTCAAAAACTCCAAGGCTAACAGGAAGTAAATCTGTGATAAGGACTGATGACAACACCCCAAACTCTAATTCATGTTCTTGCTGTCCTGAGACAAAAACCAGATCTAATATGTGACCCCAATCATGAATCAGACCATCAGTGCAGCAGGAACAGAGTAAAGTCAAAAGAAACAATTGTTTTACTTGTCATTCACATAATCAGAACTGCACCATTGAGTCAGAACAGAGACTATAAAGATATAATGGAAATTCAAAATGGAGGCTGAAAATTTCAGGTTGATGGAGCTTTCCGTGATTCAGGGATGGGTGGATAAGACTTCAATACATCAGTTGGGAAAGGGGTAAATTCAGGTTAACTCTTAAATTCATGTTGGGTCTCCTGCCAGCAGTCCAGCAACAGTATTTATTTGTCTGTTTGCCATCCATCTTGCTTTCATCCCAGGTGTAATGAGTCTCAAGCTCCAAGCCCTACCCATTCCTTCCTTTTCTCTACAAGGGATAATCATGCAGATGTTGTCTATTTTCTTCCAACTTCTAAATGTGCCATGGCATTCTTTAAATATCAAAATAACTTCCCTTAGCAGATGGCACTAAATATTGAATCTGAAAACAAAACCAAAGATTCCTTTAGATGTTCTTTTAGCTAATTAGGAAAGTTCTGCACTTGTCTTTGTCTGAAGTAAAGCCAGTGTTCTGCAGCACTACAGGCATTACTGATGAGGCTTCAAATCTGCTTGAAAAACAAATTAAGCTCCCAAGGATGTTGCTGGGCAATTTCCATCATAAGAAGTCTGGTGTTCTTCCTGCTATGGTAGCAAGGCTGTTTGAAAAAGAGAAGTCCTCCTTCATTCCCTGCTACTAAAAATATTATTTACATTTCTTCTTGGTTTCTGAGGTAGATATTTTCCCATTGAAAGTACGTGTGATTATGAAGGAACTCTATCCTAGGCCCATTACAGCAGACTGCAGAAATCCTGCCTATTACCTACTGTAATTCTGGTGATCAGTTATATTGACCATCAAAAAACACCACCTGCCAGATTTACCTTTTCTGGGATTCATCAGACATAGGAAGCAAGTTGTTATTCTATGGAATTCAAACTCTGCATCAGGAACAGAATTCACCGACCTTCAGATGACCATATACAGTATGTGCAGATGAAGCTTTGGGCATCACATAATGTAACATGATATAACATTGTGGTCTGAACTTCTTGAAATATCATCTGGTTATATATGTTTGATGAATCCCCAATGGATGAAATTGATGCCTCCTAGTAGTTAATGTAAATGAAATCACTACACAGGATATACAGTGTAAAATTAGAGAAATTTCATACACACACACACACACACACACACACACCAAGAGGGAGGGTGTAAGACCCTTTATGCAAGGGCATGACATAATCTAAAACCAGTTATCTCTCTGCTTTGAGTGTTTAAGGGAAGATAGACTGTTTATTCCATTCTAGTTATAGTTCTTTCATCACTTGAACATTTGGGAGAGCTGTTTACACAATTATGAATCTAAAGAGATCATAGGGATTTATAATCACAGACATCTTTTTTTTTTGTTGTTTTTACCGGAATATTTAAACTTACCTTCAGATTGTTTCTACTTTGGTATAATCTATGTCTCATTAGTGAACCCCATTTTTCATGTGTTTTTTATAGAGGCTAGAAGGTAGCAACTCCATGACACACTCTCCATAGTCAATGCTACCAGATTTACTACTATTTATCTTTTTGAGCTTGGGGGGAAAGGAAGCAGCTTAAATTCCTTCAGAGGTGACCCATACAAGTAATCCATAATGCTCATGCCTTGTAATATTAAATGAAATCTGTACAATCCACCCCACTGATTAATATACCTCCTTCATAATTTTCATGGCCGAACAAAGTGTCCCGGAATGTAAGAGGAGGAGGAGACAGCAGAAAAACATACCGTTGTGTTTTTTTTTGTTTACCCCACAGTTTCAAGAAAACTGAAGGAAGAAAATTGAGAGAAGCTGAGAGGATGGAAGGATAAAGCAGGAGTTGCAAATATTGGAGGGCAGAATAGATTAGCAGATTTTTTTCCCCTGAGGTTCTGATTGCCTCTGAAAAAAATTACTAAGTGTAATCTAAACTAATTTACAATTTTTAGATTAATCTGAAATGAGATTCACATAAATACAAATGTGTGCTCCTGAGATAGGTTGCAGCTTTTGTGTATGCGCAAGTCACATTGTTGAGACAATTTCCATGTGGAAGATGATTCTGTTTCCTGGAATGATGACCTGGTTAGCTACATACCATCACAAGCAATTTGGACTGCAAGTTAAAAGAATATTGGCTGATTACCGGTAAGTTTTAAGAAGCATTTTGTTGAAGAGAAGGACTAGGGGTGACATGATAGCAGTCTTCCAGTATCTCAGGGGCTGCCACAAAGAAGAGGGAGTCAAGCTATTCTCCAAAGCACCTGAAGGCAGGACAAGAAGCAATGGATGGAAACTAATCAAAGAGAGAAGCAACCTAGGCAACCTTAGAAATTTATTGACATTTAGGACAATTAATCAGTGGAACAACCTGCCTCCAGACGTTGTGAATGCTCCAACACTGGAAGTTTTTAAGAAGAGACTGGACAGCCATTTTGTCTAAAATGGTATAGGGTTTCCTGCTTGAGCAGGGGTTTGGACTAGAAGACCTCCAAGGTCCCTTCCAACATCATTACTATTACTACTACTATATTATTATTATTATTATTATTATTATTATTTATTATTATTATTATTATTATTATTATTATTATTATTATTATTATTATTATTATTACTATTATTTACTATTTACATAGTCCTGACTATTTAAGTAATTAGTCATGCACACACTTGAAACTATGACTCAGAATGATTATGCATGAAACAACTAGCCATAGAGGTGGGAACTAATACACTGTTTCTAAAAGTGATGGATAAAAAGAACAAAACACAAATATATTCTCACTTGCCATTTATTGTTAGAAATTGTCATGTAGCAACATACTGGGTTGAGTAATGACCAGATTCATGTGGCAACAATGATACCCAACATATGGCATGAGGAGCAGCTGTTCAAGGCATCTGGGTACATCTGGCCTAATTTCTATGCAAACTGCCACAGCCTCTGCAGTTCCAATCCCACAAGCTTTGGTCAATCTCCAATTCTTTTCTCACTTTCAGGGAAATCCATTTCTGAAATCAAGGTGGCAAGAATACTAATAACAAGGCTGTCTCCTGTTGTTAGGGAACCTTTAACATGGTGCTGTTGAAGACACCCTGTTTTATCTGGGAATCCTATAGCCATATCTTCTATAACTTCTGTTATCACAATCTCTGTAATATGCCCCATTGCTGTTTACTTATAGCCTCTTCCAATCCCTTATGTCTCCTTCAGTCTTGTGCCCCATGAGTAGTTATAAGTATGAAAATTAATGTGGCATCTTTCTGTCCCATCCTGTAACATGTTTTTTTAAAGGTTTGCATAAGCTTCTCCCTATTTTTTTTTGTTCTCTCCCCCAACTTTTAGCAGATGCTATAGGGTTGGCTTAATCATCATTCTACAGTATAATCCATAAGTGCCATACCTAGAGAGGAGTGGCCAACAGCAATGACAGCAAGTCATAGTTGGCGCAGCTCACACTTTGCTAGAAATGTGGGAAGCAGGAAGGGAGAGAGTCACAAGAGAAACAATGGATAGAAACAGTGGGAAAGCAGTTATTGACGCAGCAAGAACTTTCCTACAGAAGCACCAGACGGGACTGATGCCTGCTATGGCATGTTTGGCAATTTATCTTTATTAGCACCAGGGCTTTCAGCAGATGCCCCACCATGCCCCCTGAGTAATGACAATGAGTTGCAGCAAAGTTTCTCAGGCCAGGCATTCAGTGAATAATAATGCCCTAATGTGCACTCAACTCAAGACTCCCCCCTCTTTAGACATGTGTACAATTTTATTCTTTCAGGCTTTCAGCATGCATATGCTTACCATACACAGAGACAGATATGTAATCTGTGAGAAACTGGAAGTATTTGGAGGTAGTGAGAAACTTCATCCATGATTTCAATACTGATTCATTGGACAACCTGGCATCATCTTTTCCTAATCGATCTTGTTTCACAGAATGGCACTAAGGGACTCAGAGAAGTGGCACTGAAGCACCAATACCTAGAGTTTCTTAAATATTTGTAGGACCCAAACAGCTATATACAGGATAAGAAAACATGCCACAAGGAACAACTTGTGCATACAAGTGATAAGGTGATGTTGCAAAACAGCAGTGTTGGGAAATAAGTTAAGAGCTGTAGGGACAAACACTCTGATTAGTCTTGAGAAAATATTCTTTCTTGTGACTTTGTGTACCAACTCAGGGAGGATGAAGTCTAGGTGGTTAGAGCTATAGTAGATATTTACATACATACTTGAAATATACTTCTTGGGCTGGACTAAGTTAAGCAACTAAATAAACCATTATCCCACCTCTCTACTCACAATGCACCTTTAAAGCCTCAGAATATTTTTAATGCTCTCCACAATCCCAGAATTGTACTGAAATCTTTTGGTTGCCAGAGTCAATGAGGTGCAGACTTCCAAATTAGGAAGAAATTATAGTCTTCAGTAGTATTCATGCTACTGTCCCAGACTAAGGAGCAGTTCCATTCTGTGGCTTTATATTCTTTTCTAGTGCCCTGGAAGAAATAGAGCATAAGGCATGTTCCATGGTTTCCAAGAATAGAAGACATCCTAGCATCAGTGAAAAGACATGTTTTGGAAGTACCAGCACTAGAGGTATAGGAGAGAATGCAGGCAACTGAAGTGGAAGCACTATGGACACTGAATATTCAAAGCATGTAGCATGCCTGAAGTTCAGAAAAGGAATACTCATAGCACCCAAAGACAGGAGCTAAGGTGGCCTGTTAAGGAACAAGGCAGGAACATTCAGTGAAGGGGTTATAACCTGGTTTTAAAAATTCTCCTGTTCCTTCAGCCTACCCCATCCCAGCTCACATAAGTTGGGTTGCTATTTGCTGATCACTTGACCTCAGCTAGCAGCTGTAGCCAGATAATGAGCCCATAGACTGAGGACAGAATTGGAGTAATAACCAGGGGCCATCGTGTCTTCAGGAACTCACAGGAAGTGCCAATATTTCAGGAGATAACAAACTCGGTCATAGAAATTGAGCTCCTTCAGGGGTAACAACCACTCAAATCAAAGTCAGGGATCCTGCTGGGAAGCAGGATTTCACTGACCATTGTAAATCCCAGGAGCGTCATGATACTCCTTGCTGGCATCCTGACACCCCCACCCCCACCCCCCTGGAGGAGCTCAGAAGCGGGTGCTCTGATAGCGCAGCCTGCGAATCTCAGAGACTCCATCGTCCCGGCAGTACAAGTCCCTGCCGGGACTTTGTGCCAGTCACCGGCCCCCTGCTCCCCCACCTCCCCCAGCACTGCTGGTGCTGCTGCTGCTGCTGCCTGAGCTGGAACTGCCGCAATGATCTTCATAGATAGAAATCTCAATCTGAAAGCAAGAAGATAAGGACACCAAGCAAAGGCATGAAAATCCTGCTCCATCCCACGTTCAGCTAAGGAGGTCCTCTCTCAAATACACTTTCTCCTCTGGAACTCAGTGGGTCACCTTGTTGTTGGCTAAGCAGGTATGGAGACCATCAACTTTACAATTGCAGCCGTTTTTCCTCCGATCTATGTCATCCATACAACTGTGGTCTCTTTCCTCAGACCACCTTTTGCTCTTTCACACAGACACAGACACACAGACACAGACATAGAAACACAGGGAGGTAGGGAAGGATGGGGGGAGAGGAGCAGATCACCTTACTTTTTTCTGTTCCCAAGCCAAGCTACTGGTTAGTCTCTCTTCACATACACATCACAGCCAAATCCCAAGCTGGCAAGCCAGTGCATAGTTAAGTCTTCAGTCAATGTGGAGTCCATCTTCCTTTTCCCTGCTCTTCTGTAGTGCAGATAACCAGGAAGAGCTACAGCACTACAATAGTCTGTCCACTTCCTAAGAACTAATTTCTGGATTTGTGTAACATACTTGAAACCTTAGCAGCTGCATGCACACAGTATGCTAACCTTAGTTTTAACTTAATTAAAAATGAAAATGGCTTAACTTAACAACCAATTTGAATGTATTATGCATGGGAGAAATGAGCCAAGTTGGGGTAACAATAGCAAACACAAAAAGATGATTTACTTAATGCTTCATTTCACTTCATGGTAAATTAGATGATAACTGTGCATTGTGTAAAATGTACACTGTGTGTTTTATCTGGCATCCATTGTTAAAGGTTGACTTGAACCCAAGACTCCCCCATTCCTAGACCACTAAACTGTACATTGTTGTGCTCATGAAGTCATCTCTTGTATCCTATTGTGAATGTGAAACACTTTGGGAATCACTATCATTATCATTTACAAAGATTGAAAAATAAATAACTAATATCCACATGGCCCCAAATCTCAGTAGGGATAGAAAAATAATAACATAGGTTATAATGAGTGTCTGCAGCATAAATTAGAGCTAGGTGTCTAGTTTTAGATGATAATGTATTCCGATTTCATCCCTGACTTCAACCAAGAAGGATACAACTCTCATGCCCCGCTCCACTGGGTCAGTCAGCAGAAGCCCTCGTGGAGCATAGATTTTCTCATTCTGCTCCTGGATATACTTGGAGATCTTCTTCAGAACCTGAAGAAATAATTAGTGAGCCAGTCAGAACCAAATGAGTACCTGTTTCATGTTCCCAGATAATACATTGTACAAATTTGAGAAGAAGGTATATTAAACAAAGTTGCAAGTTCTCTTAGAAATTGTGCACTGTTATAAGAATGAAAAAAACAATAATCCTTGCACTTATTTATCCATCATATTTTATGTTCACATTCATGATTTTAGGGACTTTCCTGGGTTCACCCACCCACCCACCCAACCATCCCTCCTAGCCTCTCTCTCCTGCTTCATAGTGCAGTTCTTTCCATGCCTTGTCAGATGACAGTCATCCTCCTTCTGAACATGGGCTTTGTATCATCTCAAAATAATACTGTTTTGGAATCCTATTAGTGTGTGTCCAAAATAGCGCTAAAACCTGTATCAATATTATCCTCTGAAAATTGAAAGTTTTGTCACACAGGTTTTTTCCCCAAGGCTGACTTAAAGTGCTGCCATCCAGACCTGTGCAAAACACAAAGCCAGAGTGAGATAGGGCAGATCCATCACTACTAAAACTCACCTCTCTCTCCAGCCACCTTGCAAAGATAGTCTGGCAGCAGTTTCCCTGTTGTCTAGTGACATTTATGGGATGTAAGTCAACCAAAGTCCAGGGAATCCATACCTATTCTCCTTAATATACCCAGCATTTTGTCTGTGGCTGGATTGTATAAAGTTTATTTTATACTAATGTAGACATCTATCAGTAAAATAATTGGATGGTAGCACTTTAAGTCAACTTTGGGGGGGAACCTGTGTGACAAAAGCTACAATTTTCAGAGTATAATATTCTTTTGAACTATCTACCTAGTATATGGAATTTAATATCTGGACAATATAAATGGATTCTCTGTGCTCTTACTATGGCTAAAAGACTGATCTTGCAGCACTGGAAAACTAAATGTATGGCTCCATTTATTCAATCGATTGTAGATCTGGTTGCGCTTGCCACTTATGAGTTGATTGCCCATAGATGTAGACTTTATATAGACAAGCATGACCATATAATGGGACTCATTTATACAGAATGCAGTAGGTTAAAAAAGCAGCTGTATAAATGTATTAGAGATATATACATATTTGCAGGATCAATCTGGATCAGTCACCAGGACCAGAAGTTTAGTCTTCCAAGCTTTTGGACTCGAACTGGAGCTCATCCTTAGGGAACTTCTCTCTCACCAGAATACGTACACATATACATATGTGAGTTAGACAAGTATATATAAAATTGCAATTGTGTATTGTTATAATGACATTCATTTTCTTTTTTCCTTCCCTTTTTTAGAGCACTTGTTATGTACGTAACTCCATTTTATCCTCGTGTTTGGCTCTTTTTTCCTCTTAATTGAAAAGCAATAAAACATATATTTTAAAAATATGCCCAAGGATTAAATCCTAGGACTCTTTTGAAAAGAACCCTGAGTTACATAATTAGAAAAAGATTGCATGGTATGCAGTGCAAACAAAGGCAAATTGCTTGGCCACTGCACATTACTTATTTCAATAACTTGTAAAATTAAAAGTTAGCTTGATATTGTTTCAGCTCCCTACTTTGGGAGCCATTAATACAGCATAATAAACCCTTGTGATATTTATTAATTAATGTAAATGTTCTATTATGTCTCCAAACCTTCTCATAGTGGGTCTCCATGCAAAGGAAGATGAAATAGGCTGTGGCACAGGCCAGACATCCTTCCAAATAAGAGCTGCCCCCAATTTTCTCAGCCTCCGCATAGAAGTTGTTCAATGTCTTCACTGTTTCCTCAAAAAGTTGCCGCTCAATCTTTGGAAGGGGAAAAGGGAGAAAACGACATAACAGTGATATGCAGCATGTCATTTTAATGACTACTGATGTTCTCCATGCAAATGCCAAAAGGCAGAACAGAGACAATGATAAATCAAAATAAGTTACGTTGCAAGAAATATCCATTTATGTGCGAACATTCATATTTTTTTAAAGAAATCACTCTCCTACTGTGTATTTAATGTGTGATTGCTACAGTTAACAGGTTAGGAAAAAACCTTCAAAGTGTCAGATTTATTCACAACTCTTCAGATACTCAACCCCACCCTTTTGCACTCTGTTACCACCTAACAGCAGAACTTCAAGGACTCAGTGTGGTTAGTTAAGAATATTTTTACACACTCTGCCTATGCAAAAGAACAATTATGACAGAATTCAGAAATCCAACCTTGTATGAATATGTGGGGTGAATGTGCTCAGGGATTAAATCCTAGGACTCTTTTGTGGTAACAGACATTTTGTTGTTCTTTTCCTGAGACAGGAAGGTGGAGGACACCTGCATCCTGTTTACATAACAGTCCTGTCTGGCCTGAAATTCTTTGGTTCCTACTTTGCTACTTCATCCCTTCCACAAAGAAGTACCCCTACAGTAAATTCCCTGGAGCTGCTCCAATCCTTGGCAACAGCTTCCCAACTGAAATTGAGGGAGAGGGAGTGGCACCCTAGTAACCTTCCAGAAGGCTATGAAAAGCTGGCTCTTCCCCCAGGTTTGGGCTAGGATGGAGTTGAGTCAGGTGTTAATTTTATAGGAGATTATGGTCCCTTGGTGGGAAGAATATAATGTGTTTTAACGGGGTGAGCTGCCTAGGTGAGATAGGCAGCATGTAAGTTCTTTAAATAAATAAAGTAAGAAAGTCATTGAAACAATCATAGAATGTTAATGAGACATCATAGCTTAATCTGAGTTCCAGTCTACTCATTGGTTTGATATAAAATTTTGCTATAGTCTGTGACCTTGGAGAACCATATGAAATATCAGATTTTACCCGACTGTCCAATTCAGGGGGAAATTTGGTTTGGAATTGACAGATGGTCCCATCACTGTAGTCTCGTTGTATAAAAACTTTGGTAGCCAATGAAGCACTCCTCCGCAGTTCTTGGAGATTGTGGACCTGAAGAAAATTAAAATCAGGAGGTTACAATGTGGGAAAATCTTTCTATACTGGTAGAGACTCACACCGTATCCTGATACTTGCAGATCAAATGCATGGACTTTTTTCATTCCTGGATTGCTCTATGCTTTGCTTTGTTCTTTTCTTCATTTTCATTCAGAGACAACACATAATTCTTCCTTAATCACATTGCATACTAAAGTCCTCCCCAAGATAATTTATATACTGATAGGTTGATTTGTTTGCTGTCTTAGGGCATACATGCTATTCTATAACATAGTAAGGGAGCAACACAATGCACTCAGCATCACAAAAGAGTAAGGGTGTTAAAGACATCTTAGAGAATTTAATCTTATACATTCCAATTGTTTAATTAACCATTTAAGAATAATCATTTGTTCTTGAAGCCTCTGAAAAGCTACTTAATTATCAGGATTGTTTAAGAAAAAATATTAATGGCCTAACTACCATAAGTAGACTCAATGATTCTGCTTCCATGGAGATTCACACCATCAGCACCACTCAGACAGATGATCATTCAAATACGTATTTACGTAGTTACTGATCATTGCATATACTGTAAATAGGAACAATTGGAACTGGGACAATCTCTAGCTAGCACTAAAATCTGCATTAAAATGCATACTAATGGGATATGGATAGAATGCTGAAATTGTTTTTAGATGATGTTTCATGAGTCATTTGGCACCATCTTCAAAGTGGTGTTCTTTTTGTATAAGCTTTTTGGGCTGTTATCTGCAGGTGCTTCTAATTATACAGTATACTTCAGTTAAAAAATTGAACTCACACATTTTAAAAGAAAATTATTAGTTTATTACCTAATTATTTAGAAAATATCTTCTTAATTAGTCAAAGTATAATGAAAATAGCCTAACAGAATAATTATATGTTTTCATGCTACACCCTCCCAAAGCATTAAAGGATCTTTTATGAGGCTGTAATACAAAAAACCAATATCCCACTATTTCTTAATTCTAGTTTTTTTCCCCCATTCAAATAGCACACACAGAGCGGTCCAATTTCAATTCTGATTGGGATCATCAGAATTTGGTTTTCATTATAATGCCTTTCAGCATGTGAAGCTGAAATAATACACTTTCCTCAAGTCACCCAGTAAGCATCATGGCTAAATGGTGATACAACTGGATTTCAATCTCAATTATTTATATTTGAGTCCAATGTAAAGATCATATTCTCACAACACACTGAAATATGCTTATCTATCTACACTTAGACTAATATACTGTATGGTTATTAAGTGGGAGGTTTTTTTTTGTTAACTAAGGTCACAAAACAGAAAATAATTTAAATTAGCAAGCTGAATGAAGATGTTCAAGCATTATGTTACCAAAGATGGTATGTTACTGGATACTTTACATTAAAAAATAAATATATGTTTTTGTCTCTATATTTGTACATATAACAGCCTTCAAGTGAATACAACTTGTTGAAACTCAATCAGAATTAAACAGGACAAGCCTAAATTAATAAGGGTTATTTCTTTTCTTTCTTCATCCATAGAGAGAAACCTCTGTGTTATAAGAACTCACTTAATAACAATCTCTTATAAGACTCAATTTCTTAGCCTGTGGTTGCATTAAAAGCATTGAATTGGCTAAGGTTGTGGATGATATCAAACTTGGAGCAGATGCAATATGATTTGAAAATAGGATGCATTGAATTTAATATAAATTTATATAAAATTCATTAGCATTACCATGACATTATGGCTGTTTAATCAATTCATAATGGGCAGTTTAAGAAATATTAGTGTTGAAGACTCAGTGCTGCCTTTAAGGCTATTTCTCACATTGTATGTTGTTTGGCCCTAGAAGTGGTTCAAAATGAAATAACAGGTTATGACATCATAATGTTAAACAAAAATGGGCCAGGGAAGCTATTTTTATGTTCTTAAAGGTCCAACAAGTTTTATTCGTTTAAATATGAGATCATCCAGTTCAATAAAACTTCCTAAATACTTAGAAAACTATTTGCAACTTAAGAGATGTAATTGAAACAGAAATGACGAAATAGTTTAATGATGGGAAAGTAGATTTCTCTGAAGAAATAGACAAGATTTACAGAATAAATTCAGCATATGCAGCCAGAAGAAAACTGCCAAGAGAAGTTATGATCCAGTTTATAAGAAAATCTATTAAAGAACAAGTAATTCAGAAACATTACCACCAGAGATTTAACATTTCTGGAAAAGAGATTTCTATTCAGAGAAGTTCCAATTACAATATTAAGGAAATGCAAAGAATATTTTTTCCTGACAGATCTCCTGAAACAAAATAATATTCTCTTTCACTGGGATAAGCTGGAAGGGGTTATCTTTACCTTTAGAAATCAATAGTATAGACTAAATTTAGTCCTTAAAGCACAGGATTTTTTTGGAAAAACATGGGTTGGAACTACACTATTTTTCAAAAGATAAAGATCAGAAAGAAAAAGATAAAAAGAGGTTTGATGCTTATCAAGGACAGGCTGTGAAGATGGGAGCCTCAGCTGGAATCCCTGGAACTTCCTCTTCATAATAGATGGATTGCAAGATTTTGACAAAAGAGAAAAAAGTTATTTCATTATTTGAAAAAAGTGAACTTTGATATAATACATTTGCAAGAAACCTGTATTAAAGAGACTGACAAAAAGTATTTAACAAATAACATCTTGGGACTGGAATTTATTTTTGGTAACTCAAAGAAAAAAATGGGGTAGTTTTGTATATAAAACCCCAACTACATCCACATTTTTGTTTGCTGATGATCAAGGCAGGTATGTAATTGTGCAAACTGAATTAGAGGGAATAAAATCTATTGTGGTGGGATTATACACCCCACATCAAGAAAAAGCCAAGTTTTTTAAACTTCTGTCTGAACACTTACTCTCCTATTCTTTTCAGTATTGATGTGTAATTGGAGATTACAATGGGGTAGTAACCCCACAACTAGATAGATCAGGTGATAAAGGAATTAAAGAAACACAAGAGAAACTGCCTCAAACTTTTTTCGAGGTGACCGATACTTTAGGTTTGGTTTGGAGGTGTAAATATGGACTAACAAAAGACTTTACATTCTTTTCAGAGAGACAGAAATCCTTTTCTAGAATTAATATGATTTGGATTACAAAAGTCTGCTTCACAAAGCAACCAAAGCTATTATTCTTCTTCCAAAAACTTTTTCTGACCATACAGAATGCACTAGAACATCCTAACATAATCAACTAAAATTATTGCAACAACAAATTTCTTCGGCGACTGTTTCAGACATTGAAGAGAAACTTAAATATACAAAACAGCACTTTTTTAAATATACAAATAAAACCAGGGAGATGGTTGGCATACAAACAAAGGAAACAGATAGAAAAGAAGATGATAACCAAGCTTCATGAAGGGAATAAGACTTATATGGATAACAAAAACTTTCAAAGATTTTTTTGGAATTATTATACCAATTTATATAAAGAACAAGAAATCTCTTTAGTTACTATGGAGGAGTATATAACAAATAAAAATCTTCCCAAACTATCGGAAAACTACAAAGACATTTTGAATACTCCAATAACAACTTTTGAAATAATTGTTGTTGTTAACTATGAAGTCATGTCCAACCCATCGCGACCCTATGGACAACGTTCCTCCAGGCCTTCCTGTCCTCTACCATCTTCTGGAGTCCATTTAAGCTCACGCCTACTGCTTCAGTGACTCCACCCAGCCACCTCATTCTCTGTCGTCCCTTTCTTTTCTTGCGCTCAATCTTTCCCAGCATTAGGCTCTTCTCCAGTGAGTCCTTCCTTCTCGTTTTGAAATAATAGAAGCAATTAAAAGAGTTAAAACAGGCAAATCTCTGGGACTAGATAGCCTATCACGCAGCTTCTATAAATTTTTTGAAGATCAACTATTTCTTCTAATGAAGGACTTAATGAATTCTATCTTATAGGGGAACCTTATACCAGACTTTTGGAAGGATGCCTACATTTCTTTAATACCCAAAGATGGACTAGATTTAATTTCTGTGAAGAACTACATGCCAATTTCTCTCCTTAATAATCTCTTTTAGTTGAAAGACTTTAAAAAGTTTTACAGGATTATATACCTGAAGACCAGAGTGGTTTCTTATCTAAAAGACAACTAAAAGATAATGTAAAAATAATTTTGAATATAATTGAATATTTACAACGTAGCAACAAACAGGTTGCATTAGTCTTTCTGGATGCAGAAAAAGCTTTTGACAACTTGAACTGAACATAAAGTAATGGAAAAGATGGATTTTAGATTGGGCTTTATACAGGGTCTGAAGCCCATCTATACACTCCAAAAAGCTTGAATCATGGTGAATGGAGACTTGGATTTTGAAATTGACTGAACTAGCAGAGATGGTGAAATTAACTGCTTTGATAATGGACTAGATCAGGCATGTCAAACTGCTGGCCCACGGGCCAGATGCGTCATACCAAAACTGCGCCCACCCCATTGCTTGCAATGGGGAAAAAGTTGTGATATGTCATGCGATGTCACATGGCATTGCAAGTTTGACATGCCTGGACTGGACAGACTGGAAACTGTTTGTAGACTTTCTACACCCTAAATATAATAACAGATGGTTAACAGAGGGATTTGAAGATTAGTGTAATGTTTAGCTCAACCTGTTGACTGTTTTTTCTTCTTTCTTCTTATACACACACACTTGTGTGTGTATGTGTGTGTGTGTGTGTGTGTGTGTGTGTGTAAAAGGGGAGGAGAATTTACTGCTTTTTCTTTTCTTTCAACATCCAGTCAGTGTGCTTATCCTATATATTAAATTAAAAATATTAAACTTAATTGATCACTTTGTTTCATTTTGTTTTACTGTTTTGTATTTATTCAAACAAATAATAATAATAACAACTAACAGATGCGCTAAATTTGAAAGCAATCCTGATTTCCCTGAACAGAAATTGGACCTGATGTTTAACTTATTCTGTGCTTAAATGGAAAACTTCCAGGATCAGAAACTGAAGACTGAAATTAATTACTTTAGGAGTGGAAGAAAATTGAAATTAGATAACTATAGAAGCAACTACCTATTATTTTGTAAATGGGGTGATGGTGGTGAGAGAGAATTTGTGTACTTTTGTGCTTTCTTTATTTCATGGTGTTAAGCGTAACTCAGAGTCTTTAACAAGTCCTTTGTGCTTCTTGCCACCCGCCCTCCTATGCCCTCAGGAACTGTTGCCCATCCCTTAGCAACAAGCAAGCTTTTAGCTATTTCTGCTCTGACTCAGATTAATTCTCCTGTTTAGGGATGCATCTTTTATTGACAAACAGGATTTTACTGGTTGAAATGGGAACATGGGAAATATGGAGCAAGAGCAATAATGACTGTGAAAAAAATCAGTGAAGGATGGGGTTCTTGATAGGGGCTGACTTGAAAAGAGTTTTGAAACCAGAATATAGCAACAATTAGAGAAAAAACTTCAAAAATCTCTTTCCCTTCTTCTCCTATGCCATTTTTAACCTTATTTCAACAACAACAACAAAAATCATATTAGGGACCTGCCTCCGAGTCCATAATTGATTAATCTGAATAATGGAGCTTGCATTTATTCTAGAAAATCATAGCTCATGTATCTCTTTCTTCCCTATTCACAAAAGGTATAACTTAAACCAAATCCAAAGCATCAGACATAAAGAAGCCTTACCCAACCTTGTTCCCTTCAGATTCATAGCACAACAATAACTATCATCCCACAAGCATGGCCATTGACCGGGGTGCTAGCACAGTCCAACTGAGGAGTGCTCCCCTGGGCTTCTGATTTTCTGTCTATGTGTGTCTCCCATGTGTTCAGGGAAATCCATTGATTCACAGCTAAGCAAAGGGCCACCTGCTCCTCTTAACAATTGCCTGCCTTGGTTGGGGGGGGGGGTTGGAAATCAGGCAATTAACTTTATAGTGAGTGATGGTATTCTTAGCCCTCAAAGATCATCAGGGTTGTTTTTTTTTAACTTCCTTTATTTAACCTGTACAATTGCTGCAAAAAATCAGTAACTCGGGAAACACAGGCGACCCTTAGCACAGCAAACCAAGGAACATGGAACTACAACAACCAATAAAAGCTAACATTAGGGTGATTGATTTAAAGCTTCCTGCAGCATCAGAGAGAACAAGCACAAACCAGGAAAAGCTGACTGCAGCTCCAATGATTCGGCAGAGCCATAGCTCTGGTACATGTGTGTTCTACCTTGCCGGCGTTGCTCACCTCAGTTGCCATGTTTCACCAACGTGGCTCAATGCTGTTCCTCCACACGGAAGACTGAAGCTGTGACGATAGCAATTTGATGAGGAAGAAGACTGCTTTCCCAAAAAAAGGCGCTGTCCCTGGTGTTATAGTCAGAGGAAGCGCTGAAATCTTGAAGCTGCTGCCAGCAGGGGCGGAATTTAGTCTGCTGCGTTGAGGTGGCGCCTGCGGTGGGAAATAGACGCAGAGTGTGTGGTGCTATCCTTGGTCCTGAAACTTGCTATTTGAAAAACAGGAACTGGAGGCAAGCATCTCATCTAGCGTTGACGACCCATTTCCCAAGCTAATTCCTCAGCTGGAAGCTCAGCTTCGTTGCACAGGCTGGCTCAGTTAGTGGCATCATAAGGGGAGGGGATCAACAGCTTGAAGTGGGAGCTGCACCCTCCCTTCCCTGCATCCCCATGTTGGAGGGACAAGATCCAGCTCGAACTCAGGGGAGGGACTGTGAGAGGCGGAGCTGCCACAGCAAGGAAAAGAACTCAGCTGACGTTTATTTCCTGCTTGTCTTGCAGGAGCTCACAAGCAAGCAAGCTGCTTGGCAGCACTTTTCACCCTTATTTCTAAGGCTTTGGATTGCAGTGTTTCTCTGGAAAGTTCTGAGATTGCTCCCACTTCCAAAATTCTTTTTTGATCTGGTGAAAGTCCAATACCAGCTGTCACATGGCTGCACTCAGTGCCAAAGAAGAAATGGTTTAAAAAAAAGTAAGATTGATTAATTTGCTGTGCTGATGTAAATCTAAGATATGGTTTCTTAAGTTTACATAGAAACGGTAAAGAGACTCACATTCCATAGCATGTGATTAATTCCACAGTCTATATTAAGTAATCGTATTTACTGATTTTAATGCCTCTGCTTGGTTTGCATAATTATTCTACAGATAGTGGACTGGGATAATAGTTATGTATGATAGGGTAGACTCTTTTCCTTAAACTTCATTGTAATCTTCATATGACTTTGGAATTCTCATTATCTGTTGTTTTCTAGAGCTTATTTTTACATGAAAAGGAGTTACTTTTTTCCACTTTGAACATGAAAACTGAGGCTCTCAAGAAATGGAAATCTGCATTCAACCTCACACTTTCCCCCTGCAATTGTTTAGTATGATAAGCTTTACATCATGGGTGTCACTTGTGATGTCACGTGACGTGTCGTGATGTATCGTGACTTTTTTCCCATTGCCAGCAATGGGGTGGGCACAGTTTTGGAGTGATGCATTCGGCCTGCAGGCCGGCAGTTTGATACCCCTGCTTTACATGCTTCTTTCCGCCTATTTTCATTTTCTGTCTACCTAAGCAATTCATTTTGTTCTCTCTCAGTCACTGAACTGTTTAAATTAGCGTGACCTCTATTATGAAAAGGATAGGATGCTTTTGAAAGTTCTAAAAACTCATAGTTGTTTGACTAATTGTGGTAGGGCATCACATTAATAATATATAAGCTAGATGTACATCTCATTAGGAGTTCTGCTTCCATCTTGTTTAGCAAGTGACTGGTGCCAAAGAAAGGCTTTAGAACTTTTTATGCCTAAGGCTACCATCAACATTTGTCAGGAGGAGGAAGGGAAAACAAGAGGAGGCAAGGCAAATAGAGACTTCACTGTACGTGTCACTAAGGCTTGGATTTTTCTGTTTTTCTGTAGATCAGGGGTCTTCAAATTTGGTGCTCTTATGACTTGTGGACTTCAACTCCCAGAATTCCACAGGCAGGCACGCTGGCTGAGGAATTCTGGGAGTTGAAGTCCACAAGTCATAAAAGGGCCAAGTTTGAAGACCCCTGCTCTAGATGGAAAAGAAGTATTTCTTAGTTTTAATTTGTTAAACTTAAAGGGTATGGTATAGTTTTGTATGAGTTTCTTACCCCAAAACAGCAGAAAATAGAGGTTCTGATTTGTAGCAATTATAGACAAGGGACTCAAAAAAGGGGCCCATAAGCTGCTTATGGCCCTGGGCCACATGTTGCTTACAGTGAGTTTTATGTATTGGTTATGTTATTTTTAACTTTCTTTTTATTTGCTATGCTAAGAACTTTGTTCTAAAACTGCTTTTATATTTCTTTTGTTCTTTTGATCCTATTTTATAAAAGACCACCAAGCTACGGTAGACCTGCAGGTTAGCCTGGGAAGTAAAGGCAGTGTCAAATTGCTTCCTGGTTGTTGTGAAGAGATAAGGCTGGATTAAAAGACATGTTCAGAGATCACAATTTGGAAACAGAGAGACTGGGACTCCCCAGTTGGGACTCCCTAACTAGGGAAAATGCATAGTAGAAGCTACAGCGATGTCATGTGCATCATGACATCGCCACACGATGGTATGAATAATATAATTTATGTCAGTCATATCAGGGTGCAAATGAAATGTCGGATGTAGTTTCTGTCAGTTATATGATGACATTACATCCCTCACATTCCCTATCCCTGTGAATGCTCTTTAAAAAAGCAGGTCTTCATGTAGCATTTGAATAAGTCTTCCTTTCTTTTTTTTTTGTTTTCTGTTTTTTTTTTAATATATTTTATATTAATAGTGTTTGTAGTTATCCTATATGAGCTAGAGAGTGATAGATTTTAGAGTTTATGGTTGTTAGCATATGGTTGTTTATGATTCTTTTTTTTTTGTTTTTTATACCTTGTACTTAGCTCTGGGAAGTCGGGGGGGGGGGGGTGGGGAGGGGGGGAGAGGTAAGGAGGGAGGGATAGGGGAGGGGTAGGGGGGATTGTCAAAGATAAAATGTATGATAAAACTTTTCAATAAAAAAAAAGCAGGTCTAAGAGCAGCATGGGGAAAGGATGTGTATTTTAATTCTGAAGCAATGATTAAATGCTTTGCTGGGATAGGCCCTTTGGGCAGTGCACACTGAATAGGAATGCAGAATGAGAAAGGAAAATTCCTACATTAATTGTGATTTTGATAAACACAATTGTTATAGTTTGGCAAGAAATAAATCTTTTTGCAGCTCTGATTACACAAAGCCAATGCAGAGGACTTTTCTTTCTTTCTTTCTTTCCCTAAAGATATGACTGTTTAAAAACAAGTTTCACTGTAGAACATAAGCTACCTTTGGGAAGGAAATATGCTTAACAAATCAGTGGCACTATGTGAAAAAGGTAATCTACCACCAACAGTGCCTTACAGCACATAATTATGCCTACTTCCTAATGGGCTCAAGCTACACTATTTAGTTTATAGCTGCTACTACAAAACATATTTCATTGCAGCTACTCTCATAGAATGTAGAGAAGAATCTTACATAACCCAAGGTTAACCAAGAATACAGCAATCATTGGAACTCCAGTAAAGAAAAAGAATAAGGGCAATGAGCATTGCTATTTGTTTAGGCTTTGTAAAATGTGATTGGCAGGTATGTGCTTCCATGTGCTCTAGAAACGGAAATAATTGGGCTACTTTGGATATCCTGGTTTAATCAGCATGTTGTGCCAGTGCTACTTGGTTCCCCCCTGAGCGCAACTATTACTGTGCCACATGTCTGTCATTCCATCCATGTTGTTAACCACAAGTCTTCTCCGGCTGGCAGAAAGGGATATGCTGTGGTTTCTATAGCAACACTTCTGCCTTGGGATCCAGGAATAAGAGATTCACCAGTAATACATTCACCATGGTCTGCAACTCCTTTCTTGAAGCTGAAATTTGTTTCTGTCATTCTATTTCTGAGATCTTTTTTTTCTCCAGGAGGAGAAATAAATGACTTGTACAAAATACTATGCCCCAGATATCTACTTCTAATCCCTCACTTGTTATAGTGAAACTTCACTACGGGAAGAAGAAAAGGAAGGGAGCCTATTCATTATGGTTAAGGGCTGCATAGTATCCAGGACTGTATTGCAATCTCAATGGTACCCTCCCCATCCAAACACAGCATTTGGCAATGTGCCAAATGAAACATCACATCAGCAAGCTGGAATTTCTATAGCTTGTGGTCACTCACCTTCAAACTTTTCAGCCTGTTATACTATAGAATAACTCAGAAGACAAACCTGGCAGAGTTGAACTCTAACCTCTTCTCTCAAACAATTATCTGAAATACACACCAGGTCAGCACTATCATTCAGGTTTAAGTATTGGATAAAGTATGTTTTAGCAGCAACTGACCTGTTTTTTAAGTTGGAGAAGCCACCATCACTGTCATCCTGATTTTCTCGATTAGGCTATAACCTGAAATGAAATGAAGTTTAGTCGTCAGTCTACTTCTATTTTTTTCATGGCCCAAGATGTGTTTTCCTATTTATTTAGAAACTTATATATCTGTCCATCGTATACACGATTATCTTATGCAGCTCACAATTATAATCAGTAAAAGAAGAATAAAACAAACCAAATCATATTTCTCTATCACAGCACCACAATATTCCATATGCTCTACATACATTTATATTTGCTAGGTTAACTACTACCCTAGTTTTGATCCTGGACCAAGAGATGGGTCTTCACAGCCCACTGGAAGGCTAATAAGGTGACTTCTCTGAATCTCAAGGATGAGGCTATTCCCAAGGGTAGGGGTGGCCGTGTAAAAGGCATCTCGCTAATGTCACACCAAATGGCAATATTTAAGGGAAGGGATCTGTAGTGTGCTCATTCCATCTAATCTGGTGGAATGGGCAGTCACCTCAGGGAGAGGCTGTTCCACAAACAACCAGGCCCCAGGTCCTATTTATTTAAATATATATACATAAGACTACAATAATACAAAGGGATTTCTCTGCTCCTTTTATTATTATTTTGCTTAAAAGGTAAAGGTAAAGGTTCCCCCGCACATGCGTGCTAGTCGTTTCCAACTCTAGGGGCCGGTGCTCATCTCTGTTTCAAAGCCAAAGAGCCAGCGCTTGTCCAAGGACATCTCCGTGGTCATGTGGCCGGCATGACTAGACGCCAAAGGCGCACGGAACGCTGTTACCTTCCCACCGTAGTGGTCCCTATTTTTCTACTTGCATTTTTACCTGCTTTCGAACTGCTAGGTTGGCAGAAGCTGGGACGAGTAACAGGTGCTCACTCTCTTACGCGGTACTCGGGATTCGACCCGCCAAACTGCCAAACTTCTGATTGACAAGCTCAGCGTCCTAACCCACTGAGCCACCGCATCCCTAAATTATTTTGCTTAGCTCTTTGTTAGTTTGTGTTTTTCTTTAACATTTCATAAGTTGGTTTAACAAAACACAAACCTTTAAAGTGGGATACACTTGGCCCTAAGACCACTCAGAGGGGCAGTTGTTTTTTTCTGGAGCAAAATTTTGGCAGCAACCCCACCAGGGAGGAGTTCTTGAGCTCAAGCAACTGATGCAATCCTGGGTAATCCTTTGCTAGAGGCCTCAATGTGTGAGGAAACTGTTTTTTTCTGCAGGTAGCAGGCAGGGCAGACAGATAGTTTAGTGCATTTTAAGTCTCTCTCACCATCTACTTGGGCCAAGTAGTGATCTCAGCCTCTACTGGGGGGAAGAAGCTAGAATTGCATCTGAACAGATCAAGCTTACTGAATCAAGTTCAGACTGCTGGGCTATTTAGACTAGAATCTATTCTGAGACAGAGGTCTTCCTAGTTCCTTTGAAGGAGAATTCAAGAAACCGTAGGGCAGGGGTGTCAAACTCAATTTCACTGAGGGCCACATCAGCAATGCGGTTGCCGTCAGGGGGCCGGGTGGATGTGGTCAGGGTGGGCCTACTGGGTGGGCATGGCTGGAGTGTGTGTGGCCTACTGGGTGGGCATGGCCAGCTATACATCATTCATGTCAAGGGTGCCTTTGGGGGCCTGGGCAGAAGTGGGGCAGATCTGAGGGTCTCTGGCAGAAGGAGATGGGACTGGGGTAAGTGCCAAGGCATGGTCCACTGGAGGAGCCTCACTGTTTCTCTCAGGTCATGCGGTGGGGGGGGCTGGACGGTGGCATGGAGGTCAAATGCCCAGCCCAGTCCTCAAACACCCACGGCACTAAGCCCAGCCCCACTTCCCCAAGGGGGTGTCCAGCTGCACTTATTCCTCAAGGTTGCTGCCGCTGTGCTTGTTCTCCTTAGCCAGGTTCCTCATGATGGGTATGAGGGCAAAGTCAAGAGGGAGGCCCACTCCCTCTCCATGTGAGGAGACCTGGCTTTGTATCCAAAGGTTCCTTAGCAATAGAATGGGAGACACCCCAGGATAGGCTAGGAGGAGGGGGCAAGAGGATGGTGAAAGGGCAGCAGGGAAGGACTATGGCAGAACTTCCCTCAGACCCTCCCTCTCCTTCCTTCCTTCCTTCCTTCCTTCCTTCCTTCCTTCCTTCCTTTCCTTCCTTCCTTCCTAAGAGTGGTGGGAAAATAGTTGAGATGAGGGAGGGAGAAAAACAGGCAAGAAACGCAGCTGGTGAAGTGTCATCCTTCATGAGAAATGAAGAAAATGCACAATCACCTGGAAGTGGCCAGCACATGGCCCTCACCTACTTCACATATCCGGCTTGGTGGGCTCTGGGGGAGGGGATGTGATGAGCAGCATGAGAGTCAATGTTACCTGCGCAATGCTGCCCAGCCTCCCTGGTTTTGGCAGGCAGCAGGGTGCTCTCCTCACAGTGCTGAGAGGCTGAGCCGGGTGGCATGAATCTGAAGAGAAGCGCAATGCTGCCCAGCCCCTAGCCTGCCCAAAGTAGGCAGAGCCATGTGCTGGCCACTTCCAGGCAATGGTGCATTTCTTCATTCCTCACAAAGGGTGATACCTCCCCAGCACGCGCCCAGTGGGCGGAGCTGACACGGCAGGGGCTGGTCCCTCACTGTTTCCAGATGGCCTTGTGGAGCTAAGACTGAATGTGTTTCAGCATAGATGGCCACCACGAAATTGTACATTGGCTCCTAGCCGGCCTGGGCCAGGGCCAAGGCAGTGGGGGCCGTTCCCTCACTGTTTCCAGGATGGGTTCGTGGGCCATATGAAACCACTTCATGGGCCAGATCCGGCCCCCGGGCCTTGTGTTTAACATGTCTGCCGCAGGGTCTTCTAAATGCAAGGCAATATACTGATATATGATCTTGCCATTATGTGATCTTCTCACATAAGAAACAACTCACAGTTCTTCCAATCAAAAAACTTGAGAATGATCACGTATGAGATCAGTAGCAGAATAATCACTCTGTTGCTTCCTAAAAGCTTCATCAGCATCCCCCCACTTCCCACCCCCAAAAAGCCCTTGAAAGCTGGTCCGGTGGGAATCTATTTAGCCACACTGAATAATTAGTTCCTGTCTAAAACAGATGCAATCTGTTGAGAGAAGATATTTTCTCAAAGCTGTGAAACTATGCATCATTTTTTTTCAAGTAGCAAAATTGGATAGATTAATGTAAAAATAAATCACCTACAGATGAACTCTGTTGACATAGCCAGGACATCAATACATTACAAGAATCACCTATCAGGAACACAAAGAAATTATGGTAAGTAATATATTTATATTCCAAAACTCTGATCCATTTATGTAGCTAAAGGGTCCAAGTAAGACCTAAAGTATACCTCATAAACTGAAGCAAGGTGAGGCTTTATGTGGGGGGGGGTTCCTTCTGAAGGGCAGGCAGCCCCCCAGCCCCAGATGAAATGGTCATGGAGGGCAATGACCAGTGACCAGACGGGAGCAGGCATGCCCACTACAATATCAATTAAGTAATTGGAGTGGCAGCATTACCTACAATGAAATGAAGTTCCACAAGCATCGCATGTACTGGTAGAAGTTATTTTTGATGAGAAGCAAGAAAAGATGGAAGGAAGTTGCCTTTGTGGTGTGCCAGGGGCAGGTTGAGGATAATATCATAATGTTCATACCTCCACAAATGGTTCCAGAGACATCTTTGTTCCTGAACAAGCAGCATGTGCTGACACACATCTTGACACAGCTGCCTAAAACCCTTTTATTCATATTGTTTTTAAGCCACTTAAAACAAGTGATTATCCTCTCTCAATATGGAATCCAACCCTTTCTAATATCTACTGTGGTTCAATTCTAGTGCTTCTTTTCCCTGTCCTGTCCATGGTTTGATTTTCTGCCTTGTACTTTTTCACCTCAAATCTGGGAATCTGTCAATTTTTGACAAAACTGACATCTTTACCCAGAAAGTCTGGTATTCAATTGAACTGCCAAATAATGATTTATGGTATAGCATGCTGTACAAACCAAATAATTGGGAGCTTACTCAATAAACCAGAGTTCAGTGTACTATGCTGTCCCTCTTTGTGAGTGATAGACAATGCAGTGTTTTGTTAGAATTAGGGAAAACTTAGACTGCTTCCACAATTTCAGTGGTCTGCTGTCAAGCAAGATTATTAATCTGCTCTCAAGGACAGATTATTCCAGTACCTGCTGTGCAGCTGTTCCTATCAGTGTCTAAATTGATAATATAAACCCTATAGGTAACCCCTGGTACCTGTCTGAGTCCAACATGTTTTTCTCACCCTATCTCTAAATATTGGGGGGGGGAAATGATAGGGAACTGCTGTTAGCACTATGGAAATACTCTTGATCAAAATAAGTTTCATTAGCTCCAACCATAATGCCAATGGTTGAAGATAATGGAAGTTTCACTCTTGACATAGAAGTTGTAATTACTACAAGTAGTGCACTAGGACCACATCAGTTTCTCAAAAGGATCAATGCACACTTATTCTATGCATATTAGGTACCCAATCTCTGGCATAACCTAATACAACTCTTGAGACTTATTTATCTATTTAATTCCAATTCAGATAAGTGCAGCTGAGCGGCATACATCAATAATAATAAAAAATTAAATTACAATTAAAACTACAATTGCAAAAGTTGAGAACCAGTTTGATGTAGTGGTTAAGGTGCTGATGTAGAAACCAGGAGACTGTGAGTTCTACCACCACCACCACCACCACCCCTTAGACATGAAAAACCACTTGGGTGACTTTTGGCCAGTCACTTTATCTCAGCCCAACTCACCTCATAGAGATGTTTAGAGGAAAATAAGAGGACAAGGGAGTAATGGTATGTTTGCTGCTTGACTTGAATATGAAAAAAGCTGGGATAAAATCTTTTTTAAAAAATAGAAAATTCGGAACTCTCAATATATACACCTTACAATGTGGGATCTCCTAAATCCTGGTCCTAGCACCCGGGGGGAAAACCTAGTTCTTAATGCCTTCCTAAAAGCCAACACAATTGGGATCAGTGCTATAACAGGGGAGTGAGGGCTGTCATTCCAGGGAGTAGACACCACAAAAGAAATTATTGCCTTTTGGGTCCCATTAGGTGATTTTGGTTCAAGGGACAAAGGAAGGGTATGCCCACCCTATTAGAATGTGGAAAAAGGAGAAATAATTGGAAAAAGTAGTCCTGTATGTGCAATTTTATATAAACAATCTTGAATTGAACCTGGAAATCTATTGGGAGCTAGTGTAGCTCACAAATTGTCATACACATATTTATAACTCACATAATTTGATGGAACTGTGGGGGGAAAAGTTTCAGATCTGTACATACTGTACTAAGTTAGGGCGTACTTCACTGAATACAATGAGTAATCATGTAGATTTTCCAAGTAATCATGTAGATTCCAAGTAATCATGTAGATTCTAAGTAAACCTCCACGTTAATGACATGCAATGAAGGAATAATACTTGTATTTATCATCTTTGCATTTTCAGAGGATAAAATTAGAGAAATTGCAACTTCAGATGTCTTAGAAGAACAAGACTATAGGTGCTATATCACAAGTGAGGTGCTAGTTATGAACTCTTGTCACATGCAAAAATTAATTAGAGGTGATATATAAATGTCTGGCATGCAGTTGGCAAATGATGGCTCACAACTGAAATATGAATAGCCTTAGATACAGAGAACTGAAAAGAAATGGTATCTGAGAGTGTTTAGTTGTGTGGATTTCCAGGATTGGTGCAGCACAGGATAGAAAGCATTTTACTGATTGTAGGCACAGTAAAAAAGAGAGGGAGGGAGGGAGGGAGGGAGAGAGAGAGAGAGAGAGAGAGAGAGAGAGAGGAGGGGGGAGGGAGGGAGGGAGGGAGGGAGGGAGAGAGAACAGGTAGTATCTGTGGTTGAGAAAGCCTTTGCACAGCTCAACTGATATGCCGAATGTTATCTTTCCTGGAGCAGCATGCCTTTCTCGAGGTATTTCCTACTTTACTCTTCTCCCACTTGGACTATTACAGTGGGCTTCCCATAGGATTGCCCTTAAAGATATTCCAAAGCTGTGGCTGGTCCAAAATGTAACAGCTCAAGTAATTATGTAAATATTGCAGTTCATCCATGTAAAACTGCTAGTTCAAGAGCTGCACTAGTATCCAGTTGGTTTATGGAGTTCATCTTGCTCAGGACATGAATCCAAAGCAGAGCTCCCCTTAAAAAAAGAACATTTTAGCCTCTGCTTGAATACATCAGGTGAAAGGGAGTCCATCATTTTTTTGGTTCCTCCTTAACTGGTAATTTTTGTCCCCTTGAAACACCACTGTGGCTTCTCATCATCTCCTTTTAATCCTTCTGAAGCATCCAGTCCTCAGGAGACAAGAAGAATCAAGGAGAAATTCCTAACATTCCCATGAGAGTGTGGTAGTGATAATGCTGAAGGGAGTTTCAGCCAGCAGGCCTTCTGTGATTCCAAGTTACAGGTTTTCCATTCACATTTCATATCTTCCTGCCAGCCAGCCAGATCCACTAGACAGGGAGCACATCATAAATGTAACAAAGCAGGAAAGACATCAGAGCAGTTTATACCTCCAAAGCATGACAAAGACCTCCTGCTGCTCAAGGCCCTATGCCGATCCAAGATTTTCTAGGGAAAAGAATTCAAGCCATGGAGGTGTAAAGACAGCAAGCATATGTGCAGCCCACCTACCAGCCAGCAAGGAGGTATTAGTAGCTGAAGCTGCAGCACAACACAAGACTGAGAAATCCCCAGGTGCAGTTTACTCCTTCACAGCTGAGGTGAGTTTTAATCAAAAACATAATTAGGAGCTTCAGAGACCAGAGTTTGCATATGCATCATAGAGATAAGGCAGGTTAATAAGTCAAGAGTGATGTGAGGCCAGTAGAATTAGAATGTGGGCACCCTAAAGAGTCCTGGTGAAGCACCACTTCTATGTTATGTGCTTCACCAACAGCCGGTGCTGTCATGGATTGGTTGGAAGAGCTTCAGCCATTGATTCCTTTCCACGTATCTGAAGGCCACATTCAGAATCTAGAGAAGGCAATTTCTTATAATCACACACTTTCCTCAGTTTATCATCTGGGCTCCCAATACTTCTCTAAATGTATTCTTTCCCTGCCTTACTAAAGCATTTCACCGTTTCCTTTACAATCATCTTCAGACTCCTCCACTGTTTCCTGTGATTTAAATAGTCAGTTCCTACAAGATCATGGAGCTGTTGAGATAATAGGGCAAATCAAAACAGACCTGGGACTGGACCAAAAATTCTTTGGACCTAGGACTGTTTATCTAAGTCAGTGTTCTTCAAAGTGTGATCTGGGGAACTCTGAAGTCCCCAAAATCTTTTCTGGGGGGGAAGTGCGTGAAATCAAATTAATATTTTAGCATTTTAATTCAGTACAAATAAATCTATATATAGCTCCCACAAACCAAAGGTCTTTGGGGTTTTCAATCGTTTTTAAGAGGGTCCACAGATCAAAATATTTGAGAACCACTGATTTAGGTGAACAGCCCACCAGGACTGCCTTGCAGTAAACAGAACATCAAAACGAAAGATAAATCCTGTCCATAGATCTGAAATCTTAGCCCTACAAAACAAAGGACCTATATAGTGTGGCCATTAGGAATTTTGTTGTGAGGAGCCTACTAATTAGAACAAAATGTTATTACCATACCTGCACTGCAATAGTTGCCTGGTCCTAGATGACGGTATCAAAGCATTTTCAGATAAACGTTGAACCTGTACAGATCTGCAGTAAATACAGGATTCTTCCTGTCTCCCACACTGCTCTGCTGAAAGGTTGGGCTAACCCCAGCATGTCACTGACAGGCACAGGTGCACCACAGGCCCAGTGAATTTGCAAAGCAGTTATTCATTCTCTAAACCAGCTTCCTCTGCAAAGCCAGAGGGAAGCTATAACTGGAAAGCAGACTAAAACAAGAAAAAAATAGTAAAAGTGCCTTGGTTCCTCAGCTACAATTTGATCAAAGCTTTAGCTCTGAAAATCCACATCCACGGAAGAAAGTCATAAGACACTGAACTCGTTATGTTTTTTACATAAAAGACAGGCGGCATTATAGAATAGGGAGAAAAGCAGAAATTAAATGTGCAGAGTATAAATTACCTGGGCATAGGAAAGCAGCCCAATCCAGTCAGTCAGAGTCATGTAGTAGGAATTTGATGCATTAATCTTTCTTCTTTTCCAAAGATCAAGAGCATTGAAGTCCCCTAAGCTAGAAGATCAGAGAGGTAGTAATGAGGGTTTCTTGACAGACAGGAGTATCTATCCAGCTGGCTTTAAGCCTATCCTGCACAGTCCTTTCATCAACCCCTGAACAGAAAGGTAATTTGGTGGCCTTTTAAGTTTATTTTTACTAGACTCTGTGCTGACATCTGGGAAAAGGCCATCTCAAGACATTTTGCTGTCCGAAGGAAGAGATGGCACCTGGATTGGCAACTTTACCACTAAATTCAGATAGTGGATTACTGCACACTAATTTAGGAGGCCATAAACAAACTGTTGAACTAGAAACATCACTAGAAGCCAAAATCACAAGACTGCATCTAATTTACTTTAGCCATGTCATGCATGCAAATTCATTGGAGAAGTCAATGATGCTAGGAATGGTTAGTGAATCAAGAAGAAAGGGCAAGCAAAGAACTCGCTGGCTTGATACCACCAAAGCTGATAGAAAGATGAACATCCATCAGCTGAAAGAACCTGTGCTTGACAGGGTAGCATGGAGAGCACTTGGCTATAAAATCTTGAAGAGTCAGACACGACTGAACAGTTAAAACTAAATAAATAAACTAAACTAACTGTATCACAGTTAATCCTAATAGAGCATGGGTGTCAAACTCGATCATGTCATGTGATGTATTGTGATGTATCACAATGTTTTTTGCCTTTGTGGAGCTGAGGTGGGTGTGCCCTGTGCATGATGCATCCAGCCCATGGGCCACCAGTTTGACACCCCTGTAGTAGAGGATAAAAAACTGGATGCTTGAAGAAAAATGGGGTACTATTCTAATTCTAGCCGCAGTATCCTAACTTGGTCAATCATTCCAATTTGCATAAAAGTAGGGCCAACAGAACCATGAAATTATAGGAACATGAATAAGATGGTGGTAAAACTTAGAGTCAGAATACAGGCCTTCATATGACCATGATTTAAGGTCAGGAATTTGGAGGTCAGGAGTCTTAATGAGCAAAACCATATAAGTCACTTTGGGCCTGACTATGTGACAAGTCGCTTAGGAAAAGCAATACCTATCTCCACCTGCAGACACTAAAATGGAAAAGAGATTTTTGTACACATTACTCTGAGCTGAGTCTTCTCCTAATCCAGAATCTTTGCAAAATCAAAGTTCAATAACAAAACCAGGTCATTAAAACAATCAGAGAATAAAAGTTTCTAGAGAAGCCCCGTATTTGTGGGGCCTCTTTGCAATTCATTTTTGCCCCAGCAGCAAAGAGTGTGTGTTAATTCTCTGTTAATCTTTTGTTTGTGTAACACAGCTGTTTACTTTATCCCAAAATAAACATGGGATTATAGTTAGGAAACCGGTATCTTCTGTGTGACCTTTCACCAATACACAATCATTCTTACAAGAGGAATAATGATATTGGGGGATTTAATTTCAGTAGGATCATTTTTTTAAAAAGTGAGATCTTATTTTTAAACCTGTTAAGTCATCACAGTCATTATTTCCCACACCCTCTATCAACCAATTCTTTACTGGAGTACCAAAGTTTGTGATATGTACCTAAATGCTGTATATAGTAAAATTCAACAAGAGCTAATTCAACCAAGAGCCATAGAGAAAATGTGGAACATCTTTGTGCCATCCAGACATCATCCAGATTATTTTACAGAAAAGCAAGTGAATGTAGGAAATACTTTGTTTGGGATCAGACTTTGTCAACTAAATGCCCCCCACATGTATAGGACTGCAGCTTCTGTAATCCTTGGCCAGCACAACAATGGAATCTAAGGATTATGGGAGTTGAAAGTCCAACATCTGGATCATGAGTCTGGGGAAAGATGAAGGTTGTATTTAACATTTCAAAATGTACATAGAATGCTCGGGGAAAAAAATACCTCTAGTCCCTATATATGCAGAAGGCAACAGTGGATCACATCAACATATAAACTGAGAGAAGGCTAAGATAAAGCAAATTCTAAACAAAGCAGTTCAACTCAGTTATGCAGTTCACAGCAAATAATATCTTATGGCTGCCTGTGCTAAAGGCACAAATGGTGTGTGTTGCTGTAATTTTCTGAGGAGACAACTTTTACAGAAACTCCAGGGCTGGCTCAATTTTGATGGACAAGGAACAGCTTGTAATAGGAGGCAGCATGCTATAAATGAGAAGATAGAAAGCAACAAAGATACACTTAATGCCTGGACAGGCCTGCTCACATAATCAACATGGCAGACTACGCAGCAAAAAGGGTTGTGATATTTTTATCGATGAACCATAATGTGTTTTTCTGCAAGCCGCGTTAAACAGATGGTCCATTTTCCCCAACAGAAGTATAGATGATCATCAGTACAGCTGGAAAAGGCAACAAAAGTCTGCAAGAAAACAAAGAGCAACCTTGGAAGCAAAAGACCTCCAAATCAACTGGTTTTCTCAAAGTGAAACTAATACAGCTTTTCAGAAAAGACTTTCAATATTTTTCCTAAAATATATTTGTGCCACAAATTATTTTTAAAAGTCCATTAGAGCCCTTTGCTCTAATGCTAATTGGATTCGTGTCTATGTGTCTATATTCCATTATTCTGATCCAATCACCCTCCAAGTTATCAGAAAACAGTATTGGGCTATCAGTATTCTCTTCTACTTGTTTCAGTTGTCTAGTTCTTTTGACTTTTTATGTCTCACACTCCAAACCCCCACTCGCTTTCCTCTGAACTCTTCCCAACCATCAATGTCCTTACGAAAAGGAAGGACCAGACACCCACATTTGGAGCTTGAAGAGTATATTTTTAGTATATGCATATTGTTTTGCTCCTGGATCTCAAGACTCCAGTAAACTTTGCAGAAGATCCTGAAATCTGCTACTGTTACTCAACAGAATTTTAGAAACAATATTCTCTGGGCTGATTTTCCCAGCTAAGTTATTCTAAGCAGCTTCTGGTCAAAGATAACTCCACCATTTGAGCTGTTTAGGTCCATGTTTACAAGTATCGGAAGGCATCACTAATTTGCCTGTACATCAAAATGTAAAGAAAAAAAAGACATTTACACTGTTGAGGTCCTGAGAGAAAATAAATGGCATCCACCAGAGAGAGCATTTCTTTCATTCCTTTTGCATACTTAAGACAAGGGACATGGAAGAGTCAGAAAATTCTAATCTTGGCAACATTATAACCACATAAATGTAAAGAATTGCTTAAGGCATATGTTACATGGCTATCTGTTCCCTCCACACATACATGAGCTGAGGATGATAGTGCATTCATGTCTAGTTCTCCAAATTTAGGGGAGTAACTAGCACATGATAACTTTCAGCAAGAGAAAAAGATCCAGTTCCCCATGTGATTATAATTAGTCTGCAAAGAGCCCCGTTAGCTGGAGAATGATGAAAGAACCAGGTTAGAGAAGGTGAAATCACACAGAAAATGCACATGGAGATTTCTTTATTACATGTTTCAGTAACTATGCAGAATATCCATCTGGACATTCTCTAGCTAGTAACTTGTGGGAAGCTGTCAATCTACACGGTAAGCAAATCTACCTAGGAATCTACAATCAGTAGAGGCTGCCACACCCTCCACCCCTAGTATCAATACCTGGTATTCCCTCTGTTTTCCTTTCTACAGCGATACCCCGACTCCCTCTACTCATTTTCAGGTTGGCGTCATCCTGTCTCACCATAATGTCTCTCAGTGAAAAGAACAAACAAAAAGACTCTACAGGGAAATTGATTTGCCCCTCCCAACCAGCATTTTAGCATAGCTGCCTATCCCCCAGGTAGAGGGCAGATTTAACCCCTGCTTTCTCACTATCTAACCAAGACTTTGGTCATGATTAACTTTCTTAACTTTCTTCCCTGATCTAGACATTTATCTGGACACCAGCTGCCTGTATATCTCAACCACTAAATTACACTAGTCAACAAATCTTCATTTTCAAATTTAGGACAAGTGTCCCCATATATCTCGCGGCAAGCAGAACAAGAAGAAATTCTAAGGTGGTTATCTAGGCTACAAAGAAACCATTTTAAAAAATCTAAAATGCCAATAATACCTCCTATACCTCCTTGATAACAGAATGAAAAATCCTCTTAGTACCATAGATGGCCCAAACTTAATGTTAGACATACTAATTGGGTTCACACAACTAATTTAACACAAATTGACAAAGCACAACTGCTATGTTCATATAAAAGTATGCAGCAAAAGAAATAAACTATTTTATGGCTTAATGGAACTACATTGTTTGCCCAATATGTCAGAACAATGGCTGAATTCCCACAATATGCAGAACCACAAATTAACTTCATTTTAGGCTGAACTGGACTCTTGCATAAAAATAGCCAGAACTCTTACTTGAATCTTCAAGTTTGTTGCCTTCTTCGAGAATCTCCAAGAGGAATAAAGGTGTAAGATAACAATCCAGAAATAAGCAAATCACTTTTTGGTTTGTTTGGAGTTATTGTTAACCCTTATATTTCCAGACTGATCATTCCAAAATAGCCATCCCTTACATTTATCAGGTGCTATTAAGCTTTATATACTGATCTCAATAGACATTTTTATATGCATACTACCAAGCCTTATACAGTATTCTACCTCCTAAGCTTTTTTTACAACTTGAAAGTCTGGAAACCCAGCTACCTTAAGTAGAGAACTCACAAGCATATATTCCTAATCAAGTCAATCTCAGCAGTTTTCCCCCCACAATATCTATCTCACCTGCTCTATACAACACACTCACTTAATGGTTAGATTCACAAAATATGCTAGTTTCATTTGTATTTTATGAACCCAATATGCCAAAATGTGATTAATGGTGAATTAATGGATGAACGCACTATGTAAATGGAGGCAATCAATTATATGATCCAGTTAAGAGTAACACGGCTCAGTAAATCCTAAGTTATCTTCTTGTAATACAATAATACATATACTTTTTCTCTCTCTAGAACCCACAGGGATGGTGAATCCTCCAGTTTCAATGGCGGTGTCTTGGGTATTCTGCAGATATTTAGCTGAGCTGAGCATTAGGAGCAGGAAATATAAGACACGGCACATCTGAAGAGCATGAGTTCAAGGGGCTGGGTGGCCAGAAATCATTTGCTAGTGAAAGGGATTCTGTTTATAACCAAAAGCTGTGGAAACATTTGTCTTCAGGTGAGTTGAATAACAATCCTCTCTTTCTCTATTGGCTTTGTCAGCTATCAGGGTAGTCAAGGTATTCCACCAGGGTTAATGCAAATGTGGGAAGTGGGAAGGAAACCTTAGGTGGAGCATCTCTGTGGAATTTACTTTAGCTGGAGTTTGTTCACCTGTGCTGCAAGGACCCAAAGGGACAGCTTGTTCCTGGCTCCTCCCTACCCTTGACCCAGGCTTATTAGACTTCTTTCACAGTAGTCTTCCTTCTGGGATGGATTAGATCTTTGAAAAGAAAAGGACAATATGAAGGAAGATGCCTGTAGAGGTGCTTCTGAATATTGAGAGCAGTTTCTGAACAAAAATGCTCTTGAGAATTTGGCAGGTAAGGCTTAACTGCCATTCACAAAGAAAAAAAAGACAAATGGCCCAGCCATCTTTTCTAAGTGGGTGTACAATCTTTTCAGGCTAACGCTTCCTTCAAGCAAGAGAGAGAAAATTCACTTCTTCCTTAAACATAACATAATGAATAGAAACAACCAGCAGTTAGCCCCAAATCACCCCAAACGGCTGATTCATATACTTTTGTTTTCACACTCCTATAAATTCCCACATACACAGTCTCACCTTGTGATACTCACACTCCAAAGCCTGTCATTCTCCCCCTCCACATACTGTTCATTACCAACATCAAAGCAGCACATTCATCAGAAGAAGCCAGTGATTTTCTGTCAGTGCCAGAGAGCTTATCTTGTTCTTAGCTGGGATAACTGGGACCCTGAAGCCATCCCCTTCACTCCAGTCAGTGGGTTTGATAAAGCCACCAATTAATATGCTTGAGAGAGGGTGTCTCTCCACTTCAACTAAAAAAACCAAAGCTGGATCCCACCTGGAATCTATGTCCCCCAAAAGTTAACTCTCTGCTAAATAGTATATGTGAAACTGGATGACAGCACTTGATGCTGACCACATAATACATACAAGCTACCAGAATAGCAAGATTAGCAAAGAGGTTTTATTTGAAATGCATTTTTAAAATATTTTACTGTCATGTTAAGCATTTTCCAACTATAAAGATGTTAGTCTTTTAGTCATAAGCCTAGATCTATTTACCTGGGAAGAAAGTTTACTGAACCTTATTTTGGGGTGGATATATATTTCAGTTGTGCTATCAAGTGTTGTGAAGGATACTAGGATGTTATCCACTGTCAGCCATTCGAGGCATGCAAGGTCAAGAAACAGGAGCAATGTGGATTTCAAGAAACAGGCTATTGTTGTAGGATATAATAAAGCTTGAAAGCTTCTAGGAGTTTCTCTCTTCTACCAAACAATGTCACAGCGAGATTCTGTTGAATGTCCTTCTCATGCTTTCTTCTTTTCCAGAACTGCGTAATCTTTTTGAAACTCTTTACTTAGTTCGTTCATTCCTGCTCCATTTCCAGGGCCTAGTGGGTTCAAAAACTCTTGATCCAGTGACCTAGTGCCCATATATGACAGCTAGGCTGTCTTCATTGACCATGGTTTCTGGTAATATCAAGGAAGGGTCTTTGTCATATTTCCATTTAACCAGGTTATTATTTAGACATTTTCTATTATGCACTTGCTCATTTACAACATTTTGCCACAATCAGGCAGAGATGCTATGCTTTTAATAGCTATTGATCAGAGATCATTTAATTAGAAGAAATTCTAATGACTGATTAGATTCACTGATAAGATTCAGTGTTAGAGAAAGGTATCTTGGTTGACCCTTGTCTACTTAAAGCACAACTTTTTCACATAAAATGAAAAGGTGATAAATCTAATTGCTCATTTTAAACACCTCTAAATTTGCTAAAAGTACATCCATTCAATATTTGGAAGGAAATCTACATTAACTCTACACGTTTCACTGCAGAGTGGTAGCATATCAATTCTCCCAAATAATGTTATATGGTGGTTTTCTGGCTTGGTGTTGCTTTTAGTCTGACCTTTGAAGCAATTCGCTAGTGATGTTGGCTGCAACCTAAATTCTCACAAGATTTATAAAACATTGTTTTTAATGAGTAGCTAGGTTTCCGTCAATATAATGGGCTCCAGTATTTATCCCAGTCCCAACTTTTTCAGGTTAGACTGTTTCTTATTAAGAGAATATTTGTTTGACTTAGGGCTACAGTATAAGATTAGGGCTGAAAAAAGTCTAGATAACCACTAGACAGAAGCAAAGAGATATTTGTATATTACCTAACATTTAAAGGGACGCGGTGGCTCAGTGGGTTAGGACGCTGAGTTTGTCGATCGGAAGGTCGGCAGTTTGGCGGGTCGAATCCCGAGTGCCGCGTAGCAGAGTGAGCGCCTGTTACTCGTCCCAGCTTCTGCCCACCTAGCAGTTCGAAAGCACGTAAAAATGCAAGTAGAAAAATAGGGACCGCTACGGTGGGAAGGTAACAGCGTTCCGTGCGCCTTTGGCGTCTAGTCATGCCGGCCACATGACCACGGAGACGTCCTCGGACAAGCGCTGGCTCTTCGGCTATGAAACGGAGATGAGCACCGGCCCCTAGAGTTGGAAACGACTAGCACACATGTGCGGGGGAACCTTTACCTTTACCTTTACCTAACATTTAGCAGTCATCCAGAACTTTGCAGTTCTTTTCCACAACCTTACTTAATCACAAACATTGGTGACAATGCTGTACACTTAATTCACATTTACTGGAAATGGTCAGTGAATTAAAAATATTTAACAACAGTCAAATCATTCAACAGCAAGAAGAAAATTACATGGGCTAAATTTCTGCTGATTTCAAAATTCTTTTTAGAACACAATGGCAATTTTAGCATATTATCAAGTAGGTTAGCTTCCTCTTTTATTCTATGATGGGTATGCATATTTATATCTAGAGCTACTACATCTGGGCTTGAAAAATATGGATAACTAGATGGAAGCAAACAGCTACCAAAAAGCCCCCACTTCCTCTGACTCTGTACAGGTAGTCCTCGGCTTACAATCACAATTGAGCCCAAAATTTATGTTGCTAAGTGAGACATTTGTTAAATGCTACAGTTGTTAAATGAATCACTGCAGCTGTTAAGTTAGTAACACCGTTGTTAAGTGAATCTAGCTTCCCCATTGACTTTGCTTGCCAGAAGGTTGCAAAAGAGGATTACATGACCCATAACATAACTATCATAAATATGAGTCAGTTGCCAAGTGTCTGAATTCTGATCACATGACCATGGGGATGCTGAAATGGTTGTGTGAAAAATGGTCACGTCACTTTTTTCACTACTGTTGTAACTTTGAATGGTCACTAGATAAACTGTTGTAAGGCGAGGACTTACCTGTACTATCATCTCACAGTTGGCCCAAGTAATGGAGTCCAAGTCTGGTGAATATATTTATATTGCAGAAAGCAAAGGCTTCAGGTAATAGCTAAGTTTAGCTTTTCCAGATATGCTGGACTGTAACTCCCCTCAACCTCCAGCATATCTAAGGACTATGCTGACTAGAGATGTTGTGCATTATAATCCTACACATCCAAAGACAGTGCAAGTACGTGGATCGAATTTGCAGAAATCCAAACTACAACTAAATGGCAATATAGGAATATAGAAATTTTGTCTTTGCTACCATCTAGATTCAATATCACTTCCTTAAAAATGAGTGGTTTAACACATCCCATCAAAATGAATACATGCCACGTTCAATAGGATTCAGTGCTGCCTTCCAGTCACATTCACACAGCCAGCAAGGACACAACCTTCTGCCCCTTAGCTCAAGTAGATGTTTGGTCTCAATCTCAATTACAGATTTCAAAGACATGTAGCTCTGCATCATCACTTACATCAGTGGCTAGAGAATTCTGGGAATTGAAGTCTACTCACCTTAAAGTGGCCAAGTTTGAGAAACACGGACCTATGTGGAATTTATAAGAGGAGTAGGCAGACATTCAAGCCCATCTTCTTCTTTTTTCAAACGTGTCCTAGTTTGGACACAGACTAGGTAAGGGAACATTTCAGGGTTTATCCCAGACCCTGTAGTGCTATCTTTATACATCACAGCTGTGAAAATATAAAGTATTAGAAAGCTTAACAGATTTTATTCTAGCTATATTGCCACAAAAGGATTATGATTGGGTTAAACTATGGCATGTTTTAAACACAGCCTCCTGAATCAGAATTGGCTGAGTTATTCATTAAGCCGTGTAGGGGAAGGGAGGGGGGTTATCAAAGCCTTTTCTCCAAAATTCTCCCTTCTCCGCTATAAGGCCATTAGTATCAACTGCCTTGGGGAAGGGGTTTAGTTACTATGTCTATTTTTTTAAAAAAAAGTTTCTATTGAATTATCTGTTGCTTGAAAACCACTTGGATAGAATTAGAAGGATTTGGAAATGGATGTAAATAATCAGAATGAATGCACAAATACTGTATCTGTGCTTTCATTTTTTTGTTTATATATCATTTATTCTACCTTTTTACTGTACATTAAATACCACACTGTAGGTGTTGTTTTAACTGTAATACCAAATGCCTTTGCTAAGCAGAAAGCTGGCATAAAGATTATCATCATCAATTATAGTGGATAAACCTAGTCAGTGTGGTTAATTTAGAGTTCAATGTATTGTGCAAACTTGGGCAATCAGGGTAATTCATTTAATCATGGGTTTGCATGGTATAAAAGCACAGCTAATATGTGGTCCTTAGTGGCTTATTTTTAGCATGAGGGAGACTGCTAATCAAAATAGATAGGTTTTTCATGGGCTTAACAGGACTAACATATTTCACACCTGAAACAGGACGGGAGAATGAAAGCAGCTTTATACTAATCTGCTCATCTTTAATACACCCCAGAAGCCTGGGGAAAGAAAATCTGTGGCTAACGAGAGCTGCTTTGTAGCCTTTCAGGGCAAGGCTGTTGTGAAAGGCAGACGAACAACCCAGATGGTCCAGAAAAGGGAAGACGAAGGGGGTGGGGGGAGAGACTGAGGGATAGAGGAGAGTTAGAGGTGGGGACATCTTGGTGGCTGGCACCCAAGTCAGTCTTGGGAGGAGGGAAGCTTGCTAGTGAAGATTGGCTGCTGGCTACCCCACCCCACCCCCACCCCACGCGAGAGGCTCCTTTGCAAACTTAGAGGGGGTGGTGCTAAATAGCCTGGAGCAGAGGCTTTAAGTGAATCCAGCTTCAGCTCCTTCCATCCCACTGATAGTGACAAGAACCACACGGGGAGAAGAGATTTGCTTTCCTGGGCATAGGTACCTGGTTTCAATAGCAGACCGGCAGCTTAGTTTGACTGGGATTAGGACTGAGCAGTAAAGTTAGTTGCCAGTAGCACCTGCGGCAACTCAGTTCCACTTGCCTCTTTTCCAGCAGAGGCACGTCATCTCTGGACCATGGTCTTACTCTGTCAATGGAATGTCCTGGGTGCAGTGCTACTGGCTCTGGTGCAGGGCTGGGTGCATTCCATGAGTCAGGAATATGATTACTACAGCTGGCCTTCAGAAAACTTTCAGCATGGACGCTTCTATACCAAACAATCACAGTGTGTAGACATCCCAGCTGACCTACAGCTCTGCCATAATGTGGGTTACAAACGCATGCGCTTACCTAATCTGCTGGACCATGATTCTATGCCTGAGATCAAGCAACAAGCCAGCAGCTGGGTACCTCTCCTGGCCAAGAGATGCCACTCAGACACACAAGTTTTCCTCTGCTCTCTATTTACACCCGTCTGTCTGGACCAACCCATCTATCCATGCCGTTCCTTATGTGAAGTTGTGCGGGATTCATGTGCGCCTGTCATGGAATCCTATGGCTTCCCCTGGCCTGACATGCTCAACTGCAACAAATTTCCCTTTGACAACGACCTGTGCATCACAGTGCAGTTTGGAAACAACCAAGTTACTCAGCCACCAGGTAACAGCATGGAGGGCAGGGGAGGTGGGGAAAAAATTAATAGCTATTTCTTATAACATTCCCATAGTAACCCACTTTACAACGCTCCTTGGACTTTGGTTCCCAGAAACAAATCTTATGCATGCTTCTGTCTATGTTAGTGTTTCCCAGTGTCAAGGCTTCCAGATGTTTGGATTTCTACTATAGGTATTCCTTTACTTATGAATTTTGATCATGTGACCATGGAAATGCTGGCACAATTATAAGTGCAAGGACTGTTTGTGACTTTTTTCAGTACTGTTGTAACTTTGAATGGTTGTTAAATGAATTGTTGTAATTCAAGGACTACCTGCACTAGAATTCTCAGCAATCACCATGCAGGCTGGAAAGTTCTAGACTTAAAGTCAATAAACCTAGAAGTTGTCTTAGATTGGAAAACACTTCTGGACTCCTACACTCTGTCTTTTAAAGGTTCTACATATTAGGCAATTTGTACAGACATTTGCCACACAACACTGTTCCCACATCAATGTTTTTTCCCCCCTCTGTATTCTAAGAAAGAGCAGGACATTACCTTCTGCTTCATCATCCTCATATCTTGAGGACACTGGGGCTTTCGTTCTCTCTTGCTATCTGTCTATATATCCCAGTTCTTTGTAATTAACATGTGTGTTACTACAGTGAAAAATACAGTCTGTTAGTAGCCTCATGTGTAATTAGTTCCTTCTAATGATCTCAGGATTGCTGTACAGAGTTTCTTTTGTTATGGAATATTACTTCCAAGCCCAATTACAAAAGCAGTAGCTTTCATATAGGATGAAACATCCAACAGCTTTTTCTCTAGTATGCTTCTTGTAGGAGTGCAAGCTTTTTCACTTAATAAACTTTGAAGGTGTTCGTCCTCTCAGGCATGCAATTCTAGGAATCACTGCAGCAGCTTCTCTCCAATGGCTCATATCAATAAACACAATAGGGAGAGTTGGATACAGAGATTTCAGAACTAAAACTGACAAATGTTTGCCCACACACACAGGCATGCACATCTGCTATCTACAAGCAGTAGATAGCTGCAAATTCTTTGGTACAGCAGCCAGCTGGAGGCGCTGTTTGATCAAAAGAGAAGCCAGGCTAATTTCAGAGGTATTCTGATCATAGAGCAAGCTGGAATAAGAACGCAGAAACTCTCTGCTTTTCTACACCTGGACTTGGTGAACACCAAATCTGGACCTGGTAAGAACCAATCTACATCTGGGATCTGGTAAGCACCATTTGCCACAAAGAGGCTTCTGAATGTGATCAAGAGTACTTATGGAGGCAAAGCATATTATTTTGCTCCCAAACTCTACAGCATTCAGAGCAATTTTTATGAGAGCATTTTTTGGGGGGACAAGAAGCAGATATAGCCATTTCCCTAACCCCGGCTTTAGAAGCTTCTAAGGCCAAGGTTAGGAGAATAGCTAAACTCCAGCACATAGTGTTTCTCAACCTTGACAATTCTGGGGATTGAAATCCACATATCTTCAAATTGACAAAGTTGACAAATAGTGCCAGCACAGCTTTCAGCTCCAGATCATTTCAGAATTGCTCTGCTGTACAGCCTGTGTCTGATCCCTAAGACGGACAGAGTAATTCAGAGTGCTTCCATCAACAAACTTTTATTTTCCCTTTTTCATTTTATTAATAGCAAGAGAAAAAACAGTAGGAAAATAGAGGAATATTAAAATGATTTTGAAACATCAGCACTAATCTGTCTGCCTTGCAGATTAGATAGACAGACAGACAGACTCTCACAGAGCACAAAGAATTCCACAAAGTCACTATTCCTCGTTTGACTGAGCTATGAGTGCTGCCAGTGCAGGGGGAATTTGGCCCAAATCAAAAATTTATCATGGGAACATGATTACTATGAAATATATTTGGGGGTAATCTCAACTGACTCCTACCCCATTGGATATTTTGGAATAGCTAATAATGTCTTCTAACGGGGTTTCACCCTGCATTGCTTCAAAAGGGCAGTGCAGATCTTCTGCTTTTATTTTGTCCTTACTATCGTTTTTAGTCAATAACTTGATTGATTACTATAATGTTTGGCAGACTGAAGAGGTCTTTGCTAGCAAGAATTTTTGCCTGCCTGCTTGTAAAGCAAGTTATGTTTGGTGCTTGACGCTGAATCCAAGAAACAAGAATAACAAAAAGGCTAAAGAAATAACATTTCCATGCAATGTATTTATCTTTGGACAACACTTGGCTCCCTTGGCCAAGAAATGAAAATGAGCACCGTGCCCTGGAGCCAGAAACAATTGGCAGGGAAACCTTTACCTTTACCTTGCAATGTATTTTATGTATCTGGGATATATTTTTAATTCAAGCTCACAGCACAGGTCCAACTTTAATTATATCTTTCTTTATTTAAGCATCCCCATTTTAACATTATGTTAAAAATACAATGCAAAATGCAATTCAGTAGCTAGGTTGTTTTCAAGAGGGACGCTTCCAGTGTTGAATATCGCATATAATCTTTAGCTATAGGTTGGGTGAAGGTCTATAGCTCCCACTATCCAGTGGCCAACATCTAAGATGTTTGGAGTTTATTCCTTGCATATATAAATAGCACCAATTTGAGAAAGTTTTTTGATCCGTATTCTACTTCTAGTAGCTAACACTTCAAAAAATTATTTATATCGATAGCAGTTCTATATTATTTAGCTTTTACTTGAGGCTTTTTTCCCCCAAAGAAGTCAAAGTCTTTTGATATTTTTTAAAAAAAATCTCCTGATTTATAAAGATCCTTTAGAGACAATGTATTTTGATTTTCCTAATATCCTTTAAACTCACTCCTTTTATTGTCAAGACTTTTAATTCAAAAGCTAGGAAAAATAAATGGAAATCAACTGGGACAAAAATGTCTGCATAATAAAAGAAAGTGGGAACAAAATACAGGAATAGCTATATGGGGGAAAAAGTTTCCCTAAAATGTATTCCTATACCCACTCTCTTCAGTTCCTCTCTGGATGAACTGAACCCTATTTTTTGTTTGTTCAGGATATTTCATGACAGTTAAAAAGTTCATAACAAGGCAAAGTAATTAGTACATCACCATCATCACTTGCAATGAATTGCCCATGAAAACAGAGAAAGGAATATACATGGCAGAATGCTAAGTATGCCCAGTTTTTCTGACCTCATATTCATTTTTTTCATTTTACAGTGTCAAAGATTTGCACCCAGTGCGAGATGGAACACACAGCGGATGGCATCATGGAGCAGATGTGTTCAAGTGACTTTGGTAAATCATACACACAAAGTAGCAGCAGGGATCTGGGATGAGCAGCTGTTGGGAATATGTCGTATATTTGTTAATTTTTACTTCCCTTTCCCTGCTTGAACTACACCTATTTTCAATCAGATCCTTCAGCAGCTTCCAGACTGTTTCTGGAATCAAATCAATATTATTTTTGACTCACAATATCTCATAATTCTGACTGCAGAAAAAAGTCTCGTCTTAACCCATCTCATCTCTTAATAGATTGAATTAGGATATTTTCTCACATTTCTAAGCAGCATTGTCACTTAGATCTGCCTGATTTATATCTTCCAACACCTTTGAATATTCTCACATTTGAAAAACAAAGTTCTATTAACAGCCTGATTATAGAATTTGTTTTTTTAAGACAATCTCCAGGCACTAATAATAATGAAAAGTGCTCTATTCATCCCCTATAATTAATAGTATTTTCTGTACTTTTTATTTTTTAAATTTCTTTTGTAGTTCTCCATTTAAAAGGTTATATCATTTATTTGCTGCCTTGAATAGTCCTTGCAGAAGAGCCAGGGTATACATTTTAAAAATAATCATAATAAAATATTTATGTAGTTGTTGTAAATTCAGTCCTTTCAAAGAATGAGATCAACCAGATATTTAGAATAATCAATCTAGAGAAACAGAAATCTGGAAATAGCTGCTGTTAAAGACGCCAGGTTTTTTTCTTGTCAAGGAACTACTGTATAGGAGCAAGATGGTACCAGCTTGTTTACTCCAGTTTACTCCAATGCCGAATACAATACATTTTAGGTACATTTTTGCACCCTCGGAGAAGGTAGATCTACCCAGACTAAAACAGCTGCTTTGTGAAGGCAATTGTGCCATGAAAGGAAAGCAATTTACTACCACAGGTGGAAGTGGAGATGGGCTTGCAGGATATTCTGGTATCACATTAAGATTGTCAATCTTGAATTCTACTCTATTTGATTCAGGGATGAGCACATTTCTTACCCCTCCCCCCCAAACCTGAAATAACTTATTTTTTTTATATTTCACTTCAAAAACACAATTTGTAACATTCCCTTAAATTTTTCCCAGGGTTTTTTCCCCCCAAAATTGTTATAAATCAATACCTGACCTTCCTTTATTTCCAGATTGTATATGGTAACAACAAGCTCTTCCCAAGGTAGCACATTTTCTCCCACATAACCAAATACAGATTTGCTCGTTCAGTTCGGATGATCCAATTCTTGTGACTGTTGGAAGGTCTATTCATAGGTGGTATTCTGTTAGAAATACGGTAATCTGTGCCAAGTCACCCAAAGAATTCCCCTCACATGGGAAAATCAAAAGATGAAACAAGTGGTATATGAATATGACTGCAGTGATTCCCATAATGCAGGGGTGTCAAACTCAATTTCATTGAGGGCCGCATCAGCATTGCGGTTGCCCTCAGGGGGCTGGGTGGGTATGGCCTGGGTGGGCATGGCCTACTGGGTGGGCATGGCTAGAGTGCGTATGGCCTACTGGGTAGGCATGGCCAACTCTACATCGTTCGCATCAAGGGTGCCTATGGGGGCCTGGGCAGGAGTGGGACAGATCTGAGGGTCTCTGGCAGGAGGAGGGTCTCTGGGCCAGGGCCAAGGCAGTGGGGGCCGTTCCCTCACTGTTTCCAGGATGGCTTCGCGGACCACATGAAACCACTTCGTGGGCCGGATCTGGCCCCCGGGCCTTGTGTTTGACATGTCTGCCATAATGCTATAACTGCATTCAGTGCTGTTATGCTCCGTAACTTCTTTTAACGATCTAAATACCCCCTGAATTCAGACTAAAAAAAAATTGATGATCTGTACCTTTCCCAGATACTCTCACTACTGGACTTCAGAGGTGACCAATGTGACATAACTAAAAATCTGGTATTTGGGCCTTGACATCTGTCATGTGCAAAAAAAAGTAGCCAGTAGGAGAATGTGACAAAGGAAGAGTATGGTAAATCTCCCATTTATTCATGCAGCTTCAACTTGTCGGACATCTACTATCTTTTATCTTCCTCTGCCAGCATTTTAAAGGTCAGTTTTGAAACTTAAAAATAAAGGAACAATACTCATCAACTCCATAATTTGTATACTTACAATTCTATTTCTCTAGTTCTCCCTTCAGTGACTTCAGTCCTTAAGTTGTAATTTCTTAATGCAATTTATTATCTATACTCTCTTCCACAGTGGTGAAGATGCGCATCAAGGAGATCAAAAAGGAAAATGGGGAGAGGCGATTAGTGGCCACTCAAAAGAAAAAAAAACTGCTCAAAGTGGGGCCACTGAAACGCAAGGACACTAAAAAGCTGGTACTGTATATGAAGAATGCAGGCACGTGCCCTTGCCCTCAGCTTGATGACCTCAGTGGCAGCTTTCTGGTCATGGGTCGAAAAGTGGGTGGAAGACTGCTAGTCTTGGCCATTTACCGCTGGGAGAAGAAGAACAAGGAAATGAAATTTGCCCTTAAGTTCATGTTCTCTTATCCATGCTCCTTGCACTATCCATTCTTTTATGGATCAGACTCCCACTGAATGCCCCTCCCTTCAATTATATCCTTTTTCTATGGGTAGGCTGATATCAAGATACAAGCTGTTGGAGTCCATCTTTGCAAGGAGTCTGTTTTCCATAGGAAAATTGGATTTAATTAAAAATATTTTTAAGAAGCTGTGCATTGTTGATGGTCATCTGACTTCTGTAAGAGATCTTACAGAAATACCTCCTTATCCTCACTATACCATCACAAATCTTTGTGGCTTTGAGCAATGACATCATCACACTCAGTGTATCCTCTTTTCATCTGAATTGCTCAATATTTTAATGGAAACATATAATTAAAGTGGAACATTTGAAATAAATTCCTCCGTTTTCATTTCATTCTAATAAAAAGTCTTAAAATGCATAAAGATTAAGAGCAGGAAATCCATGTTTAATGAACCATTCATGTATACATCCTTTTAAACCTACTCTAAAGCGACTTAATACATTATTTTTTAACAATAGTCCAGGAATCAGGTTCCAAGCATGGCAGATCATTGTATTCTCATGTGCTTGAAAAAATACATATTGCTGAAACTAGGACTTTATTGGGCCTGACCAAATTTTGGCCTTTCTCAACTCCAACCCAACTTTCCTTTCTAGCTTCTTACCAAACCAAATAGAATTTCAAGCAAAGATTGAGCAATTTTTTTGAGATGGTGCTAAAGGGCAGTCAATACTTTTGAGCAAAAGGGACTCTTTACCCATAATTTTACTTCCATACATTCCTGCCATTAGCAGCTCTACTCTGAAACATGTAGGCATATTTTAAGGCAAAGTTGCTGGATATGTTTTAAAACTATTTCTAATATCATTCTTGAGGCTGGCAATGTATCAAAGTATCAGTACTCCTGTGTTTGCCTTCAAGGAAGGATGCCAAACCAACCAGGCCTTCCAGGTGGCTGTCCACCCTGCAAGATGCCAGACCACCAAGAGGATGGCAAACAGGGTGGAGTTACTTTCCTTGTCTCCTACAGCTGGGCACACAAATGCATATACAGCATTAGCATGGCTGGGGGACAGAAGAAGTGCCTAAGTAAATGGAAAGGAATAATCCTGCTTGCATACAATTTCATGTTTCATAGGGACTTATTGCTAGCCAAAACTTGCAGGGAGGAGAGTGGATGAGAATATCTTTTCCAACCAGGATAAAAGCTTTTTCAGATTCTCTACAACAGTGTATCTCAACCTGGCAACTCTAAGAAATGTGAACTTTAAGTTGTGGAAGTTTGCAAAATTTACATATTTAATTTAATTATTTTTATCCCACCTTTATTATTTTGTAAATAATTCAAGGTGGCAAATATATATAATATCCATTTCTTCTATTTTCTCACAACAATTCTATAAGGCAGGTTGGGCCAGAGTGACTGTCCCAAAGCCACACGCCTAAGGTGGGACTAGAACTCATAATCTCCTGGTTTCTAGTATGGTGCCAATTACTAGAGCAAGCTGTCTTACATGATACCCACACTGTAGATATCAAGATTGCTTCTGCCATCATTGTTGCCACAACTCTTTTAAATATTTATAACAGGTGAATTTTCATAGGTGAAAAAAATGGACATTTCTGAAGTTTTAGAACAGAAAATGGTGGCGGGTGGCAGGTGTGCAGGAGAGGGAAAGAAAGAAGCTGAAAGGTAGGTGATTTGTACAAGATAGAATTTGAAAAATAATACTTTGAAAATTGTCTCTTAAGAATCAGTTATGTAGGAAAAGAGCATTATATCACACTGGCCCTGAATATTTTCTCATACAGTCTCCACGAGTCTGAATTTTAATTTGCTATCCATCTCTGTCTCTTTTACTTTCCCCCCCCTAAAAAGTATTTTTCTTTGGGGTTACATGATGGCATTGCAAGCAACAGAATCATCAGTATTGGTGGCTTAGTTTCAATTCTCCATCCTCCGTTGTATTCCAGACATTATGTTGTGCCAAAATCCGTCGGACTGCCACTAAAGATACAGTATTTTGCAGTAATGAGAACTTTTTGTTCCTAAATCTCCAGGTTTAATTACTTCTAATGTAATCTGTATTTTTCCTTGCAAGAAGGTATCTATTTGCTAATTAAATAAAATGAAAATAGATTGTTAAAAACTGACAAAACAAACTTCTCCAATTAAGCTTCACAACTGCAGACATAGATCAAGACTTTTCCTCATAAAATCACCTCAAACACATACACAAATGCAATTTTGAAAGTTGGAAGCATAAATGTTTTGCTGACACAAAGGAACTGACCAGCTCTTGGATTCCATTTGTTCAACTTTCCATATCAATTGCTACTTTTGTCTCATCCTTCTTCAAAACAGCCTCCTAAATTACTTTCATGATAGAACTTTAATCTACTCTTATGAACAAAACCTCTTTGTTCTGCTCTCAAACTTAATGCAATCCAAACACATTTAAAAGGTTAGGGTTCACCCTCTCCAAAGAACAGTTGTAGAAAAAACATTCTACGTGTGTTTTTTTTCTCACAAACTCCACCATTATCCTGAAGAATAAGTGTAAAGCTGACCACCAGGAAACAGAACTTTCAGTTAGTGAAATCTGAGCATACCCATGAATTGTATCTTTTGATTTATAGTTCCTCAACATCATTTTAGGGCTTATATCGATAGATCTGCCAACGTGAGACCCATCTTTGCTTAAATACTTCTTGGGGGAAAAATCATTTGCAGTTATCTATTTTTTTTTGCAACTCTACCAAGAATGAATATTTTTGAATTCAAGGGACAACTACAGGCTTCATCAAGCTAATTTACTTTCCAAATGATCCTTTACGTTTTTAACTTGAAAGCCATAAACAAAATGATACAAATTTTAATGTGGAAAAGCTATTAAGCCACACATAAAATGCCCTGGGGCTGACTGAGACCTCAAGGTCTCACTTTATAACAGCCCTGACCCGACCCGTTCAGCACCCAACATTAGTTTCTCTGCAAGTCTATTGACTCTGCAGGATGGCCAGCAGCAGCAGCGCTGTTTCCTTGTATTTTCAATAAAACCCTAATAAATATAGTGATAAAAGCTTTACGTTATCTTAGCAAGAGGATTTGGCAACAACTATCAGGATAGAACCATAAGAAAGGCTGAGCGCCAAAGAATTGAACTATGGTGCTGGAGAAGACTCCTGCGAGTCCCCTGGACTGCAAGGCGATCAAACCGGTCAGTCCTAGAGGAGATCAACCCTGATTGTTCTTTAGAAGGCCAGATCCTGAAGTGGAAACTCAAAATACTTTGGCCACCTAATGAAAGAGCCTAATGCTGGGAAAGGTTGAGGGCAAGAGAAGAAAGGGACGACAGAGAATGAGGTGGCTGGATGGAGTCACTGAAGCAGTAGGCGTGAGCCTAAATGGACTCCAGAAGATGGTAGAGGACAGGAAGGCCTGGAGGAACGTTGTCCATGGGGTCGCGATGGGTCAGACACGACTTCGCAGCTAACAACAACAATAACAATCAGGATAGAGTAAATTGATCTATCCCAGTGCAATTGTGTATGTGCAGTTTGGAGAGGGGGACAGGAATTGCTCATTTGGTCAAGTTTTTAAAAAAAATCATACTGCACCAGTCATACAGGAAATTATTAGAAACACTGTATGAGTGGTGTACAAAATCTGAAGTAATATATGGATACTGCTGTATTGCTACTTGCATAGAACTTTCTCCAGCAGCTGACTAGTTTTTAAATGCTTATAGGTGGGTGGGATGAACAGATCTATTTGCCGCTTCTATGAATTAACAACTTTGAAGCCTAATTGAAGGTGTTATTGGTGAGAATATTATGCAAAATGTGTTTTCACAGGGTGGCCGTGAATCAGACATGACTGATGTTTTACAGACACCAATGCTGCCATTGATTTTGTTATTTTAAAAAAACAGCAGGAAGTTTTATCTTTAATTTATAAGCCATGTTTCTCATGGGACCTCCCATCTCTGCACAGAGACTCCTCTCATAGAAGCTACTAAGCTTCTGGTTTCATCACACATTACATATTAAAAAAAATAATGCATTACAACAGTTGGGAAGATGGCATCATAAAGAACATTGCCAACTTTCAGCATCATCTTTGATACTGTACTTGATGGGTGCTTGGAGAAATGGGGGGGGGTGTTAGTAGTATTCCAATAGACTGGAGCAAAGAATAGCAGCCATTCTGTCAGTAGAAAATCCTTTCTCCACCCCAACAATCATTTTGTGAACATCCACAATACTTTCCCAAATGAAACAAGCAACTCAAAAATGTTGGGGGTGCCTGAAGATTTATAAACTCTCACTTCACATCTTTAAGCAAGAATCTATCTAGTCCTGGGAAATATTTTTAGCACTGGAAAACCAAATGCCTTTGATGATATGTACAACTCTCTACAGCAGGGGTAGGCAACGTCGGCTCTTTTATGACTCACGGACTTCAACTCCCAGAATTCCTGAGTCAGCATGACTCAGGAATTCTGGGAGTTGAAGTCCATGAGTCATAAAAGAGCCAAGGTTGCCTACCCCTGGTCTACAGTGTGAAAGGGGAGATTTAGTTTATCTATTAAGTCAAAAGCATAGAGTTCCAAATCTATTTCCAGCCAGGCTTTGTATTTAGGTTCCTAATGTCCCCAAAGCAAAAGACATTCTCAGTTACATTCCTATCAGGCACACCCAATACTTCACCGTGGTTGAGTCTCAAAGGTACTGTCCAAGATACTGTCAGCTCCACAAAAAACATTTCCTTTTGGCATTTAGGATGACATATATTAAGCTCCATTCCTTATCCCACATGTCAGCACATTATAGCCACAATGAATGTGTTTTGCAGAAACCACCATATCCTGTATTGTCCCAAAGAACTGCTCCCATTTTCTTATTCCCTACCATGCATCCTACGTTCCATTGTTTTACCTGCCTAATGATGCTCTTCTTCCAGAAATATTGGTCCATAGCAGGGACCCTCTAGCCCTCAGAGCAATAAAAATTACTTCAGACTCTGAAAATGTTGCCTTCATACCCAAGGATGCTGTTTATTGGTAGTATATATATATATTACTCTGCAATAATCCAACAATGTTCCACTCCTGTAGAAGTGAACTACCTCCTGAGAAAGCTCCTTGACTTTCAGCTAGGCTTTGCTATTAGCAAAAACCCCAGTTAACTACAGCAGCTTATGCCTTTTAACAACGCAGGGGTGAAAAGCACACATTTTCCAGATCCTAGTCTGACCCTGATAAGGAGCTTTAGATAAAAACTAACAAAATAAAGTCAGAGGCATGGAAGTGGAAAAAGAGAAACACTATCCCCGTCTGAAATAGGCAGAAAAAGTAGATCCAGCTACCCCACCGGTTGGACAACCACAATTGGTCTTCTTGGCCCTACAAAGCCTGCTCTCAGAGCCAACTATAACCGTCATCTGAACAAAGGCCCAGCCTTCAGTTCAGAACACACAGACACACAGAAAGGAAGGGATGGCACCTCAGCAATAGTAAACACTTTGAGAGGTTTGAGGAATTCAAGTGCCGAGAGTGACCTTTCAAAAATGAGGCCAGCCAACCTCCTGTCAGCCAAGCTCCAGGGGAAAAAAATGGGGCCACAGACTAGAAATGAAATAATGTCTGCTCTTGGAATTGGGAGAGGGGAAGGAAGCCTACAGTAGTTTAGCGCATGAAGAATCCTCCACACAACCAGGATTGCAGTAACCTCCTCAGTTGCTTTCAAGAAAGAGAGCGGGAGCACACAGAGCAGTCAGCAGGTTATGTGTGCTGGCCCTCCTTTTTTTTACAAGTATAGGGAGGAAGAAAAGAAGCAGTGCTATTGCTTGTCTCCCTCCAGGTAGCAACTAGTGTAGTGTAAGATCCCCAGCAGATTCATCCAAAGATTGGATTCCATAAGGGCTCCTCACTTGGTGAGTGCTTGGTTACACTGCCCACATACGAAGACAGTCTCCCGCTGGG